>NC_139942.1:17793856-18276356 GCF_963454915.1 Gymnoscopelus microlampas
CTTGTTTCTAAAGTGTAGTTGCTTATTTGGGCTTGTTCCCTAATATAATCCAGTGTTCTCAAACCATTGTCATGTCAAGGACCCCCATATTAACAGGTATTTGACTGCGGACTCCCATCTAAAGATATGTTCTGCCAGGGAACCCTGTACCAGATTTGTGTTGTTAAAATGTTTCAATTTTTTTTCACATTTGACCCTTTTCCCCCTCAAGATAAAAAATAAATAAATCTACAAGCTCGTAGATCCGCTATTTTCAAATAGCCCATGAATATACCGCTAGGTTTAAAGCGCTCGTGTGGCCTATAACAGTCGCTTCTTTTGGGCTTGTTTTCATAGACCCGGTTGCTTATTTCTCTCACACAATCTGGCAACCCTGTAGCTCTGCTCTGTGTGTGTTGAACATACAACAAGCTTTTTTTTAATGATGAGCCTTCATCTGATCAACCCTGCGATCGATACGTGCAGATAACACGGTCTGATCGAACAACAACAGAGGCACGCCGTCACGTTTCCGATCACAGCAGGGGGGCTAGAATAAGACAAGCAGAAAGGTACGGGATTACTTCTTCTTGTCTTTAGCTTAGCCTCGGCGAGCTAGCGAGCTAGCTATGCTATGCTAAGTGCTAACCGCTAGCTCGTTCGCTGAAGGCTTTGAAATCGTCGCTCTGGCTGGTGATCGGCGGCACTTAGGATGTGTTGGAGGGGATGCCGATGATCCACTTCAACTTGACGTGGTTTATAGGGTCTATTTCCGTCTAATGACGGCGTTATACGCGTTATTAGACAGTGGTGTGCGGCTAGCTAACACCCACTGACCCTCTGCAGCAAGTGGAACACTTTTAAACCGCCTTGCTTTGCCGGTGTTCAGCATGTGATCTGACGGTGAAGCTAACGGCTAGCACACAGGAGCTAGTTAGTTTTTTTACTCGGGATTTATCCTTATGTTATTTCCTCTGGGACTTCTGGGTGCAGTTTGTACGTTTTTTTTTCTTACACACAAATAACTATTCGCGATATATATATATATATATATATATTTGTAATAGCGATCAATGCCTTTATTTTGAAAGCAGACATGCCCATTTCCGGCGGAACTACTGTCGCATGTTTCAGTCCCTTGAAGCTGGCTGGTGGGACGCAGTTTTCACCCTGTTTTAATGTATTAATACGTACTGCGTTGTATGTACTGACCAAAACAAACAGATATACAAGCTACGTGTTAGATTGTAGAACAAATTGATTGTCGTGAAATAGCTTCAGGTGGCTGCCCTGGGGAAGATGAGAAGGATTTGCCAGTGACGTCACAAACTGCGTCGTACGACGGTGTTGCGCGCCGAAATTGAAGCTCACAACGTTGTGAGGTTGTGGATAATGAATTATTAAGCAGGTTTATGTACAGTACTTCCTTGCACGAGTCTATAACGCGAGGCAGATGTCCCATGTCCCATGTTCCACTGAAAAAGTGATGACACTACTAGTTGAAAATTAGGTCATGTTTTGTGGCATGACTCGAGGGCAAAATGAAGGTACTAGGCCAGTGTTTCCCAAACACTTTAGTAAATATCCCTTTCCCACCCGTTTATTACATTTTTATGAAATGTCCCCCCTAATTTTTCCCTAAAGTTTTCAAAATGGTAAAAAAAAAAAAAAAAAACTTTACATCTGAAATTAAAAAAGAGAAATGTCATACATTCAGCAGAATTTCATATTCCTTTTCCCATAACCAGATCTGGTATTTTCACTATTTTGGGTCCAGGGGAGACATCACATTTCTCTTTTGGATCTCGACTCTGGAGCAAACCACTTTACAAGGCTGTACTGTAAAGTGTACTGTACACACTTCCGATAGTGATGTCATTGTCTTATCCAAGGCGGTTTGCTGAGCCCATTGATGGAAGGGAGAGGGGGGGGGGGGGGTGGGCGTAGTGGCAACTTAAGCCACGCTGGTTGTTTATTATAGACACCACCATGGTGACATAACACACATGTACAATCTGCCTGCAGCAAATCTATAGCTGTGAGTCACGCATACGGCCTACACAACTCCTTATGGAACCGTAGTAAAGAACAAGATTATAGTATGCCGCGCCTAATCACAATTATGTGAAACAATGATAATGTATGTACTGTAAACATTTGTATGTGTGTGTGTATGGAAACTAACCACTGTAGTCCGTGACCTCAATTCTGTTGCTCTGGCAGCAGCATGAAGTTAGGTAACTGAAATGAAACTAGGTAACTGAAATGCTTTTATTAGCAAATCGCTTTGGTACAGTTAATTGAGTTTTTCAAAGGCATAATGTAACTTTGCCCTGTGTTTACATAACAAAACAATACATATATATTTTTTACCAATCATTTCCCTCAGTACCAGCAGTTATGAGCCACTGGAGTGGTGTGGTTGGTGTGAAACACATTGACCTGTTGCAGTGTTTTTGTTTTGGTAGACGGGGATGTTTTTGGGCAGCCAAAACTAACCAAAAATACAGCGGGAGGGCAATGTGTTTCTGCAAGTAAACGCCACCACAGAGGGAAATGATGGGTAAATAAGTGTACATATCGGTTTGTTCTGTAAACACAGGGCAAAGTTACATTCTATGCCTTTTAAAAAGTATGTCATAGTCCTTTCTGGTTTGTCAGCCACGTAGCATCAAGCTGACTGACCTGTTGGTACACAAGAAGCCACTGTTTTGGCTTCTCCACCCCTGACCCAGTTTCTTAGACAGCAGTGACAGACAGACAGACACACCCCTTTGTTCATTCATTGTTCTCTTCTGCTTTCTGATGGTGGCAACAGCTCTTAGACCTTCCGTGCAAACAAACACTTACTAATGCTTACGGTACTTACAGTAATAAAATGCCCCCATTACATTTTATAATTATAATAAGGATTAGTTCATTATAAAAAAGAATCAATAATGTAATACAATAATCCATACTTATCTTTGACTTGTCATTATCGGCGAAAAGTTTCCAAAACGTACAAAAAAAAATTAAATGGTGAAAATAGCCATGTGAAGAAGAAGAATGCCTGAGTGCTTAATTGATTGATTAGTATCATCTGTCAGGTGGAAACCTTGTCCAAAAGTAAACTGTTACTTTTCAGGATTCAAATTCAAAAAAAGCAAAAGTAGCAGATCTGCAAGCTCAAAACGTGTCGCTTTGCGCTTGTAGATCTGCTACTTTTGCGTGACTCTGTAGTATGATCAAGTTGGGCGTTAATTTACACAAAACACGTTAAAATATGGAGATAGGTTTCATCCCGACAGCAACGATATATAATTTGTTTTAATATAACAAAACTGTTGTTAATTAATCGAAAAAGTAATCGGTAGAATAATCGCTAAGAAAATAATGGATGTTTGCAGCCCTACTTTGGAGTTACAGTTATAATTTTGACTGAAATGTATTTTTCTTTTTCCCTTAGAGGCCCCAAGTTCATCTGCTCAAGACAACAGAGCTATGATGAGCATTTGAAGACACCTTGATCACATGGTCAGTATGTATATCACTTCACATCATGCCCATACCATCCATTTAGGGACACATTTCAGGAGTGGACACACAATTAAGACTTCCATGCATTCAGTGGTATGAGTTTGAAAATGTATGTGTCTATTGGATGTTAACACTTGCAATGGCATCGTTTGAGTTTCATGTCTTATGCAATGGAGAGACTGGGCTGAACTGCATGCAGCATCCAACATCCACCCCGGCTGTCCATAAGTCTTTTTTTTCTGGTTATGAGCACAGATATTATTTTTATTTTATTTTATTGCTGAGTGCCATGACCTGCCTGGATGACAGGTCGGGTCCACATAGTAAAACATAATCTCAAACAAGGCAGTGCTGCTGACGGTTCTGTTGATTTGATTAATTGAATACTTTATTAGACAGAAATGTTAACAACTCGTGGTACAGGAAGACATTGAGGCTAAAAGGATAACACAAAAAAAGTCCCGGGGACTTGTTTCCATTGTGGTCCTATGTATTCAATTCATCAACGTAGCATAATTTACACAAGAATACATGTCATCAGCAAATGCAAACACTATATGTACACAAGAAATCACATTTACCTCCCCTTGTGGTCTCCTGATTTTATGTATGTTATGTGAGTTTTTTCAGGACAATTATGAAAGAAACCAGTGTTACACATCCCTTAACCCATTCAGACCGGGAACCCATCTCTGTCATTTGTAGATCTCTTTGGGCTATTCAAAAATAGCAGATATACAAGCTCATAGCGCGGCACCGAGTGCCGCGCTATGAGCTTGTAGATACGCTATTTTTCGTGGAAATCGTGGGTCTTTAAATATATTTTTTTTTTTTATGCGAACATTTGTAACTCAAATTTTTGCTTTTCTACAAATGTCTTAAAAAATCAAAAAACAGTTAAAAAAAAAGAAGAAGTATGTTGCTATAATATCAGTGGTTCTCAAAAAATGATATGTATTTGGCCGTGGACCCCCATCTGAAAACATTTTGTTCCAGGGACCCCCAGTAACAGAGTTAAAAATGTTCGCTTTAAAAATATATATATTCAAAGATTTGCACAAACGTTCACGATTTTATGCCGCGCTATGAGCTTATAGATCTGCTATTTTTGAATAGCCAAAGAAATCTTTAAATGACACACCAGATGCCTTCCCGGTCTTAAAGGGTTAATGGCTGGTGTCAGGGCATTCCACATTTTGGAGTAGCAGAATGAGAATTGTCCCATGATTGTTCTAAATTTGGATGGTAGGTACTGTAGTTGTTACTGCATAGACCATTTCTGGCCTCAAATGGTTTCAGAAACATATTTTAGTGTACTGTTAAATTATTTAAAAACACCATTGTTTGTGACGCGCGGCAACCATGATTGTTGACATTCAATACCCGGCACTGGCCCACTGCTCTCTAGTCTCTAGCATAATGAATTATACCTCTGTATGGAATATTGTTTGACAGGATGGTGTCATAAACATTTGTTAGTACCTGCTGATGTAATCATAGTCATGCATGCTGTTGTTGTTTGTAATTACACAAGTAATTACACACAAATGTAATTTGAATAATATTTTTGTGTGTGCCTATATATTGTAATTTGGTAATTATGTCCCTCCCTATAATGACCACAGATATGCTCTAAGGGTAAAACATATTTTTCACTTCAGCTTTTTAGTCATGTCACCCAGAGTAATTTAGGAGTTATATTCAAGAAAAGAAATGGACCTGAGTATTTTTTGTTTTTCTTTTTACAATGTCTGTTCTCATATCCTCAAGTTAGGTACTAATGTTTACCCGCGGTGCCTTGTAACTTGTCATTGTCGCGCCGCGAACCACGTTTCGCGCCGCGTTTCCAGCTTGTGGATCTGTTACTTTTGATGCTTTTGTGTGACGCTGTTGTATGATCAAGTAGGTCATTAATTTAAAAGAAAAAAAGCCTTTCTGCCCGACAGCAACTAAATTCAAAAGTCGTGGGTTCGAATCCCGATTCCGACGACCTTTGCTCCGTGTCACTCCCCATCTCTCTCTCTCCCCATTTCCTGTCGGTCTACTGTATCTATCAATAAAAAGGCAGAAAAAGCCCCCCCCCCCAAAAAAAAACTTAAAGAAATCCACTAGTTAGTTTTCCTGGTGGTCGGGGCTGGGTGAAGTTTTTGTGCTGGATCCCAGGGCCCGTGATTTGATTATAGTTGTGGATCTAAGCTCTCTGGTAAGGCGAAGGGGGGGGGTCATGTTGACTCTGCAGTGGGCTGGCAGGGCAGCCCTCCGCTCCCTCCCTCCCAAGTTCTCGTTTATTTCCACAGGCCCGTGGTTCAAAACACTGTGGCTTCTTGCTTGAAGAAATACGACGCAGGGACGCAAAACTATGCAGCGAGTTTCTGTTATTGCAGGAGTTTCAAAAAAGCCCCCCGTCTTTCTTCAGAGTTTTTTTTTTTTTTTTTTTTGGTCCACGAGAGCCGATCCGATCTGCCCGGCCAGGAAAGGTCCCGCTAATCATTTCCAGTTGTGGGTTAATGTAGGGGTTCTCAAAGTGGGATCAGGCGGGGACCCCCCCCCCCCCCCCCCCCCCCCCAGCTAAATGATTGATAGTAGTAGGAACCAAATGGACCCCTTACAGGTCTGTAACTCTTGAGAGTGTACAAAATGAAACCAAATGTGCCGTGGCCTAGTCTGTTTGGAGGTAGCCCCAAATTTCCCTATTGTAGGCTCACAATATGACGAGGTGCGACACTTTGTGAGCTGGTTTCTGCAATATTTGCTTTTGTCGTAGAGGTATATAGTGGCGTGCCTGTGTGTGTGTGTGTGTGTGTGTGGGGGGAGGTCAGCTTATGTCAAATGTAAGAACGGGGTCCTCCAAGGACAAAAGGGTTGGGAAACACTGCCGTTGTTAAAGTGCCAGATGTAGGTCAAGCAAGGTGACGTCTCTGTCTCTCTCTCTCTGTCAGTGTGTGTGTTATATCATCGTGCTCCTGTGTGTGACAGCTCTGCTTGCATCTAGCCACGTACCATGGTCTACTGACCACTGGTCAGTCTAGTGCGTTTTGTATCTGCGCAACAAATGAATGTGCGGTATCTTCTCTCTCTCTCTCTCTCTGTCTGTCTCTACGTCTGTCTCTCTGTCTCTGTCTCCTAGGCTCCTATCCTGCGCTGACCAGATGGTTTAACCACCAGGAGTGAAAATGAGCATAAGCAGCGATGAGGTCAATTTCCTGGTGTACAGATACCTGCAAGAGTCAGGTAGGTTTTCTCTGGTGCACACACGGCCTGCTTTTTATACGTGCTATGCTTGCCAACAGCAGAGATAAGTGTAGTGTACACTAGGGCATTCACGAATAGTGATTTTTAGCATTCGAATTATTCGACCTAAAAGTAGTCGAATATTCGATTATTCGACAGTGATATATAATATTTTTTTCATCCAATACAAACGAGCCTTTATCATTAAAATGCCGTATTGCAAGCCTTGAAAACAATCAGCGATTAAAGGGTTAACTAATGAAAGCCAGCTGTGCGTTCTGATTGGTCTAAACCCAAATCAGCTGGTCCAGGCATAGCAGATGTACAAGTGCACATTGCCTCACGGATGAACGCGTTGTGAGCTTGTAGATCTGCTATTTTCGCTACAACACTCTCCTACGACGAAGCCTAGCATAACATGCGTTGCTGCTGCTCTGCTCTGCGATACCACGGCTCTGGTTGAAAAGAAACGTAGCGAACTTATTAATTCAGTTAATTTAACTTGGAATAAGTCAAATGATTTTCCAAGCCTATCCCATCTACAATATGTTCAACAACAACCACAGTTCCATCCTTCGGTCCGGTCGTTACAAGGCATCTTTCTGGCATGCGCGCTGCTGTTTCAGCGCACCACTACACTTTGAGTGACGGCACAACGTCACATACAGTATGAAATGATTTGACAACAATCAACCATGAATGGATTAGGAGAACTACAAACACAAGAGCTCATAGCTGCTTGTCTGCTGTTGAGAAGCCCCTGCTAAAAAAGAAAAATTAACAAAATCTAAAAAAAATAATCCAAAAAAATGAAAAGAAGAATAATAATAAAAATAATAGCGATTATTCAACGTCGGTTTACAACGTCGAATAGTGGCTTTGATATTCGAATATTCGAATATTCAACTATTCGGTGAATGCCCTAGTGTACACCTACACTTTTCTAGTGCATGACCACATTTTTCGCAACGTTCAAAGCAGGATGGCGACGCCGAATCCTCGTAGTCTGGTAAAACATCCCGGGTCGCGTGAATTCACATTATCATGCGTCTTCCGGCAGACCGGTCTGGCCCCAAGCGCTGGGTTTTGCAGGAAACCAAAATGTGGAAGAGCCAATCGGCGTCTGACTGACAGACGCTTATTGGATCTTGTAAATAAAAATCACACCCAGTGTGAAGAGAGTGGTGCCTTTTGAATTAGTGTAACTGGTTGCATCCTTGTGTTGCAATCAGCTGCAGCTGTGGAGGCCGTGCTCAAACGGACGGACGGACGCACGCACACACACACACACACACGGTCAAGTGTAGGAGTGGCTGGCACCACTCAAAAATGTGTATGCACGGCCAAAAGACTGCCGTGATCAAGAAGAGGTTGAGAACCGCTGGCCTAAACAAAACAAAATAAAAACGACACAAAAAAACAACAAAAAAACAGTGTTGTGGCTCCTTACACTGGCCTTCATCTCCCTCCAGGCTTCTCCCACTCAGCGTTCACCTTTGGCATAGAGAGCCACATCAGCCAGTCCAACATCAACGGAGCGCTGGTCCCCCCCGCTGCCCTCATCTCCATCATCCAGAAGGGTCTGCAGTATGTGGAGGCTGAAGTCAGCATCAACGAGGTCAGTAACCCCCCCCCCCCAACAACCACACACAGCATAATGGCATAGATTGTCAAAAAATGCCTCGACTACATTAATGAGTGATTTCATTTCTTTTAAACAAAGAGTGGAAATGGAAGAACTACCTAAAGCTCAGAATGTGCATTGCGATGCGCATTGTGAGCTTGTTGATTTTGTTTTAGTCAATTATAAATACATTTTTGACGGTATGAAATCACTAAATGAATGAATGGCCTGTTCTGGCCTATTTTGATTGTTGGTACCAGTCATTGCTAGCCATTTCTGTGTATATTTACGTTATTTGTCGTCTTCTGCCCTGTGCAATCTTTGTTTACAAAAGACATGAATGCCATTTTTATTTATGGCGTTCAAAGCCAAATAAACGATTCAATTGTCAACCCATTAAGACCTGGAGCGCAACTGTGTCATTTTAGATTTCTTTGGGCTATTCAAAAATAGCAGATCTACAAGCTCATAGCGCGGCACTCGGTGCCGCGCTATGAGCTTGTAGATCTGCTATTTTTGAAAAATCGTGAGAAAATATATTTTAAAAAAAAAACTGTTTATCGGCCTCAGGTCTGAACGGGTTAATCGCAATTATTCACATGACAATGAAAGTAAAACACCCGCGTCACGTTGTACACACAGGACGGGACGCTGTTTGACGGGCGGCCCATCGAGTCCCTGTCCCTGATCGACGCGGTGATGCCCGACGTGGTGCAGACCCGGCAGCAGGCCTACAGGGACAAGTTGGCCCAGCAGCAGAGGCAACAGGAGGTGGCGGCGGGCGGCAGCGCCAGCGGCCTCGTGGCCCCGCCCCCGGGAGGAGGAGGAGGCGGCGGAGCCAAGAATGGCGAGGGAGGGGCCGCCAACGGCGAGGAGAACGGAGCCCACGCCTTAGCCAGTAAGGCCCAGCCCAGCCATTTTGTAAAGCGGTTTTTCAACACCCCAAAAATGTATTTCATTGCTGTCGGGCAGAAACCTCTTATCTCCATATTTTAAAGAGGTGGTGCCATGGTTTTGCACTTTTTCTGTTTTTCACGCGTCTATGAGGTTGATAGAACTTCATTAAGCCCCCTGGTGGTGTTTTTATGGTGTTTTATGTCTTCTCTGACTATTTTGACTTTCTACCTGGAGGCTGAAACCTTGAGGGTCAAACGTGCCAATAGAGAAACGGCGCTTTAGTGACATAGTAAAAACATACCCTCCCCCTCATTATCATAACACAGCAGGTGTGGGCATGAGGAGGAGGAGGGACTAGGACAGGTGGGTGGTGCTAAGGTGGTGGAGGAGGTGCTAAGGTGAGAACCAGGTATACTTAATGAACTGGAGGCGTGTCCACATAAAAACATAATTTTAACACTTTCTGTACACTTTTTTGAAAAAAATCTTCCTCCTAGTATAATCATAATACCTAATGATTATGTTTTAGGGGGGGGGAATCACTGAAAATCACGGCACCCCGTCTTTTTAACGCCCTACTTGATCATGCTACAGTTTCACACAAAAGCATCAAAAGTAGCAGATCCGCAAGCTTGAATTCGCGCCGCGTTTTGAGCTTGTAGATCTGCTACTTTTGGAATTTAGAATCCTGAAAATGAATATTTCTTTTGGACAGATGAGGTTTCCACCCGACAGAGCCGATATGTATTTGAAAAAGATATTACGTGCCAGGGAACCCACATAACCAGATTTTTGTGCAGTTAAAAGAGTTTCCAAAACATTCCAAAAAAGATTTTTCCACAAGCTCTCAGCGCTGTAAAATCTGAAACGATTTTTTTGCCAGGGAAGGGAAGATATGTGTTCAAAATGTTCAAACTAAAAAATATATATATATAATTAAATGACAGGTCTACAAGCTCGGATCGGTTATTTTCGAATAGCTGACGTATAAAATGAGGGTAAAGTGGTTCAACTGATTTTGATGGAACCTCCTCAAGGACCCCTGGGGGTCCCTGGACCCCACTTTGAGAACCAGTGCAGTAAGGAATCCTTGAGTCAGCACTAAAGCAAAAACAGGACTGGAGTTTTTTTTTTTTTTTTTATGGAGGAGGAAGAAAAGTTGACCTCATTGTGGAAAATGTTCTGTCCAAAGCCCCCCCACTTGCATAAGGTTGATTTATACTTAGTTGGCGCGCTGTGCAGCGTATAGCCGCAAAGTAGCTGATCTACAAGCTTGTAGATCAGTGGTTCCCAAACCTTTTAGCTCAAGACCCAAAAGACGTTTGCCCGGGACCCAAACTAGTGAAAAGGTTACAACGCGTCATAGATTGTAGATTTGCTATTTTCACCACTTCTTGAACGTTGTTTCTATGCATTTATGTAAATTATTAGATTCTTTGAATTTTATTTATGAAATACTTTTGAAAAATGTTGGAATCGTTTTTCATTGATGAAAAGCTTTTTTTAATCTTTTGAAATTATATATATATATATTTTTTTTTTATGTAGTAAACGAAAAATAAGGGATATTTATTTGTGACCCATAAAGGCTGGTCAACAGTGTTGTAGATCACGCGATGAAGTCTAAATCCGTCATATGGAATCCGTGGCTTGACATGGTTAAACTCATACTCCATTGCACGAGGATGTTGCGACACCGCTGTCAGCTTGTAGATCTGTTATTTTTGGCAGGAGACACCGCCGTATGTTAAGGAGCTGTAAATCAGGCTTAAAACCTAAGAAGGAAAAGCAGAAGAAGACATAATTATTACCACCTTGTGGTGTGTGTGTGTGTGTGTGTGTGTGTGTGTGTGTGTGTGTGTGTGTGTGTGTGTGTGTGTGTGTGTGTGTGTGTGTGTGTGTGTGTGTGTGTGTGTGTGTGTGTGTGTGTGTGTGTGTGTGTGTGTGTGTGTGTGTGTGTGTGTGCAGGCAAAAGGAAAACATTTCCAGAAAGGCTTGTGCCGTGTCATAGAAAATGATTTCTGGGAATGTGACATTAATCGTTGCTGTAGAGGCAGAAACCTTGTATCTCTGTGATTCAGCTTGGTATTTTCTTTCCGTCTCTGTCGGGGCGAGGGGGGTCCAAAACCTCATATGTCCAAAACGGATACTTTCCAGGATTCAAATTCAAAAGCATCAAAACAGCAACGTTTTGTTAATGAGTGCCCTACTACTTCATTGTACAAGAGTGCCGCTCAGAAGTAGGGCTGGTAAACGAATATTTGATATTCAAATATTGGGAAAATATGTATTTTCGATTATGAAAATTAATATTCAAATTAAAAATTTTTTTTTTGACAGGGACAATACAAAAAACAATGTATCAAGTTATAAAAACAAACAAAATATATCTTTTATTGGATCCGAGCACTTGATACATTGTTTTTTGTATTGTCCCTGTCAAATAAACATTAAAAGGTAATAATGACCACTCCATTTTTCTTCCATTTCCTGAACGAGAACCGTTTTGGACATGCGAGGCTTCCACCTGACGGCGCCGATATTTGAATAGCTTGCATAACGACAGAACGACCTGAATAAAGCATCGCCCACCTTACACAATGCTTACTCAGTCAAATGTCCCGTCAACATGTATGTTGGCTAGGAGAAGTGCCTGGGGGGCTGTTCCCCAGAGAAACCTGTGTTTAGACGTCAAATTAATTTCAGCTGTTTACCCAGCCTTAACGTGGCGTACTGACCCCAATTGTAGTTTCCCCAGCCCTTTTCCTCCAAATTGGATTAACGAATTGAATGGGTTAACAGTTAACCCATTCAATTCGTTAACGCATCTCTGTCATTTTAGATTTCTTTGGCTATTCAAAAATAGCTTGTAGCGCTGCACTCGGTGCCGCCCTATGAGCTTGTAGAACTGCTATTTTTGAAAAGAAATGTGAAAATGTGTGCAAATCTTTGAATATATATTTCTTTAAAGCGAACATTTTGTTCCAGGGACGCCCAGGAGCAAAGATGTGAGTTACACATGTTCGCTTAAAAATATATATGTTATTCAAAGATTTGCACAAGTATTTTTAGAAAAATAGCAGATCTACAAGCTCGTAGCACGGCACTCGGTGGCGCGCTATGAGCTTGTAGATCTGCTATTTTTGAATAGCCAAAGAAACCTAAAATGACACATGCGTTCCCCGGATTGAATGGGTTAATGCTATGGTTCCCAACCCTTTTCTGGTTCAGGGCCCACTTTGAAAATCTCGAAAAAGCGTTCGTGGCCCGCCACCCATCTGAACGGCTGCCATGTTAAGTGGTCAGATGGGTGGGCCGTGTGCATTCTCAGAGCATATTTTCTGCCCCTTTTTTTTATATTTTAATTTTAGAGTAGCCAATTATTTTACCCCCCTTTTTCTCCACAATTTAGTCGTTATGCCAATTGATTCCTCCCCCACACACATTTCTGTGTTGTGACTGCTGTTGTATCCCACTGATTTTATCCGTCGGTGAGAAGGCACCACGGTGTATTCGAACCCACAACCTCCGTCCGTGGTGGGCAGGGACTTTACCACGGCGCCTTCACGTCGCTGCTCTCATTTGAGGGATAAATCAATTGATTGTGTTCCGGCTTGTATCAATGGAACTAACGTAGTATAGTAAAGTTCCTGTTTACCAGTATCGCAATGAAAAAAAAATCAAGGTTTTAAAGAAATTAAAAAAAATATATAGATTTAAAAAAATATATATATATATCCAAAATCTTTTTTGGCGGGATCTTGGATTTACCTTTGTGTGTTTACGTTATTATCAGTTGATAAAACCTTTACAATTATAAAAGCTACATAAATGTACTCTGCTCTCATGCCAGCAGACTGGAGTAGATCCTGAAATCCTATGTTTTGAATCGAGAATCGTTATGAATCAGAAAAAAACGTTTTTGAATCGAGAATCGTTTGTTTTGAAAAAATCGGGGAAAAAAACGGAATCGTGACCCCCAAGAATCGGAATCGAATGGTGAGATAGCAGAAGATTCACAGCCCTAGTATCTCTGTCATTTCACGTTGCCATCTAACTGCTACAGAGGCTGCAGAGAGATAATAAGTGAACGTTGACAATTCTGTAAAGTTCTTCTGGTAAACTGTTAGGATTTCGAAGGCGTTTAGGCCTCAGGTCTAAATGTGTTAATGCCTTGTTGTGCCTGATTGAATCTCTTTGTGGTAAACGCGGTGGCAGCGCTGTGTGATCACGGTCGCTTATTGAATCTCCTCTGGCTCTTGACACCGTTGCTAATGACAACGCGGGTGGCATCGTTGTGACCCTGTTAACCCATTAAGACCTGGAACTGTGTCATTTTTTGATTTGAGCTTAGAAAGCATTATTTTACACTTTGGGCTATTCAAAAATAGCAGATATACAAGCTCATAGCGCGGCACCGAGTGCCGCGCTACGAGCTTGTAGATCTGCTATTTTTGAAAATTCGTGAAAATGTGTGCAAATCTTTGAATATATATATTTTCAAAGCGAACATTTTTAACTCAAATCTTTGCTTCTGGGGGTCCCTGGAACAAAATATTTTGAGATGGGGGTCCGCGGCCAAATACATATTATTTTGGGGGTCCTTCACATGAAAAAGATTGAGCACCACTGATATAGAAACATAGGTTTTTCAGAATACTGTTGACATTTAGGAGACGTGTAGAATCGGCTTCAGGTCTCAATGGGTTAACCAGTCACAACCTTTTGAGGTGACGGTGACATTTCCCTCCTCCGTGCTGTTTCATTTCCTGAGAGGAACACGGAGTCTCCTCCACACACATCCCCTCTGCGGAGCTACACACACACACACACACACACACACACACACACACACACACACACACACACACACACACACACACACACACACACACACACACACACACACACACACACACACACACCCACGAACACCCACGAACACCACACTCACCGCAAGACACATCGTCGCTGTCTCCATATTTTTACTTTTTGTGATTTCTTTGTAAATTAAAGCCCTACTTGATCATACTTGATACTACAGCGTCACCCAAAAGCATTAAAAGTAGTAGCTCCACAAGGCAAGCTCTTGATCCATGAGCTTGTACATCTGCTACTTTTGCTATTTTTGAATTTAAATCCTGAAAAGTTAACAGTTTCGGACATGTAAGGTTTCCACCCGACAGAGACGATATCTTATATTACGTTTCAGGAAATGTATAAAACATAACCTGTGTCCCAATGGATCCAATGTAGTCATTATTGAGTCACAACAAGCTCTTGTTAACACCTTTTTTGCTTCAATATTTATAAAACCACACAGACACATTTAACCTCTTTCCCTGTCAACATCAATTCAAACATATTATCATACAAATGCAGATAACAAGTAGCGGATTTTTGAGCATTTTTTAGTCCTGTCTAATCCTCCTCCCATGTTTTGGAAGGCCTATCTTAACCAGCCTAGAGAGACAGACAGACAGACAGACAGACAGACAGAAAGTGTAAAAGGAGAGTCAGGTCCAGCAATGTCTCTTCCTCATGAACAGACAAATGTGATTCTTTCAACTGATAGGTGAAGAAACAGTTTGCTACGCCACACAGAGTTGTACCACAGCCAGGGTTAAGTATATATACACACACACACTGTTACACATGAATGAGTGCCAGAGCACACAGCTTGAGAGAAGTAATAAATAGAAACCCAGAATAGGAAGCGCTCCTCGTTCGTTTCCCTGTTTGTATGCTGGATGTAGTAGATAGATACCAGTCTTTTTCATCACCTGCGTACACTGGACAGGTAGCAGAGGAAGTTGGCAGATGATGGCCAGTTGACCAAAACGTTATTTTTTTTTTAATGCTGGATTTAAGCAAACTAATTGAAATTATAACAAACGTCACAACCGTTGTTATAACTCTTCACGACTGTCACCTCATGTCTCTCTGCACTTTGCTCTAGAAAACATTTGGCCACTAGATGTCGCACTTTTGCCTTGCAAGAATATATTTAGGGTAAAAGGTAACAGCTTACAGAGGTAAACAAACAATTGAAAAAATGTCAGTATGTTTTTTTTATACCACAAATCTTCTCTTCTGGGGGTCACTGGCACAAAACATTTTCAGATGGGGTCCAAGGCCAAATATATTTCATTTGGCACAAATATCTTTGAGAACTACTGATTTAGTAGCCATTTGTAAAATAGGCTCTATCCACAGCAGCCATATTGGAAAGAAATTGGGCCTCTTCCTTACTTCCTTCACAGGTTTTACCAATGATACTAATTAAGGCTATGTTCCATTTAGTGTAGCACAGTGGCCCCCCATAACTCTGAGAGTGTACAAATGGACTTACGGGTCCATTTGGTTCCATTTGTACACTCTCAGAGTTACACACCCGTAAGGGGCCATTTGAACCCTCCTCAAGGAACCATGAGGGTCCCTGGACCACACTTTGAGACCCACTTTCCAGTGTTCCAACATGCAACAATATCAGCACCCTGACCCTGTTTGACCAGAATGGAACAGAGCCTTCATTAGTATCATTGGTAACACCTGTGCTGGAAGTATGGAAGAGGCAGAGGCCCAATTTCTTTCCAATATGGCTGCTGTGCATGGAGCCTATTGCCCCCCCCCCCCCCTGCACCAGAAGGACGGGTGAACATTCACTTTTGTCTGTCTTGTCCCTCCCTTTTCCTTCCTCCCTGTAGACCACCATGCAGAGATGATGGAGGTGGACAACGACGTGGAAATCCCCCAGAACAAGGCCATGGTGCTCCGGGGCCACGAGTCTGAAGTCTTTATCTGTGCCTGGAACCCAGTGAATGACCTGCTCGCATCCGGGTCAGTCTAAAAAAAAAAAACACACTCTCTCTCCGTCCTGTTCTTCTCTTTGTCTCTCCTCTGTACACAGTCAGATGCTCTGTGATGATTTAAAGGGATATTTCATTTAAATGTCTACTCAGGCTTTTTTGTTTTCCCCCCAGACAGTTATTAGTTATAAGTTCCTTGATTCCGTATTTAGATATTTGATATTCATTTTATCAGACACGCCCCCTTCCTATACAAAAACCCATTGCAACTTCAAACTCCATTTTAACCGAGTTAAAATGGAGCATCTCTGTGATTTTTAGATTTCTTTGGCTATTCAAAAATAGCAGATCTAGCTTGTAGATCTGCTATTTTTTTTAAATCGTGAACATTTGTGCAAATCTTTGAATATATATTTTTTTGAACATTTGTAAAATATTTTGTTCCAGGGCAGGGACCCCCCAGAAGCAAAGATTTGAGAATATATATTCAAAGATTTGCAAAACAAAATCACAATTTATTTAAAAAACAGATCTACAAGCTCATGAGCTTGTATACCTGCTATTTTTGAATAGCCAAAGAAATCTAAAATGACAGATTCGTTCCCGGATTTAATGGGTTAAGTGGATACAAATGACCCCCCCGCCCAAAAAAAAGGCATTCATAAAATCACCATCGTAAAATGTAGTTAACCTCACAAGTATCGTAATACCTGTGTGTGTGTGTGTGTGTGTGTGTGTGTGTGTGTGTGTGTGTGTGTGTGTGTGTGTGTGTGTGTGTGTGTGTGTGTGTGTGTGTGTGTGTGTGTGCAGGTCCGGGGACTCGACAGCACGTATCTGGAACCTGAGTGAGAACACCAGCACGGGGGGCTCCACCCAGCTGGTGCTGAGACACTGCATACGAGAGGGGGGGCAGGACGTCCCCAGCAACAAAGACGTCACCTCCTTGGACTGGAATGTGAGTGTGTGTGTATTGCCATACCTGTGAGGACCAAATGTCCCCACAAGTATAGTAGAATGTGAAAAATAAGACTTTGTGACTGAGGACTGTTTTCCTGGTCCTCGTGAGAAAGAAATGCCTGTTTTATTGTTGAAAAAAGATTTTTAGAGATGTGTTTACTATTACAATAAGATTCAGATTAGGTAGTTAGGGTTAGAAGTTTCCCCTATTTTATCATTTGTTGTGCGGCGATGTCACACAAACACCAAAATTGTTTATAGGCTATTGTTCAGATATTCCTTGGCTATTTTTTGGCTGTGTTCAGCATTTTTCTATGCCGTCCTAAAATGTTGATGTCCTCTCAAGTATAGTAATACAAATGTGTGTGTGTGTGTGTGTGTGTGTGTGTGTGTGTGTGTGTGTGTGTGTGTGTGTGTGGTTGTAGTGCAGAGTACAGAGGAAATGGAATGTGTATGTGTCTGTGTTGCAGTGACTGCAGTTTCTCGTAATCTAATCTAGTGGAATGTGTGTGTGTGTGTGTGTGTGTGTGTGTGTGTGTGTGTGTGTGTGTATTACTATACATGTGAGGGTTCAAATGTCCCCACAAGTATAGTAGAATTAAGAGAAATAAGACATTCTGAGGACCATTTTCCTTGTTTTGTTTTCCTGGTTTGGATGCAGGTTTAGGATTAGGCTTTTAGACGTTAACGTTTAGAGCTTGGGCTTATACTTAGTTGCACGCTCATTCCCGTGCACCAAAAATAAACGATCTACAAGCGCATGTCGTGAGTGTGTTTTCGACTTAAGGGGTTAGGTTTAATAATGGCACCCCCCCAAAAAAACATCTAAATGACATTCCTAAAATCACCGCCCTAAAATGTTGATGTCCTCACAAGTATAGTATTTACGTGTGTGTGTGTGTGTGTGTGTGTGTGTGTGTGTGTGTGTGTGTGTGTGTGTGTGTGTTGACGCATGTGACTACCGCGGCTGCCAAAGGCATTCCTTGGCTGTCCTTGTGAACCGGATACGTGTGGTGGAGTCACTCCCATCTTAGAGAAAATACAAACCCCAGATCCTTCTGTCGTGTTCTGGTCTTTCTCCCTTCATGCTGGAAACCCAGATCCACATTAACCTTCCAAACTGTGTCATTCAGGCTTTTATGTTCATAATAGTAAGCATCTAAAATGCATTACAAATTTGTTCCTGTGAATTGTCATTTGCACATTTACTGATATCGTTGCTGTCGGGCAGAAACCTCTTAGGCCTCTCCATAGGTTAACTTTTTGTGTTTTTGTCGTAAATTAACGCCCGACTTGATCTTGTGGAAGCAGATCCACAAGCTCGAACCGCGGCCCCGAAGCAACGCTTTTCGAGGTTGTAGATCTGCTACTTAAGGTATTTTTGAATTTGAATCCTGAAAAGTAACAGTTCTGGACATATGAGGTTTCCACCTAACAGAGACTAACAGAGGTTGAATTATGTGGTTATGCTCCACACATTGTTATCACAAAACCTACGCAATTGATTCTGTGAACCAATCATAAAACAAGATGGGAGCAGGGTGATATGTCCAGATGAACTTTCTTTTAGAACCGACACACACACACACACACACACACACACACACACACACACACACACACACACACACACACACACACACACACACACTCTTCTAGATGGCCACGTGTTGTCCCACTCACACGGGTGCAATAAAACCTCTCTGCTCTCACCCAGTCTGCCTCTCTGGCTGTCTGTTGTCTGTCTGTAAGCTTATTGATGAGTCATTTACTGTATATTAAAGAGGCACTATGTAACTTTTGTTTTTAATTAATAAAATGTCATTTTGTCCAATCTGTATGGTAGAGTATGTTAATACAATATAAATGATACAATTGGGGTGGTTGTATTTTGTCTCCCTGCTCTTTTCATTTAGATTGTGTCAAAGGTCATGTCTCACCCTTGACACGATGTGACACGAACCTTGACCTTATGGTCAAGATTCAATTTATCCCCTGAGCAAGCAGGCTCTTATTAACTCTATGGTAAAAAATGTCAGCACTTAAGCAGGAAACCAGGTTCAAATCCCGGTTAGAAGAGAAGGTTACATAGTGCAGCTTTAAACTATATGGTTGTCTGTGCGACTGTTAGAAACCATAATATATCGACCACAGGTGTTGTGCATAACCCATTAAGACCTGAGGCGATTCTTACATCTTTTTCTTTTTTGAAAAGAATCGTGGGGAAAATAAAATCACAATTTTTCGAAAATAGCAGATCTACAAGCTCATAGCGCGGCACTCGGTGCCGCGCTATGAGCTTGTATATCTGCTATTTTTGAATAGCCAAGGAAGTCTAAAGTGACACAGATGCGTTCCAGGTCTTAATGGGATAAACGAGAGTCTTACAACACACCTACATTAACGGTCTGTTTCTCTTTCAGAGTGAAGGCACTCTGCTGGCAACAGGCTCCTATGACGGCTTCGCCAGAATATGGACGAAAGACGGTAAAAAATCTGTGTTTCTGTCACAGTGCAGTTAGCCCTCCCTAACTCAGTGAACTTGTGGCCCGCAATGGTATTGCAAGTGGGACCCAAATAATTGCCAAAACATGATTTTATGTTTCAGTATTTCTTATAAAACAAAAAGGAAGAAGACCAGCATAACGACACATAAGACGCAGCCTAGCGTCACATGATAATACAATAAAGACGAGGAATTATATATGTTGTGTGAATAATATATTTGTTCACACAAAGTATATAATAATGATCACAATATTGCTGGCAACAACATTTCTTCACTACACTTACGCTTTTAATGAGAATATAACGTTAAAAAACGTATTGTACGTATAAGATTATGGCGAATTTTTTTCTTTAAAAAAAAAAAACGTGGAAAGATTTGTTGACGTACCTTGGTGCCAGTGATCCCCGCTGGAACACAATCAATGAAATATCGATGTTGTCGGGGAGAAACCTCTTATTAATTTCAAGGACCCCCATAACTCTGAGAGTGTACAAATGGAACCAAATGGACCCGGAAGGGTCCATTTGGTTCCATTTGTACACTCTCAGAGTTACACCCTCTCAAGGAACCATGAGGGTCCCTGGACCACACTTTGAGACCCACTAGTATTTCTAGTGAGCCAACATGCACAACATCAGCACCCTGACTCTGTTTGACCAGAATGGAACAGAGCCTTCATTAGTATCATTGGTAACACCTGTGAAGGAAGCAAGGAAGGGGCCCAATTTCTCTCCAAAATGGCTGCTGTGCATAGAGCCTATTGGGCTCTGATCCAGTAAAAGGTTGCAAACCACTCGCCATAACGCATAGATTGTTTTTTTGTTAACTCCCGTATGAGCGGTCATATTAACTAAATAAATCCCTCTGTAATTCTTGTGACCTTTCCAGGTAACCTGGCCAGTACCTTGGGGCAGCATAAGGGTCCTATATTTGCGCTCAAGTGGAACAAGAAAGGAAACTTCATCCTCAGTGCCGGCGTAGACAAGGTTGGACAAATGTGGATCGCTACTGTTTCATCATTGCCAGTGGTTTAAAGTACATTTACTTAAGTACTGTACTTAAGTACACTTTTGAGGAATTTTTACTTTACTGGAATAATTCCCATTTTCAATACTTTTACCTCTACTCCACTACATCTCAGAGGCAAATGTTATACTTTTACTCCACTACAATAATTTGAAAACTTGAGTTACTTTTTAGATTTTGATTATTACAAAACATACATTAACCACTTCAGCCCTATATATATATTTCGGCCTTTTGAAAAAAGCTGATCTACAAGCTCACAATCGCGACACATTGTGAGCTGGTAGAACGGCTATTTTCAAAAGATTTGTATACATTTTGAACTTATGAAATGGGACATTCTGCACAATGAGTACTTTTACTTGGTACTTTAAGTACATTTTGAAACCAATTCTTTTGTACTTTTACTCAAGTACATTTTGAATACCTTACTTTTACTTGTAACCTGTAAGTATTTCTATACTGCAGTATTGATACTTTTACTTAAGTAAAAAAAAGAATGTACTTTTTCCACCACTGACATGCATTCTGGTTGCTGATGTTTCGCTCGATTTAATTTCCAATGGCACTAAAAAACGTTGCTCCCTCTCCCCAGACGACTATCATTTGGGATGCACATACAGGCGAGGCCAAGCAACAGTTTCCCTTCCACTCAGGTGAGCATGGATTCAAGTTGTCAGTCGCCACCTTGGCTGATCTCTGCCATTTGGATTCAATAGAGGGCCAGCATGCCTTATTTCGTAACCCAGGGGCCTTCAACGTTATTCAGGCCAAGAACCCTTTAGTTGAGAGAAAGATGAAGCAGGGACCCCCACTACATATTGTACAAAACTGTGTTGCAGATTAGACTTTTTCATAGATTTCTTTTATACATTAGCTTCTCTATTTATTCACGTTAATGTGTAATTATCAGACATTTAACCACTTAAAGCCTCAATGCTAAACGTGAACGTTGGCTCTGTACTTGGTTAGCTTTTTCCCCTCTACATCAAACCTCTTTGCCAAAAATAGCAGATCTATGAGCTTGTAGATCGGCTATTTTTTTTAAGCTAATGTTCCCCTCACTCCCCTCAGAATTTGGAGGACCCCCAATTTTATACATTAGAAAACTTGTGAAATGTTACATTCTGCACAATGAGTATTTCTACAATGCAGTATTGATACTTTTACTTAAGTAAAAAATGTGAGTGCTTTCTCCACCACTGCAATTAAGCCACTTTCACAAACAACAAAGACGGCGTGACTTAAAAGCTATTAAAGCGTTAGCAGCTGTGTCCAGACATCCAGGCTTACCTCATGTCCTCATGTCCCCCGTCTGTCTGTCTGTCCCACACACTGCAGCACCAGCACTGGACGTGGACTGGCAGAGCAACAACACGTTTGCGTCCTGCAGCACGGACATGTGCATCCATGTGTGTAAACTAGGCCAGGACCGGCCCGTCAAGACCTTCCAGGGACACACGGTAAGGCCCCATTAAGACCTTAATGTCTTCTAAATCCTAACGGTTTTCTGAAGAACGTATGTCGCTATATCAGTGGTGCTCAAAGCTTTTTCATGTCAGACGCGTCATCCCAAAACCTATACCACTTGTGCATGGACTCTGTTACACCAGTGGGTCTACAGTTGGGGTCCAGGGACCCTCATGGGCTTCCAAATGGCCCCTTACAGGTGTGTAACTCTGAGAGTGTACAAATGGAACCAAATGGTTCCATTTGTTTCCATTTGTACACTCTCAGAGTTATGGGGGTCGTGGAAACCACTGTGCTAGACTAAATGGAACAGAGCCTTCATTAGTATCATTGGTAACACCTGTGAATGTCTTCACAATATGGCTGCTGTGCATAGAGCCTATTGGCCAGCAGCCACTTTGAGTGGCAGTTGGGGCAAACGCTCTCACCAAAACATGATTTACTATTCTGTGCCTATCGGTGCATAACTCGGGAACGGCGCTGAGTCGGCCCAAGCGAACTTCGCAACGTTCGGCACGGCAACTTGCTCGCTTTAGCTCGCTCGGTGGTGCCTCACGTGGCTCAAGTTCGCTTGTGACGGCGCGCCTCCGTCGCGGTCAAAAAACGATACGGGCTAAAGAAATAGCCCGCAGTTGTTGTAGGCAGAGGCACTTCCACGTTGGCCACAGAAGGGGGGCGTGGTTATAGCACAAGTTGTGTAGGCTTTAGTATGTCGCGTCAAGAACCCCCCCCCCCCCCTCAAAATATTCTGTTCCGGGGGCCCCAGAAGCAAAGATTGGAGTTAAATATTTATTTATTTCTTTATTTGAACAAAATGTTCATGATTTAAAAAAGATAGCAGATCTACAAGCTCATATGCTATGCTTTGTAGATCTGCTATTTTTGTATATAGAGAGGGAACCCCATTTATCAGCTTCAAGTGTTCCACTTTCAGTTTTGTCTGCTCATTTCTTTGTGTCATCACTTCCAATTTCACTTGTTTATCCTGTGTCCTTTATGAGTTACTTCTCCTGATTGGATAAAACTGTTATCTGAAAATGCATTTCCTGCTTATTAAAGAGCCAGAGAGACAGAGAGAGACTCCTGTTACTGAACAAACACTGTATAGCTACTATGAATAATATCACTATAACATTATTATGATCGTAAATAATGTAATATAATTATCCATTAGTAGTCCATCCCTATTTTGCGCTGATCATTAAAGGCTAAACGTTTCAAAAACTGTAGAAGAAATGTCATAATGAGTTAATAGCTGATCTACAAGCTCGGCTTGTAGATTGCTAAGTGCCGATGATCAACCCCAGCAACAATAAGCTCTCTCTCTCCGTCTGCCTTTGGAAGCACTCTGGACTTTTTGATATCCATTTTAGATGTCTTTGGCTATTAAAAAATAGCAGATATACAAGCTCATAGCGCGGCACCGAGTGCCGCGCTATGAGCTTGTAGATCTGCTATTTTCGAAAAATCTTGAAAACATTTTTTTTTTTTTTTTTTTTTTTTTTTCAAAAAACTGTTAGGATTTAAAAAACATTTTTAACACATTGTGTGCCAAAAACGGTCCGGACCGTTTTTGAGAATCCATGCGGGGGCTGCCATAAACGGTCCGTACCGTTTTTGACCCATTTTTTTCTGAGAAGGAGAGGCCGGATGTGGATCCATGTCAAAAATCCTTCCGGTCGGCCTCTCCAATGTTAACTCCTTGACTAAAAGCTTAATATCTCCATTTCTTTTTAACTCATTCACTGCCAGAATTATTTCTGGCCGCGTTTGAACACTGCCATATTTTTCATTGAAAAAAAAAAAGTACTCAGGAGCCGAGATACAGAATTTTTAAGTTTTAAGTTAACAAGGAAGTGGATGGGAGTCTATATCTTCGAAAAATCATATCTCCTTGGTCTTTGGGTAAAAAAAAAAAAAAAAATCTAAAAAAAAAATATATATATATATATATATATATATATATATATATATATATATATTTTTTTTTTTTTTTTTAAGTCGTTTTAGTCGTTCTTGGCAGGCATGGCTTATGGACAGAAGTCGTTTTAGTCGTTCTAGGCAGTATATGAGTTAACGTGGTGGAAGCGAGCCGTTTTCGATCGGCGATCGACTCTGCAATGGAGGATCGCGTTAGAAATATTATTGTTCCAGGCGTTAGTCGGGACCCTCCGCCGTCTCGCACGCACGCTTTGTTTACATGCACTTCCGCGTCGGGGCTTCTACAGCACGAAACGTATCAACGTAAGTGGATGGAAGAATAGCAGGCACTGAACACGTACAATATTTTAATAAACCTCTGGCACACAATGTGTTAAGAAGCGCCTCAGGTCTTAATGGGTTAAAACGGCATCGCAATCATTTCAACCACCTAATGTAGGCTATTCAAAAATGGCAGATATACAAGCTCACAGCGCGTCACTTCGTCCAATATATCTCTCTCTCACACTCACTCACTCACTCACTCAATTTTGGGGTCCTTGGCACGAAAAAAGTTTGAGAACCACTGTGTTACACCATCCTTGGTGGCTCAAATGTAGTTTTAACTGCAGACGTGTTGAGGGTTGATCCATTTTCAATTCATGTTGGTCTCTTGTATTTGTCTGTGTGTTCAGAATGAGGTGAATGCCATCAAGTGGGATCCAACCGGGAGCCTATTGGCCTCCTGCTCCGATGACATGACACTGAAGGTCAGTGGCCTGCACCGTATCACACACACATCATGAGTCGCTCCGTGTCTACGGCTATATCACACACACTGCGGTCAGTGTTGCCAGATTCTGTGAGAGAAACAAGCAACCAGGTCTAGGAAAACCAGCCCAAAAGAAGCGTCTATGGGCCACATGATCGCTTTAACATGTACATCAGCTATTTGAAAATAGCCGATCTACAAGCTCACAACGCGTCGCGATGCGACGCGTTGTGAGCTTGTAGATCGGCTATTTTCAAATAAAATCGCGGGGAAATTATGATACGCAGATCTGGCAACCCTGACTGCGGTAGTCCCATCCATCGGTGTTCATTTTGACAGCACATTTTGATGTAGTTTTAATCAGTCTTTTGAATCAAATTTCATTTAGTTTTAGTCATATTTTAGTGATCAGAAATGTTTTGTTTTTTATTCTAGTTTTAGTTGACTAAATATCAGAAGATTTTTGTCTTAAAGGGATAGTTCACCCTCAAAATTACTTTTTTTTTCTCCTATCGATTAGTCACCCCATGGAGACTTGAATTCATGCATAGGTTTTATCTTTTGTCGCATTCCTAAGCCGATAATTTGATGACCGGCAGCGGTTCCTTTGTGCCTCCTACCGGAACCACTGCCTACCGGTCCGCTGGTCATCAAATTATTAGGTTGCCTAGGAATGCGACAAAAACAATAAAACATCCATGAATTCAAGTCTCCAGGGGGTGACTAATCGATAGAAAAAAACGACAACATTTAACGACTTTTACTAAATCCCCAGTTGATTTTAGTCGACTAAAATGTACTTTTGATGGCCTTGATGGCGTCGTAATGCTGCATGCCGAAAATAGCCTTATCTACAAGCTCACAACGCGCCGCCTGTGGTGCGTTGTGAGCTTGTAGATCGGCT
The DNA here is from genome assembly GCF_963454915.1 of Gymnoscopelus microlampas. NCBI lineage: Eukaryota > Metazoa > Chordata > Actinopteri > Myctophiformes > Myctophidae > Gymnoscopelus > Gymnoscopelus microlampas. The sequence continues at coordinate 17,819,474 of NC_139942.1, forward strand.
ATTTTCGGAGCGTGACAACCACGCGCAACCGAAGCATAAAGTGACTTAGTTCTTAGTTCTACTGGATCTCTTCTCCACTAGTGCCTCCCCCTAACATTTTATTCTAGTTTTTATTTGTTGATGAAATTGCCAGTATATTTAGTCAAAGTTTTAGTCCTCACAGCTTAGTTTTAATGTCGTTTTCGTCGGTCAAAAAAAGAAGGAAGTCTACCAACATTTTTCGTCATAGTTTTAGTCGACAAAATGAGTCCCATCATCTCACGCCATGGCCTCTCACACACACACACACACACACACACACACACACACACACACACACACACACACGCCCTCTCTCTCTCTCTCTATTTGTTACACTTTCCTGAGTAAAATGAGGAGGTATAAAATAAAATGAGGAGGTATTTAATAACATTGCTGTGTTGCTCTCTCTCTCTCTCTCTCGTGGTGGGACAGATCTGGAGTATGAAGCAGGACCAGTGTGTGCATGACCTGCAGGCCCACAGCAAGGAGATCTACACCATCAAGTGGAGTCCCACAGGGCCCGGAACCAACAACCCCAGTGCTAACCTCATGCTGGCCAGGTAACAGACAACACTAATAGTACTTAAACCAGTGGTTCTTTAAACATTTTTATGTCAAGGACCCCTATATGTATTTGGCTGCGGACCCCCATCTGAATAGGTTTTGTGGCAGGGATCCCCAGAAGAGAAGATTTGTGGGGGGGTTTTTAATCCAAATTTTCCAAACACTTTCAAGTTTTTTTTTTAGTGTTCAAAAATAGCAGATATAATTAAAAAAAAAGAAAAAAAAACGTTTTTGGTGAAGTGAACGTTACCTTAGAGGGTTGGATTGGGGGTTAAGTCCCTGTGACATACTAGCGTCATGTCCAGGGGGATGTACTTGTACATCATGCCGTCTCACGCTACAGAAACAGCAGATAGGCTCCTGCCCTTTGGAACCCTCAGGAACCTACTTACTTAACCCATTGAGACCTGAAGCCGATTCTACATGTCCCCTAAATCTCAACAGTATTCTGAAAAACCTATGTTTCTATATCAGTGGTGCTCAATCTTTTTCACGTCAAGGACCCCCAAAATGATATGTATTTGGCCGCAGATCCCCATCAAAATATTTTGTTCCAGGGACCCCCAGAAGCAAAGATTTGAGCTAAAAATGTTCGCTTTGAAAAATATATATATTCAAATATTTGCACACATTTTCACGATTTTTCAAAAATAGCAGATCTACAAGCTCGTAGCGCGGCACTCGGTGCCGCGCTATGAGCTTGTAGATCTGCTATTTTTGAATAGGCCAGCCCAAGGTGTAAAATAATGCTTTTTAGCTAAAATCTAAAAATGAGACAGTTCCAGGTCTTAATGGGTTAAGTAGAACATGACCTTTTGACACCTTACAGTAAGCGTCAACCCCTGAATGTGGTTCATATGTAAAGTAAACTGTCAGTAACAGGTGTCTCCAGCATACAATACATATCGTAGTTAGGTTTCCTTTTCTCAGTCTAAGATGCAAATCACGGCGCTTTTCACTTCCTCCTGTAATAATATTTTGCATCCTTGCAGAGAGGCATTCGCCGTTGTGACTCGCTTTACATAATGTCCCTATTCTTCCTCTTCCTGCCCCCCATCCATCCATCCATCCATCCATCCATCCATCCATCCAGCGCGTCGTTTGACTCGACGGTGCGTCTGTGGGACGTGGAGCGAGGGGTGTGCATCCACACGCTCACCCGACACCAGGAGCCCGTCTACAGCGTGGCCTTCAGCCCCGACGGGCGACACCTGGCCAGCGGATCCTTCGACAAGTGTGTCCACATCTGGAACACTCAGGTATGTTCATCCACAGTCACACACACACACAACTGTAGATATTGTAGATCATGATCACTAGGGGTGTCACAATATATCGTACCCACGATATATCGTGATATTAAAACGTGCCGATATGTATCATCGGGACGTCATACTGGATAATAATATTCTTAATGTTTTTTTTTTTCATTGTATTGCTGGGGAAAGTTAGAGGAGTTCTTACTGTATGGTGTGTGATATGAAATTGAATCTTACCATAATCACAGAAATCAGGTCTTCCATCATAGTCGAAGGCTTTTAGAGAGAAATCAGTCACCTTCAGCCTAGAGCACTGCAGAGGGGAGGTGTGTGTGTGTGTGTGTGTGTGTGTGTGTGTGTGTGTGTGTCTGTCCTGTTTCTCGTTGACGCTCGTTATTGTTGATGCTGATGGTCAATGTTGATGATACTTGAAAAAAATTGATGATAATACCAGTAAGACTCCCTAATCGGGAGATAAGCGACCGTAGGTCACATGTATACAGAAGAGGGCTGTAACGGCGATTGGTTCCTAGTTGTGTGGGCAATGTATAGTTTTGTTTGGTGGTCTAAGAAATGTGGCGGCATGAGTGTACACATACTGTGTAGTGTGTAGCAATTTGCGTGTTTTTAGGGGCAAAACTGTAGGAGTAGTGGGCAAAAATGTGTTGTGAAAAGCGGCCTGAAGGTGGCGCTAGAAGAGGGCCATGTGAGAAATTAGGGGTGGGGTGTCCGCGTTGCCTTGGCGGACGAATAGGTACCGGCCGCGGCTCTCCCGGACGCTCCTAGCCCGAGTTACGGCATTTTATGTGAGCTGCAGTGGCAGGGGGTCCTCCACTGGGGGCGCCACCACTTTTGCATCCGTTCTGGAGCACCAGGAGTGGGTGGTCCCCGGGAATGCCCCGTGAGCAGCCCCGTTGGGGTGGTCATTTGGTAATTTGTCCACATGTGCTCATTTTTTACACTTGGGGGTCCCCGAGGCAGCTGGGGGTCCCTGGAGCTCCGGGGGTCCTTGGAGGGTGTAGTTTGGCAGGTAAGGAGTGTGTGTGCAAAATCTGGCATGGATCGGGGCAACGGGTGCGGAGATATGAGCAGGGCAAAAGTGTGACGGGACGTGTGTGACGGAGGGACGGACGGACACCTGGAGCAGGTTTCTATAGTAAATGCGACCTACGGTCGCAATCAAATCGTGAGCCCTATATTGTATCGTAATTAGTGTGTCACACCCCTAATTAACACATTGATTGCCAAGATCGCATTGATGCGTTCTTTCAGCGGGCCGTAGCCCCAAAATGGCGGATCGCGCTTGGAACGTTGTTGTTCCTCTGAATACACAGATCCCTCCGCCAACCCACGGGGACTATTTATTTGTTTTTTTGGGACACAATGTCGCTTCACAGCGTTTAAAATATCATCGGATGGAGGTAATTACGTTGGCAAGGGGATAGAAAACGATGTTTAATATCTTGGCAATCAATGTGTTAATTACTGATTATGCTTTTGATATGATATGAAGGAAGTATATCCAATTTGTTGCATGCTCTTAAATGTGTGTGTGTGTGTGTGTGTGTGTGTCTTCAGACGGGGGCTTTAGTCCACAGCTACCGGGGGACAGGGGGAATCTTCGAGGTATGCTGGAATGCTACGGGAGACAAAGTGGGAGCCAGTGCATCAGATGGATCGGTGAGTTCGAGGGGTGCAAATGTTAATAGAACTAATTGATTGAATGTGTTATAAAAGAAAACAATCGATAATCGATTTTTTTAAGCACTCGAGTTTGATATCGTCTCCGTCGAGTGGAAACCTCATATGTCCAAAGCGGTTACTTTAAATTGCTAAAGGAGCAGATCTGCTACTTTTAATGCTTTTGTGTGACACTGTAGTATTAGGGCGTTAATTTAAATGTAGGGTAAGTGATTTTCTTTGGTTACAATAAGTGTTAAATAGCTCTATATTCTGATAGTACTCATTGCTATAGAGTGTTTGTTCAGTAAAAGGAGTCTCCTTGTCTCTCCAACTCTTTATTAAACAGAAAATGCATTTTCGTTTCAGTTTCAGTTTAATATCCAATTGTATCCAATCAGGATAGAGAACTCAATCAGGATATAGATTAAACAAGTGAAATTGGAAGTGATGACACTAAGAAATGAGCAGGCAAAATTGGAACTGGAACACTATAAAAATGAAGCTTATAAATGGGTACTTTCTCCTGATTGGCTGAGATTTTGACACCTACCGGAAAATGTATTTTCTATTTATTAAAGAGCTGGAGAGACGGGGAGACTCCTGTTACTGAACAAACACTCTATAGCAATGATTACTATCAGAATATAGTGCCTTAACCTTTTAACAAAATACTTTTTGTTTTAACCAAAACATATCACTTACCCTACCTTTAAGAAAAAACACAAAACTTTAAAACATGGAGGTTTCTGCCCGACAGCAACAATATCTTACATAGATAGATAGTAACTGTAGTGGTGATAAAGACAAAAAGTTATAGACTTGGGCATAATTTCTTGCAGTGGAGTTTTGGCAAGCTGCCTTTTATGATATGATATGATATGATCTAATATAATATGGTGGGCGTTGTTGACATGTGGTCTGGTGGCCAATGAGGCCTCTATGTATTTATGGGTATGTCTTATGTTATCAGCTTCCTGTTTTGATGCATCACCACTTCCACCATTGTTTACCATTAAGCTAATCACACGGCTATAATTGGAACGCGATAACAACTTGATCCGCGGGACGCTAATGCCTTGATTCACTTTGCCCAGGGTTGAAAATTGCATTTCTGCTCCATTTGGCCTGAGGATGTCTCGTCTTCCCCTTCCTGTTTGTTTGTTTGTTTGCAGGTTTGTGTATTAGACCTGAGGAAATGACGCTCGCCTGGGGAACCCGTGGACCGACTACGAATGTGTACATAGCAGCCAAAACGACTGACTGACTGTCCCCATGTCCCCTGCCTGTCCCCCACACTGCTGTAGTCTTTGTCACCGTCGCCACGCCATGGCCTGTCCATACAGCCAAAACCCAGCGTTCTGCCCACGCGCGCGCGCACACACACACACACACACACACACACACACACACACACACACACACACACACACACACACACACACACACACACACACACACTTGTATTACTATACTTGTGAGGACGTAATCATTTTAGGATGGTGAGTTTATGAAAGCCGTTTTTTTCTTTCTTCTTTTTTTTACAATTCTTTGCCATGTTTTTTATCCTAACCCTACAGCTCACAGTGAGCTTGTATATCTGATATTTTTTCGGTGCGTGACGCTCAAGCATAAATCAGGCATAACTCCACAACTCCAACCCCTAAACCTAACCTCTGAATGCCTAATCCAAACCCCAATCCCCATTTGAATCTTTTCCTAATTGTAAGCCTAAATCTAAACGTTTTTTTTTTTTTTTTTTTACCATAAAACAACAATTCATCTTGCGAGGACCCTCAAACGTCTATTTCTCAAATCGTCTCTGTCGGGGTAGAAACCTCACCTGTCCAATACTGTTACTTTTCAGGATTTGAATACAAAAATGGCAAAAGTAGCTTCGCGCCACGTTTATTTACGAGAAAAAAACCCCACCAAAAGTTAGAATATGGAGATGCAGCAATTACATTTCTAGTATAGTAATACAAGTACACACACTCACACACACACACACACACGCATACGTACATACACGGGTCTCCTTGTGGGCACTTGTCAGACCCATGGGAAACGGCGTGGCTCCATTGTGGATCTTGGGACTTGATGTTGGCCAGCCTGCGACGTCGGTCATCTATATGACATAACTATTACCACGTATGACTCTGGGGCACTGCGTTTCAGCCCCCCCCCTATCGGAGCCCCCCCCCCCATTGACTTCCATTATAAAAATTTAAAGTTTTAATATTTCAAAGCATCATGTGGGGAAAAAGACATGCATGGGAGGTACTTCTGTGGCCTAAAGAAATCTGGCGTTTTATCGGTCCAGTGGTTTTGCGAGATTGGCTCCGGACGGACACACACACACACACACGCCAACCCCTCTTATAGACCGTTGGTTCTCATTTGCGGGTTCGTGGACCACCAGGGGTCCAAATGTACTCTTACGGCTCTGTAGCTCTTGAGAGTGTACAACGTGAGGATTTTTGCAAGGATTTACCCCACTTTGGATATCGTTGTTGTCGGGCAGAAAACCTCTTTTATCTCCATATTCTGACTTTTTGTGTTTTTTCGTTAATGAAGGCCCTACTACACTGCAAAATCCTCAGGGTTCATTTAACACTCCCTCGAGTTGAGAGGACCCGTAAGGGTATACTTTGGGACCCCTGGTGGTCCCCGAGCCGCACATTGAGAACCAGCGTTGGCAGACGGTTAAGCCTTCCTGCAGAGCCACGCCCCCCAAAAACCTCTCAAGACGTAAAAAAGGACCCCATGACACGCGTACCAAAATGTCCGCTTTTGTTTTTGTTTTTTTGACTATTTGCTCTTTTTAACCCTTTGTACCAGAACTGTAAAGGATTTCTTTTGGTCTTTGTCTATCGGTGTGTGTGTGTGTGTGTGTGCATATTGCACGCCTCAGCATATTTTGTCCTGTGGCCATTGTAATGTTGACTTAGCATTTTACTGATTTCCATAGGTTTTTTTATATTATTATTATTACTACACGGCAGGAGACAGAGACAACTGGCTTCAAAGCTGTCACTGGGAGAGAGAGAGAAAAAAAATCCCTTCAATTTTTTTTTGGCACTGTACAATATTTTTTTTTGTAGTTTAAAGAAAATGAAATATATTTCAGATGTTTGAAATGTTTTTTTATAATTTGTTTCAGTTGTCATTTTGTCCCAGCGTCTTGTTTTCTCTTTTCATTTTTGACCATAGTTTCTTTCTTTTTTTTAAGCGGTTTAGAAAGCAATTTGTGGATGGGTTGCAGCTGCGGCTCGTCTGTGTTACTCCTCCCCTTTCCTACTACACAGAAAAGCAACAATGTTTTATTTGTTTTGTTCAATAACGCTTTTTTTCAGGTGTTAAAATAGCTTTCAGGTTAACACATAGAATCTCTTCATGTTTTCTTCAGCCTCTTGTGCAGACGGGAGAAGCTGTGTACTTGCCAATGCACCCCATCATTGTCACGTTAAAGGTTCAATGTTAACGTTTGTCGTGCTCAGGTCGAAAGGAACGTTCCCCTGGCTTACTGTGAAGGGCTGGACCATATAATGACTTCAAATCAATATCCGGAATATTTACGACTTTAGCCTCGATTAAGATTTAACGATTTTTAATTTATTGTGAGCGTGAATAGCTTCACGCCACACGTCGACGCATTGTGAACTTGTAGATCGGCTATTTTCACACGCTACCATTGTACGAACGAAACGTTATGCAAGCTTTTAAGTGGTTAATCAGGCTAATTCGTTTTATTTGTATTTATTTCAACCCTGCTCGATTATTCGATTCACCTACATAACGTCTCTGTCGGGTGGAAACCTCATAAGTCCTAAACTGTTGCTTTTCAGGAGTAACATAGCAAAAGTAGCGGATCGACGAGCTCAAAGCGCGTCGCTTTGCGCCGCGTTTGGAGCTTGTGGATCTGCTACTTTTGATGCTTTTGTGACGCTGTGGTATGATCAAGTAGGGCGTTAATTTACAACAACAAAAAAACACAAAGATCTGGAGATAGAGCTTTCTGCCGGACAGCAACGATAAGCAAGATTAAGTCGGCTATTGGTTCTAAATGTAGATATATTTTTGCTTAACTGATATTTTTGAATTTGAATCCTGAAAAGTAACAGTTTTTGGACTTTTTGGGAGATTTCTACCCGACAGAGATGGACAGACCTGTAAAGGTCCATTTGGTTCCTATACAATACTAAGCCCCCTCAAGGGACCCCCGGACCCCCCACTTTGAGAACCACAATAGTACATCACTAGTGTGCTTGTTTCGTTGATTCGTGGCTTGTTTGCTAACAACCTGCAAAATGATAATCAAAAGGATCATTTGAATGAAGTCCTGTCCTCTTAACTGTTTTTCTTTCGCTTAGGTCATTAACCACATTAACCCCGGAGTCCCTTATTTAGCCCATTAAGACCGGGGAACGCATCTGTGTGTCATTTTTAGATTTCTTTGGCTATTCAAAAATAGCAGATCTACAAGCTCGAGTGCCGCGCTATGAGCTTGTAGATCTGCTATTTTTGAAAAATCGTGAAAATGAGTGCGACTCTTTGAATATATATATATATATATATATATATAAGCATTTTTTTTAACTCAAATCTTTGCTTCTGGAGTCTTCTAAATCCTTCTAGATGAAGACACTTTTGTTGCTATAATCGGTGGTTCTCACACTTTTTCATGTCAAGGACCCCCAAAGTTATTTGGCCGCGGACCCCCCCCCATCTCAAAGTATGTTGTTCCAGGGACCCCCAGAAGCAAATATTTGAGTTAAAAATGTTCACTTTAAAAAAATATATATCAGAGATTTGCACAAATTTTCACGATTAAAAAAGAATAGCAGATCTATGAGCTTGTATATCTGCTATTTTTGAATAGCCCAAAGAAATATAAAATCACACCCTGTGTGAAGGTAGCGGCGCCTTTGATACATTTTGTCATCGATATGTGTTTATAATGTGTTTATAGCCATGTGTCACGTGAAGCTTGACCAATCACTTTGTTGACGGGTCTGACCAATCACAACGTTGACGGGTTTGACCAATCAGAACGTTGACGGTGAACACGGACAAAGTCAGGCATAGAGCAGGATCCGCTCGGCTAGCGCCGCTAAAAATGACACACAGATTCTTTGCCGGTCTCAATTGGTTTAGGTTATCTCATCAGTGAAAACTTGATGGGACTCGAGAACGTTCTGATCAAGCACAGTGGGACTCCACATGATGGTGTAGATCTCACTGTCCTTGCTGTGGGGGGGTCCTGCAGGTCATGGACAGAATCCTGCTTAATCCTCCTAAATCTGTCCATGAGAGAGACCAGACAGCCATATTGACCACTTATAAGACCTATTTTATACTTTGTCGCACAGCGGCGTTGCGCATTATTAGCTAAACTAGCCGGTGTACAAGCCGCGTGACACTGTCTCTTGTCGGGTGTAAAACCTTCATATGTCCGAAACGGTTGCTTTTCAGGATTCAAATTTAAAAAAAGGTCAAAAGTAGCAGATCTACAGGCGCCGCGGTTCTAGCTTGTACATCTGCTGCCTTCGTGTGACGCTGTAGTATGATTTAGTAGGGCGTTCATTGATGAGAAAAACACAAAAGGTTCAAATGTGGAGATGAGTGGTTTCTGCCCGACAGCACATTGTCAGGAGTGTCATTGTGTATACAGGCCTGTGTGTATCTGTAAGGGCCTCCACCGGGGTTGCCAGATCTGCTTATTATAATTTCCCCGCAAGATTTTATTTGAAAATAGCCGACCTACAAGCTCACAACGCGTCGCATCGCGACGCGTTGTGAGCTTGTAGATCTGCTCTTTTCAAATAGCTGATGTACATGTTAAAGTGCTCATGTGCCCCATAGTCGCTTCTTTTGGGCTGGTTTTCCTAGACCTGGTTCCTTGTTTCTCTCGCAGAACCTGGCAACACTGGCCTCCACCTTGACAGACGATATACTGTACTTCATTTCACAGTCCTGTTGTGTCTGTGGCGTTCACCGAGCTTCGATGTCTTGTCGTTTCATTTGAGAAACCTCGGTGTTGTGAGTGTGTGTGTGCAGCTCTCATGTCCAGTTGTTTTGGTAACACACTTATAGCTTTGGCTTTGCCGCGCTGGCTGTCCGCTGTGCGTGGTGGTTGCCCGGGTGCTACACGGCAATTGGTGACATAAAGATTCTTTGACTCTCTGTTTTTCCGATAACAAGTAGCCGTCGGGGATGTAAGTCGACCACGCAGTTGCAACATCCCTGGTTTCATTCGGGCAGGAGACATTTGTCGCATTTCCTCCTCCACCTCGACGCTTTTTGTTTCTATATTTAAAAATCTATATTTATGGCCCTGTACCCATCAGGATATCGTCGCTGTCGGGCAGAACCCTCTTATCTCCATATTTTAACTTTATCCGTTTTTTCTTAAATTAACTTCAAACAAATGAGCTTCAAACAAAAGCATCAAAGGTAGCAGATATACAAGCTCGAAACGCGGCGCGAATGTCGATCTGCTACTTTTGAATTTGAAATTTTGTAACAGTTTTGGATATATGAGGTTTCCACCCGACAGAGACGATATGTGACCAGACAATAACTTCAAATAAACTTTAAAAACGGCAAACCAATCCATTCAGGTCAACCCGCCTGCCACCCGCTCTCCTTTTGTGCAACCGTAAAAAGCACGGATTTGACTAAATGTACAAAGCTGGGACCACAGAATTTGTCACAGAATTCCACATGTCACCCATTTTAGTGTAGCACCTGTATTAAACTCTTTGAGAGACGGGCTACATATTGAGGCCTATGCAGGGGTTAGACGGCGCTTCTATTTGTACTGCTTAGAGGTGGCGTTTTGACGCAGCTCCGTGGTTTTTGAGCTTTTCGTTGACCTTTCAAATGTTTTATTTGTGAGGGGTGGTGAGGATAAAGCAGAGATATGACTTGATGTAACATTGTAACTACATATAATATATATCTGTGTTATCACAGGGGATTCTTTTTATATTCCACTTGCGCAAAAAGGGTGGATTTTAAAACCTTTTCAAGGACAGACGCTTGAAATGTGATTTATTCTTATGCATCCGGTGGGGTGTTGGATCAATGAGGAATGGTTTTCTTTCATCGCTGTTGGGGGGGAAACCGCAATATGTCCAAAACTGTTACTTTTCAGGAAATGGCCAAAGTAGCAGATCTACAAGCTCAAAACGTGGCGCCACGTTTTGAGCTTGTAGATCTGCTACTTTTGATGCTTTTGCTTAACACTCTTGTTTGACGAAGTAGGGCATTAAAGTGACGAAAAAAACACAAAAAGTTGAAATATGGAGATGAACGGTTTCTGCCCGACAGGGAAGCTTTATAAAATACCATTAAACAGTCATAGCCGCATGAGGAGAGCAGCCCATTAAAAAGTTGTGGTTTTTGGTATTTTTAATACATTTTCTTTCTGCACTTAAGATTTAAAAAGTGTTCGACGGGAAGGTTTTTACCACTTAACCACTTAAACCCCATATGGTTGAGCGGAGTCCCTCAGGGCTCTATGCTAGTGTATTTTCTGTTACTGTAGGGAAAGCTTTTGCTGAAAATAGTCGATCGACAAGCTTGTCGATCTGCTATTTTCTGTGAAAGCCTTCCCCACAATAAGGATGCTGGGGTTTAAGAGGTTAAGTATATTAGAATCAGGCTAACTTCATGGCTGATTCTCATCCGATTAGCCATGACACAAAAAAAACTAAATGGCAACATTTCTTCTCAGAACCATTTTTGTATTTTTTATTTAGATTTTCTTTTTTTTTAAGGGAAACATAATTCATAATTGTGTACTGTTGGATCAACAGTTAATACTTCAAATGATGTCTATGGCGGTGAAATGGTATTTTATAATGTTGAAGGGTTTTAGACGATAAAGCTTTTTACACTGCTTTCAAGTGTGTTTGCTACCTTTTTTTTTGTTCTATACCTAAAGTAACTAATTCTATCTTTGCTATGGTCTGAAAGCCCTCGAAAGGTTTTTGTACTCTTTGAAAAAAAAAAACTTTTTGTAATTCTGATTATTTGTGTAGCTATGAACTCAAAAGAAAAAAAAAAGAAGAAAAAAAAAAAGAATTCATTGTCGATGTATCATAACACCCAGACCATGTAAATACCAATTTGCAGATTTTTTTCTGTTTGTTGATGTTGTGTTGTCTTCACCTATGTTGTATTCTCCTTCTCTCTCACTCACATGGCTGCTCAGTCTGCAGCCCTGCGGTGCGGTCTGACTGTTGGCATATCATTCAGATCTCAAAAGTCTAGAATAAAATCTATTTTGATAATATTAAGGTGTGCTTTTTTCATTTGCTGTTCATCTCACATTAACTGTTATTTTCTCAGTTTTTTTTTTTTTTTTGATTTTGTATAATGCGGTGGTTCTCAAACTTTGTAATATCCAGGGAAACAGGAACAGTGCGCACCTGAAATAATGTAAAGTATACAGTATATGATTTGAACAGGCACAGTACACTCTTTAAAAAAATATCTTCTAAAATGATAGTGATAGTCTTTTAAAAAAATATCTTCTAAACTGTGACCCAATTTAGTCGTTATGCCAATTGATTCCTCCCCACACACATTTCTGTGTTGTCACTGCTGTCGTTTCCTACTGGCTCACCTGCCATTGAGGAGCCCCCACCAGGAGGACGTAGAGCCTGCGTCCTTCCCTTCTCCTCCCGCCCAACACTCCCCGCTGACAGGTGCCGCCCCAGCCGGTAGGAGTACATGCAATGACCCATATCACCCTCCCCAGAACACGGGCCAATAGGCTCTATGCACAGCAGCCATATTGGAAAGAAATTGGGCCTCTTCTTACTTACTTCACAGGTGATACTAATGAAGGCTCTGTTCCATTCTGGTCAGGGTGCTGATATCGTGCATGTTGGCTCACTAGAAACACTCCATTTTGGTTCCCAAATGCCCCGTTATGGTGGGTGTGTAACTCTGAGAGTGTACAAATGGAACCAAATGGACTAAGGGTCCACTCAGAGTTATGGGGGTCCTTGAAAATAAGACAACCACTATGCCACACTAAATGGTACTTAGCCTTAATTAGTAACATTGGTAACACCTGTGAAGGAAGTAAGGAAGGGGCCCAATTCATTCCCAATATGGCTACTGTGCATAGATATTGTGTTCGTGTAGTAGACGATCGACAAAGCCGGATGCACCACGGTGGATTCGAACCCCCAACCTCCGTGGTGGTGGGCAAGGACTTTACCACTGCGCCACCCGAGACGGACCTAAATTTGCCCTTCAATGTATTCACAGGTTTTGTAGCAATTAAATGTCAAATGTTCAAGCATGTTCAAATAATGTATACTTCACCTTATTTCAGACCATTTGCCAAAGCATTTACTTAATTACATTTTGGATAAAATAGACAATTTAACATTGAGATGCCCACTCTTCCGGTTACCATTCCAAGGACCCAGAACCCCCTCGAGGTACCCTGAGGACCTGGACCCCACTTTGCTTATAATGCACAGCCCAGACACAATAAAGCATCATGTTAACGTTTTAAAAACATCTTAACGGTTTTCTCAAATTAAATAGTCTGTGCTGTGGGGTGGGGGGAACCTATGCAGTGGTTTAAATGGGTTTATTAGTGCTGAAACAGGGTTTGTATATATTATAGATATTGCCTTTCATCACCAAATAAATTCATTCATCTACTAAATAAATAAAATGTCATTAAATATATAAGTTACTGAATTAAATTTATCAATGAGATATTTAGGTATATAAATGCAGAAACCGTTATATTCCAAGAATCAGATACTGAGTACTAAACAATTGCAGTTTGTAATCAGACTCGCCTCAACGCTATGGAAGCTAGTGAGTGAGTGCCATCTAGTGGTCAGGTCAATGTACCACAGCCCATGTGGGTCAGACTAGCTGTATTGCAGATTGAAATGTTTTGTTAATTGATCAAAAAACATAAATCAAAAAGGGTTTTCAAATAGATGGGCTTTCAGCCACAGTATTTAGACATTCACAATCATACAGCCATGCAGTTCATTGATTCCCAAACAATAATAAAATAAAACAATTAAATATGACAAGAGCTGAACTTCACCTGTTTGTATGGACTTTGTGCCGCAATTAATTAATTCACACAAAAACACACAATAGAAACACTATTAAATCAATATATGTATATATATAAATAAATCATTTTTATTGTGCTTTTACTAGTTATTTATTTATCTATGTATTTATTTAATTCTCATTTGTATTTCATGACACGCCTCTTTATATTTTCATGACACCTTTTCTATCCAGCAGGCTCTGGTTTTATTTATTATTTCACGACACGCCTTGTTTTTATTTGGGGCTGTGTGTGTGTGTGTGTGTGTGTGTGTGTGTGTGTGTGTGTGTGTGTGTGTGTGTGTGTGTGTGTGTGTGTGTGTGTGTGTGTGTGTGTGTGTGTGTGTGTGTGTGTGTGTGTGTGTGTGTGTGTGTGTGTGTGTGTGTGTGTGTGTGTGTGTGTGTGTGTGTGTGTGTGTGTGTGTGTGTGTGTGTGTGTGTGTGTGTGTGTGTGTGTGCGAGCGTGCGTGCGTGCGTGCGTGTGGGGGGGGGGGGGGGGGGGTGTTCTAGTTCTAGCAGTGTTGGAAGCCTGCCAGGTCTCTGCTCTCATCAATCATCAGTGTTGCCATGTCTGCTTATTATAAGCCACTTTGTGCTTGTTTTTCTGTAAAGTTGCTTGTAAATGTTGGAAGTATTTGCATTTTTGTTGGGCTTGTTTCTAAAGTGTATTTGCTTACGTGGGCTTGATTCCTTATGTTGTTTAAACCAGTGCTTCTCAAACATTTTCATGTCAAGGACACCCAAATTAATATTTGTCTGCGGACCTAGTCGGAAACCAGACAAATCTGCCATTGCAAAAAAGAATACCTTGGCAGATTTGGTCTGGCACCGCTCAGTTGTGATTGGATCTCACTCCCTCCGAAGTAGTGATGGACCAATCAGGGCCCAGTATGCAAATATGGGGCGGGTTTATCACTAGAGGTATTTTTTTAATTTGCCCCTTGGAAATGCAGGTTGTCTCCACACAGAGATTTCAGACTAATATCTATACAGTGAAATTAATCTGGCCATGCCACTGATGCCAGGCTACTGCGGACCCCCGGATTTGTGTTGTTAAAGGAGTAGTTCACCCAAAAAAATACTTATTTTCTATCAATTACACCAATAATTTGATGACCGGGTGTATTTCTGGTAGGAGACTCAAAGGGTCTGCTTTGAGTCTCCTACCGGACACATTAGCATATTTCCGCCGGTAGTCAAATTATTGGTTTAGGAATGCGACAAAAACAAAAAAGAATCTCCATGAATTCAATGCTTCATGGGATGTTCAATTGATAGAAAATAAGTAATGTTTTGGGGTGAACTATTTCTTTAAAATGTTTCAAAAATATTCCAAATGTTTCACATTTTCTTTTTGTTTGTTTGTTGTTGTTGAAAATAGCTGATCCACAAGCTCACAACGCGTCGCATCACGACGCGTTGTGAGCTTGTAGATCTGCAACTGTCTGTCAGGCCCAGTCACTTCTTTTGGGCTTGTTTTCGTAGACCTGGTTGCTTATTTCTCTCGCAAAATCTGGCAACACAGTCAATCATACTTTCCTGTCAGCTCGACAGTTCTTCTGCTAAGTCAACTAGAGTGTGAAGTTATCAACAGTGCACACACACACGCACACACGCACACACACACACACATTATAATAATAACCATACCGCTGCTTAACATCAGCATGAAGAGGAAGCACCTGCACATCATGTTTCCCTGAACTTGTGCCAACATGGAGGACGTGTATTGAGTTACAGGTATAGTAATTATGATGAGGATTCTTTCTTTAAAGCAAACTGAAACAGAATGTTTGAACAGAATGTGTTTGTGTTGCTGGATCACGCTTGCACGGTGTGCACGCGCCCTGCACCACTTATCTAATAGCCTTGGATCAAGACTATCATAGTCATAGATGTGTTTTATATGAGTCTGACTTTTGCAAGTGTAACAGGGAGACCTGTCTCCATTCAGGCTTCTGGGTCCACGCCCCCAAAAAAAAGCAGTGGTGTGAAAAGTACTCAAATTCTTTACTTAAGTAAAAGTACCAATACTGCAATATAGAAATAACAAGTAAATAAGTAAAAGTCCAGAATGAAAAATGTACTTGAGTGAAAGTTCAAAAGTATTGGCATCAAAATGTACTTGAAAGTACCAAAAGTAAAAGTACTAAAATATTTGAAAATAGCTGATCTACAAGCTTACAACAGGTCGCGATGCCATGCCTTAAGCTTGTAGATCTTATATTTTCAAATAGCCTAGGTATAAAATAGGGTTGGAGTAAAAGTACAATATTTGCTTCCGAGGTGTAGTGGAGTAGATGTAAAAGTACTGGAAATTGGAAATACTCAAGTAAAGTACAAATACCTCAAAGTTGTACTTAAGTACAGTAGTAAATGTACTTAATTACTTTACACCACAGAGTAAAAGTCTGGACTCTATGAAATACATCTCATGATAGTGTCTTGATGATCCAAGTCAATCATTCACAGATTAGTCTAACCGTTCAATCTGTTGTCACCAAACTATAAGAATGTCCACCGGTTTGTTCTGGTTATTTATTAGTTACTTTAAATGATAGTGTGTCGACAGGACAGGACAGGACAGGCATCCTACGATCCGGTTTGAGCAACAGGAGTAGACTGTCTGCTCTTTAACGTTGCAACCTCAATCTGTTCATCAAGACATTTCTTGCAGTAAGAAGAAAGAAAGTGGATTGTTTTGTTAGAAATACCAGGATGATATAGCTGGTCCTGCTTTCATGGAGGTGTGTGTGTGTGTGTGTGTGTGTGTGTGTGTGTGTGTGTGTGTGTGTGCATGCGCGCGTGCGCAACAGAAACCAAATTAGAAAAGGCTGATTGCTGCCATTGAGGTACAAATTAGATTGTAAACGTTTTTGTCCCTTGAGTGTCTTCTCTCTCTTTCTCTTTCTCTTTCTCTCTCTCTCTCTCTCTCTCTCTCTCTCTCTCTCTCTCTCTCTTTCTCTCTCTCTTTCTCTCTCTCTTTCTCTCTCTCTCTCTCTCTCTCTCTCTCTCTCTCTCTCTCTCTCTCTCTCACACACATACACAGCAAGTGGTTTCTTTAGAAAAAGATTATGTGTGTGTGTGTGTGTGTCAGACAAAATGAAAAGACCCATTTGTGCACGACCATACTGTATAATGTAATTTGACATCGGCACTGAATCTGAACCGTACTTACTTTGTCTGAATGGACTCATGGGACTTCATTGTCATAGGATCCAGCTACCCCACTAACTTTATCATTCACACTATGGACCATGAGGCACACGGCTGGGGTCCCACGGGGGTCCCATTGTTATGCATGATTAGGCCATTTGGACCCCTCCTTTGAGAACCATTGTTATTCTAGGTCCACTCCTGTTTTCCCCCAAACTGGGGGTCCCCAAATTATGTTTTGGGGCGGCGGTCCCCAGATGATTAGCTTAATGTGTAACATTGTTTTCTCACTCAACAGTAAACAAACCAACATACAGTAGTGGAGACAGGGTGTCTGCACATCTCTAAAGTGACAATTTAAGGACTTTAAATACCTTTTTTTAATACCAAATTGGCCAAATTGTCAAATATTACGTAAGAAAGAGGCAAACATTGTGAAAATAGCCGATCTACAAGCTCACAACGCCTCGCAGTGCGAGGCGTTGTGAGCTTGTAGATCGGCTATTTTCACAACGTTCTGTGGAACCGACTCAAACAAAATGTAATGCCTCAACAGAACTCCTACAATTCCAAGTTCAAATATGATTATTTTCAGGGGTCGCGGCCTGAAAGGTTTAGTGGAACCCTTGCTCTACACACCAAAATCTCTTTGTTGAGAATAGCAGATCTAGCTTGTAGATCGACTATTTTCGGCCAAACGTTCGCCCCCCAGAATAGGGACGCTAGGCTAGGGTTGGTGTGGTTAACACAGTGACTGTGACAACAATACAGCTTATCATTAGACTGTGATGAACTAAGCACTGTCTTAAAAAAAAAAGTGAAGTAGGCCTACACAGTCTTTTGTTTTTGAATTATTGACATGGAATTGAAACTGCGTTTTTTTTTTAGATATTCATTAACTTGGAGGGGCAACACGTTAAAATTCTTCAACTCCTGGCTGACCTATTGGGGAAGCCTATAGGTAGTAGGTACACACATGTTTCACACTATAGATCCAACATGTTGGCACATGCCACGGTGAGCAGACACGCTGAACACGTACAGTATATAGACACACATGTACTATACATACACACACACACACACACCCATGTTTGTATTACTATACTTAAGAGGACATCAGCCTTTTAGGACACCATAAATGCTTTTTCTTTGCCCTTTTTAACCCTAAACCCCCCCAAATAACCGATCTTCAAGCACACGACGTATCATACTGCGATGCCTTGTGTGCTTGTAGATCGGCTATTTTCAGTGCCCGACACGGCCGCAAAACTATGTATATTTCTGGCAGAACTCCAACCAGACATTTTTCTAGTTTCTCTAGTAGTGCAAGTACACACACGCGCGCACACACACCGTTATCTATTATGCTTACCTTGAACTATATCTTGGATGTATTTATTGCTGGGTGTGTTTTATCTGCGCTATGGGCTGGTCCCGCATGCTGGGTTTCTGTGTCTTTCCTTGACAAGGAAGAGTCATAAATTGCATCCTGGTATCTATTATGTACTGTATGTAACTATGTATGGATTAACCCATTAACTAAGACCCGAAGCTGATTCTACTAATGTCTTCTAAATACCAACAGTTTTCTGAAAAACCTATGTTTCCATATCAGTGGTGCTCAAACCTTTTCATGTCAAGGGCCCCCAAAATGATATGAATTTGGCCGCCGACCCCCATCTAAAAAATATTTTATTCCAGGGACCCCCCACAAGCAAAGATTTGAGTAAAAAATGTTCACTTTAAAAGAATATATATTCAAAGATTTGCTCACATTTTCACGATTTTTCAAAAATAGATCTACAAGCTCATAGCGCGACACTCGGTGCCACGCTATGAGCTTGTAGATCTGCATTTTTTTAATAGCCAAAGTGTACAATTATGTTTTTTTTTTAGCTCAAATAAAAAATGACACAGATGCGTTCCAGGTATTAATGGATTAATTGATTCATGTTTTTATTGACAAAATGCATATGAACATATACGCAACTAAAACAAGCTTGAGAGCTTATTTCCATTAGGGTGCTTTGAGTGCAAATGATTGCCACCTGTTTTTGTTTGTTTGTTTGTTTAGTGTTTTTTGGGGGGGAGGTTGTAGCAGAGACATGCAAAGAAATAGTCAACAATAAATACATTCATACAATATCCTTAACCAATCGTTCGTACGTGTGTGTGTGTGTGTGTGTGTGTGTGTGTGTGTGTGTGTGTGTGTGTGTGTGTGTGTGTGTGTGTGTGTGTGTGTGTGTGTGTGTGTGTGTGTGTGTGTGTGTGTGTGTGTGTGTGTGTGTGTGTACTAGTATTTCCTGAACATTGTGTGCAATACATAATGTCATTTGACATCATGGCATTACTGACAGCCCTCATTAAAGTATCACAACTTGGTTGTTGATATCAGTGATGAACTGAATCACAGCCCTGTGATGATGATGATGGCTAAAGCTTAATCATTAGGCCCTAGTAGTGCATGCTTCAGCATTTTTTTTAAAGTGGTGACGCAAGTAACCTTTTTTTACCCAAGTTAAAATTAGCTGAAAACGAGGGTGAATCAGACGATCATGTGTTCATCGTAATTATGAAAGCAGATGTCACATGGCATGTGCTTGACACATTCAAGTCGGTCAAGTACATCCCTGATGATTTGAAGGTTTAGTACAGAAATGGTTCAAATAGTTTGTCTCCTGCCCCGAATGAATCCATTTTTAATCATCTTGAAGCAGTGGCTCTCAAACATTTTCTTGTCAAAGACCCCCAAATTTAGCCGCGGACGTCCGTTTGAAAAGAGGTAGAGAAGATTTGTCAAGATGTGTGTGTGTGTGTGTGTGTGTGTGTGTATATATATATATATGAATAGATCTACAAGCTCACATCGTGACGTGTTGTGAGCTTGTAGATCTGGCATTTTCGAATAGCCAAAATATAAAATAGGGCTTTAATATGTTTAGGCCAGGGGTCTTCAGCGTTTCTTCAGGCCAAGGACCCCTTGTATAAAATTGTGCTACAGATTCAACTTTTTCATAGATGTCTTCATAGACTTGTTAGACAGCGCTATCATCAGTGTTGTCATGTTAATGTGTATTTTCAGACATTTAACCACTTAAACCCGCAATTTTCGTTAAACTTGACCTTTGGGCTCTGTACTTGGTCTGCTCTTTTTCCCCACTTGGCACCAAATCTATTCGCCCCCAGAATAGGGATTCTAGGGTTCAAGTGGTTAATGTCACAAAAAGGAAAACGTATCACACACAAGATTTGGCGCCCCCACCCCTCTAATAACTCTGAGGACCACTTAGGGCCCCCCGGGCCCATCTGTTGAAGACCCCTGGTTTAGACTGTTGTCTCATTTGGCTGGGAAACCCCCTTCAAGGACGGACCCCTGGGGGTCCGCAGACTTTTGAGAACCCACCAGTGTATTCTTGAGGGATAGTTAACAGTGGAGATAAAGGGCTGGCCTAAGGCCGTCTTTATACCCATTCAGACCCGGGAAAGTATCTCTGTCATTTTAGTGCCGCGCTATGAGCCTGTATATCTGCTATTTTTGAAAAATCGTGAAAATGCAAATCTTTGAATATATATATTTTTAAAGCAAACATTTGTAAAACATTTTGTTCCAGATTGAGTTAAAAATGTTGTTTAAAAAAAATATATAGTATGTATATAGAAGAATATATGTATATTCAAAGATTTGTACAAAATGTTCAATACGAGCTTGTATATCTGCTATTTTTGAATAGCCCAAAGTATAAAATAATGGTTTTAGCTAATAAAAAAGTCTGCTGCTGTCATGCTGCCTGACACCACCAGCACCAGCATGATCATCATCATAAAACCCCAACAACACCACTTCAACTTGAGTTTCCTGTTTTTTGACCTGTTTAGTGAGTGACCTACAGTCCTCCACCCCCTGCTGTCTCAAGACTGTGTGATTCACAGTGGTGGAAGAAGTACTCAGATATTTTACTTTGCTTTTAAGTAAAAGTACCAATACCACAATATAAAAATACTCCGTTACACGTGAAAGGCCTGTGTTCAAGATTTTGCTTGAGTAAAAGTACAAAAGTATTGGCATCAAAATATACTTGAAGTGCCAAAAGTAAAAGTACTAAAATGTTTGAAAATAGCAGATCTACAAGCTCACAGCGACGCGTTGTGAGCTTGTAGATCTTCTGTTTTCAAATGGCCTAGGTATAGATGTATGTTTTGTAATGTAATAATTTATATCTGCCAAGTAACTAGTAACTAAAGTTTTCAAATAGTTGTAGTGGAGTAAAAGTACAATATTTGCCTCTGAGATGTAGTGGAGTAGAAGTAAAAGTATAGACAATTGGAAATACTCCAGTAAAGTAAAAGTAGCTCAAAAGTGTACTTGAGCACAGCACTTGAGTAAATGTACTTAGTTACTTTACACCACTGTACTCCGCCCCACACCCCTGCTGTCTCAAGACTGTGTGTGTGATTCACTCACTCAGCAAGGCGGCAGTAACCAGTGAGGTGTGTATAGTATCTCTGTTCCTTATTTAGTTTTCTGTGAATCTTTGGTTTATTTTGTGTGTGTGTGTGTGTGTGTGTGTGTGTGTGTGTGTGTGTGTGTGTGTGTGTGTGTGTGTGTGTGTGTGTGTGTGTGTGTGTGTGTGTGTGTGTGTGGGTGGGTGGGTGGGTGGGTGGGTGGGTGGGTGGGTGTGGGTGGCTTCCATGTTTGGTCACTGTATTCAGAGGCAGGGAGGGTTATTTGAAATTTTTCCTTATTGGTTCGCCTGGTACAGTAGCACTCTTTCCCGAAAACAGAGGTTTTTTTTTAACATACATTAACTACTTTAACACATTAACATTTGTAACTCAAATCTTTGCTACTGGGGGGTCCCTGGAAGAAAATATTTTGAGATGGGGGTCCGCGGCCAAATACATATAATTGTGGGGGTCTTTGACATGAAAAAGTGTGTAATTTGTCAAAAAACGTCAACTTTCAAAAACTAGAGTAGTAGTAAAACTAGTAGAAACGGCCTCTGGTCTTCATCGGTTAAAATAAATCTTGAAAATGTTTGAATATTTTTGGAATATTTTTTGAAAGATTTAAAAAACTCCTCTTGTATGGGGGTCCCCGGCACAACACCTTCTCAGATGGGGGATCCGCAGGCACATATTCATTTGGGGGTCCTTGACTTGAAAAACGTTTGAGAACCACTGCTCTAACAGATAAATCGGTGAATAAAACACAATCGTCACCCAGCTGTATAAGTCATCATTACAGCATCATCAGCAGGAAGCCATCTTAATTGTGCTCGCGGAAATCCTATTTTTTTGCTCCCTCTCTTCCTGAGCGAGCTAAACCTGGCATCCTTCCTCCTACGGTTGCTGTCCGGCCGAAACCTCTTATCTCCATATTCTAACTTTATTGTGTTTTTTCGTAAGATGAACGCCCTGCTTCAGTGGTCTTTCAACCTTTTTCATGCCAAGGACCACCCCTAAATTGATATACATTTGGCCGTTGACCCCCATCTGAAAATGTTTTGTTCCGGGGACCCCCACTGAACCAAAGATTTGTGTTAAAAATGTTCGCTTTAGAAAATATATATATTCAAAGATTTGCACACATTTTCAAGATTTGAAAAAAAAATAGCAGATCTACAAGCTCATAGCGCGGCACTCGGTGCCGCGCTATGAGCTTGTAGATCTGCTATTTTTGAATAGCCAAAGCTAAGTGGTAAAAATGATTGTGACGCTATATGTTAACTAATTTCGCTGGGGACCCCCTGGTACACCCCCCCCCCCCCCCCAAAGAACCACTGCTCTTCCTAGATCTGCCACTTTTGAATTTGAATCCTGAAAAGTAACCGTTTGTGGACATGTGAGGTTTCCCACCCCGACAGAGACGCTATAATAATTGGTATTAAATCCTGGCGAGGTTTGAGTGAAAACCTTATTGTGTCATTTTGGCCGTTGATGACCATTGTTGACCGTGACTCCACCTTTCTGTTAGTCACTGCCTGAGGAAATTGCTGAGACAAAGGCAAGAAGGGCAGATATCTCCCACTCGTATCTCATCTGTCCCCCGCTTCCTCCTCCCAGTGCGGGAACGAAGTACTTATAAAGTAACTTTTACTTGAGTAAAAGTGGCGATACCGCAAGGAAAAGGGCCTGTATTTAAAAAAAAAAAAAGTATATATATTTTTTTTTTCACTTTTAAAAGTGCAAAAAGTATTGGCATCGAAATATACTTAGAATACCAAAGTAAAAGCAGGTCAAAAATAGTAGATCTACAAGCTCGCAATGCTTGTAGATCGGCTATTTTCGGCCGCGTGTAAAAGGGGTAAGTGGTTAATGTACGTTTTTGTATTAGCAATCTGAAATCTGCAAAGTAACTAGAAACTGAAACTGTCAAATAATAGCAGCAGAGTAAAAAGTACAACATTTTCCTCGCAGATGTAGTGGAGTAAAACTATAACAATATTTGTTTTAAATTGGCAAAGTACTCAAATAAAGTAGAAGTCCCTAAAAATCCTTACTTAAGTACAGTTGAATAAATCTACTTGGTTACTTTCCCGCAGCTGGCTTCCTCCCCTCCCTCTCTCTCTCTCCCCTTCCACCTACATGCCGAGCGACCGCCTGCCCACCCCCACACTGATAGTAGAGGGAGGGGAGAGAGAGAGAGAGCCAGTAGGAACCTAGGCAACCAGAATGCATTATAATAAGCAGAGGACTTTTAGCACTCCACCCTCGCAGGGACGCTCGGCTCAGTGAGAAAGGCTCGCAACAGAAAACCGCAAATACACACACACACACACACACACACACACATGCACCCATGCCTGCGCACCACGCATGCACACCACAAACACTCACCCCCTCTCTCCACACACACACACACACACACACACACACACACACACACACACACACACACACACACACACGTCTCAACTGCCAATTTGACGCCTGGCTTCTTTGACAACAGAGCGATCGTCACTCCCAGACCTGTCATCATCAGTGGAAAAGTCAATGTGAAAGAAGTTACGTGCTGAGGAAGGAGAGAGAGAGAGAAAGAAAGAGGGAGTGGATCTGTACAGGAGAGAAGAAGAGTCTGGATGGGAGAACGGCTGCGTGTGGAGGATACACATCAAACAACAGGCTGATATCATCTGTTACCGGTGAGTGAGTGAGTGAGTGAGTGAGTGAGTGAGTGAGTGAGTGAGTGAGTGAGTGAGTGAGTGAGTGAGTGAGTGAGTGGTGGCACTCCTGTATTTTATTGTGTCTTTTGTCTGTTTCCATTTTGACCTCCTGAACCCCAGCATTATTCATATACCAAACAATTGCAGATGGTAGAACGGCTATCTGGACGGCCAAGAGATTTGGTATAAGAAAAGAGTGGTCCAAGTACCGAATTAACTCGGGGGGGTGGGGGTGGGGGGGGGGGGGGTCCAATTGACTAAAAGTCTAGTAATCCCTCCCTCCCTCCCTCCCCATGAGAAATCTATTTATACAAGCTGTGACTTGGGAGCTATGCTTGGCGGGATGGCTCACTTTCACACAGGGGCTTGTCATTAGACCCCACCGACCGAACTGAGCGGGCGGGCGGGGTGGAGAAGGGAACGACGCTACCACACAGCGTGGACGGGTGGGTGGGTGGGTGGAGGGGGCGGGGTGTGGTGGAGGGGACGGAGGGGGGTTTACTTTCACATCGCCTCAGGTTTGTGACGAGTCGAGCGCAACAAAAAAACCTCATGGAAGTGTCGGTTCACAGGACGGGTTGTTGTTAGACAAAAAGACAACACCCTTTCTATTAGGTTAAACAACAAACAGGCCCCCCCAGGGCAACTGTAGGCAAACACTGTGACATTGTGATAGTGATCAGTGAGCCCTGACACCATTCATTATAGCGTGTGTATTGCTGGTTTCTCTCAAAATTGGCCTGAATCTATCAGGAGACCAAAGGGGCATTCACTGCTGCCGTTTCTCCTTTTTCTCCTTTGTACATAGTCTTTTGTATTGATGACATGTATTATTGTGTTAATGTTTTATGCTATGAATACATACAGGACCACAAATGGTAAACAAGTCCCCTTTTTTGTGTTATCCCTTTAGCCTTAATGTCTGACTGTACCACGAGCTGTTTACATTTCTAATTGCTAATAAAGTATTCAATCACTCAATCAATCAGACAGACCATAAAAGCATAAGGAATATGAAGTATAAGATTTCAGATTTGTATTGAAGGGACAGCCCCTTGAGATGCAGCATCTCATTTTCCATGTTTCCATTTTTAAAAACATGAACGAGATACATACGTAGATACATTCAATACAAGTATACAGATACATTCATACACAGATAGCTTGCTCACCCTCTCCCACCCACCGTTAGTTATTCTAGCGCATGTGTACATTTCTAACAATAAAAGAGTTAAGAAATCACTTATCCACAATTATTCTAGCACACGCGTACAGTTTGTTTGACAAACAGAAACAACTGACAATTTAAATATATCGTAGTGTAGCAATCATACATAGAAATTTAAATAGGTAACGGCACGCCTGATAACTCGTATGAAAACATACATATAACTTCTCAATATACAGTATTTTAGATATATTCCTCTATATGTGACGACTACTATTGAAAACCTGTTTGCGATATATGCAACCAATTTATACCTATTTTTAAACCTAAACCCTATATACTTCATTGACCGGGGTCCCCCAGGGTTCTGTACTTGCCCTCCTCCTTTTTCACTTCTTTGCCTAAATTAGCAGATCTACAAGCTCAAAACTAGTCGCGTTGAGACACATTGTGAGCTTGTAGATCTGCGTTTTTTTTTTTAACAATGTTCCACGCGGCCCACCCATCTGACCACTTGTGTTAAGAGGTCAAGATGTTAAGTTTTGTCAAGTGGGCCCTGATCCACAAAAGGTGGTAGCCACTGAGTTAACCACTTGAACCCAAGCATCCCTAATATTCTGGGGGGAACATTCGCACACAATAGCCGATCTACGGCTATGGAAAAAGAACGCACCAAGTACAGTGCAACTCAGGTCAAGTACAGAGGGTCTAGTAAGTGGTTAAAGGAGTAGTTCACCCAAAAAAATACTTATTTTCTATCAATTACACACCCCGTTTTTAGTTTTTGTCGCATTCCTAAGCCAACAATTTGTTGACCTGGTCATCGATCAGTAGGAGACTCGGTAGTAGTCTCGTACCGGAGACATCAAATTATTGGCTCAGGAATGCAACAAAAACAAAACAATCTCCATGAATTCAAGGCTTCATATGGTGTGTAATTGATAGAAAAGAATACATTTTTTGAGTGAACTACTCTTTTAATGAATGTACTGTATATACTCTGGCAGTTAAAGAGTTAGCATGTAGGCCCTTTAGAGTGTATATTTGAGTGTTTCGGTGTTTGTGTGTTCTGTATATCGTCTCTGTCAGGTGGTAACCTCAAACTGTTACCTTTCGAGATTAAAATAAAATCGACAAGCTCAAGTGCTTGCGAATCTGCTATTTTTTATACTTTTGTGTGACGCTGTAACATGACCAAGTAGGGCGTTTAATTTATGAAAAAAAACTCAAAAAGTTAGAATATGGAGATAAGAGGTTTCTGCCCGACAGCAACAGATATTTCTTGTGTTTACTTGTGTCATTTGTTTTACACACACACACACACACACACAGCTCCTGGTGTGTTTTTGTCCTGTGCTGCAAACAAGGCAGTGTAAAATGAGGACGCTCACGTTGTTGGCAGTTCACACTGAGCACCTGTCAGCCCTTGATGATGAGGTCTATACTGTCCGCTGGGCCACAGTGACACAGTTCACTGTTACCATATATTATCTCTCTCTCTCTCTCTCTCTCAACGTGAACACATTAACCCCTTAAGATCGGGAAAGCATCTGTCATTTTAGATTTTTTTAACCACTTTAATCTTATACTTTGGCTATTCAAAAATAGCAGATCTACAAGATCATAGCGCGGCACAGAGTGCCGCGCTATGATCTTGTAGATCTGCTATTTTCTTTGAAAAATCATGACAAGTCTTTGAATATATATATTTTTTTTTAAAGCGAACATTTGTAACTCAAACTCTTTGCTTCTGGAGATTCTGCAAATGTCTTCTAAATCCTAACAGTTTTTTTTAAACCTTATGTTGCTATATACAGTATCAGTGGTTCTCAAACCTTTTCATGTCAAGAGCCCCCAACATTTTATGTATTTTGCCGCGGACCCCCATCTCAAAATATGTTGTTCCAGGGAGTGGGACCCCCCAGAAGCAAAGATTTCAGTAAAAATATATAAATTCAAAGATTTGCACACATTTTCACGATTTTTCAAAAAAAAAAAGATTTACAAGCTCAGCTTGTATAGGGCCTGCCCAGCGCCCAATCCAGTTCAGACTAGATGAGCTTGAAATGATCCATTTTTAAAAGATTTGAACCCTAGCACAGTGTTCTCCCCGTGTCTCCCAGGGTAGGTACCCTCACAAAAAAACATGCAGTAATCGTGTTCTCTATACTGCCTCCCCCTGGTCAGCCGGGGCGCCTGATGGAGGAGAAAGGAACTGGTTGGAATAACGTGTTCCTTCCACACGCTATACGTCCTACCGGGGAAACCCCCCCCCTGTCAGGTGATAAGGAGGCTTGCTAGCTCTCATGCATTGAAGGAGGCATGAGCACGGCTCTGGGCTCTCCCTAGGCTGGCAGAGGGAGTGTAGCGCCCAGAATTACTCACACAATTGGCACTGGGTGAAAAAAATGGGATTGCAATATAAAAAAATAAAATAAAAAATAAAGTAGCAGGTCTACAACCCCGCAATGCGGCACGTTTGTAGATTAGCTACTTTTGGCGCAGATGATCTAGAGGAGAAAAAAAGGAGGGGGACTAGTACAGAACCTTAGGGGACTCCTGTCAGCTATAGGGTTTAAATGGTTAATAACGACAACAACCTAAAGCTTAATCGTTAAACTGTGGTTGTACTGAGTACTGTCTAAAAACACAAAGTACATGTACACCGTCCTTTATTTTTGAATAGCCACATTTATTTGCATGGAATCAAATCGTGAACGGCAGTTATTTCATTTTCTCCAGTCTAGTTATTGATTAACAAGGTGGTCACAGAGAGAACCCTTTAACACACATGAACACTAGCGGCCATGTTCCGGGGCCGAACGTCTGTCGAAAATAGCCGATCTCCAAGCTCACAACTGATGGGCTATTTTCGGTGTAGATGCGTTTTGAGCTTGTACATCTGCTACTTTTGCCGTTTTTGAATTTGAATCCTGAAAAGTAACAGTTTTGGACATATGAGGTGTCCACCCGACAGAGACGATATAGGGATTAAAGCTTATACAGGATGCTGTGAGGCCAAACCCATTAGTTTCATATCTACTTTTTAAACTGTTTAAAACTAATACAGGATGCTGTGAGGCCAAACCAATAAGTTTCATATCTACTTTTTAAACCGTTTAAACCAACACTGTAGTTTTAACTGTCAGCATAAGTCAAAAGCATATTATAATCCAAGCATGGTATAGCTTGGAAAAATAATTGATATATTTTTTTTTTAGGTATATGGCCGTTATCAAGTGGGGTTCTCCCTCTCCCATTGTAATTCATTATTTCCTCTTACATTTTTAGCCCACGATTTTGTAACCCCATTTTTTACACCCAGTGCCAATTGTCTATGTAATCCTGGGCACTACACTCCCTCTGCCAACCTAGGGAGGCCAGGGCCGAGCTCATGCCTCCCTCAATGCATGAGAGCCATCATTATTATTATTATTAGTAATAAGTTGACTCATCTTCTGTCACTTCATTTTACAGCTTTTGCTTGCACACATGTTTATAGCAGGTGTGTATAACCTACGATAAGAACTTTGCACACAGCACCTTCAAGCACCTTGAAAACCACGTAGTTGACCGGCGTCCCCCAGGGCTCTATACTAGGTCCGCTCTGTTTTTTTCCGTCGAAACTAAGTCTTTTCACAGAAAATAGCCGATCTACAACCTCACAGCGCGTTGCACTGCGATGCGTTGTGAGCTTGTAGATCGGCATTTTTTTGTGTGCAAAATGTTTGCCCCAGAACGGGGATGCTGGGATTCAAGTAGTTCAACAACAGGACAATGGTCAAACTCTTCTCTTTCTTGATTATTCCTTTTTTGCCCCCTCCTTGTTGTTAATTATTAACCCATTGATACCAGGAACGCATCTGTGTCACTTTAGATGTCTTTGGCTATTCAAAAATAGCAGATATACAAGCTCATAGCGCGGCACCGAGTGCCGCGCTATGAACTTGTAGATCTGCTATTTTTGAAAAATCGTAAAAAATATTTTTTAAATATTTTTTCCCGATTTTTTTTTTAGGATTTTGAAAATGTTTAGAAGCGGCCTCAGGTCTCAATGGGTTAATGCTGTTACAATGTGTGAGGAGCCAGAACAGAATCATTTGACTGTAGTGTACCTGTACACATGACATAACAGTGAACAACGCACCGTGACACCTTGACCTTTTGGAAGGCTCATTAGTCAATTCCAGTCTTCCTGGAGGCTCCGCTATGCTGTAGTTCAGGGGTGGATAGGGGCAACAGACAGATAGAGACTTTATTGTCCTTGCGGAAATTCATTTTGTACCAAGCAGCCATCAGGATATAACAAATCACCAACAGGCACGAGATAGAGGGCTGTGACTATCCATTCTTTAGTTTTTTTCTTACTTTCTTTTTTGATTAATCCAAACATCTAAGTGTATTTTTTTATAGCCGGTATACTGTATCAATAAATGATATATCAACAAAAAGATTAAGGATTACATTATCTCTAAAATCAGTGAAAATAGCCGATCTACAAGCTCCTGACGCGTCGCATCGCGATGCATTGTGAGCTTGTAGATCGGCTATTATCACTAATAATTGTTTTATTTTTATTTTTACTGTTGGCCTATAAGGGATCCATTATTAGTCGATTCTTTCATTAAGTTATTGATTATGTTCTATAATTGATTAAATCAATGGGTTAGATTAACTGTTGTGCGAGAGATACTCTGCCATTTTTCAAAGGCTGGTGAGATCAACCATCGCCAGACAGTGTAAACCACCACCACGTTGACGTCTTATTATAGGCTGCTGATTAGAATTGTGCAAACAGGAAAAAGGAAATAACAAAAGAGGAAGAAGAACAAACTAAAAAAATACAATGTCAGTAGTTTAATATAAATAGTAATAAAGGCAAAATACAATACAAAAGTGTGAGGCACATCAAACAATAATGCTAAACTTTGTGGGACTTTTAAAACGCTGCTGACAACAGTATATCCAGTTTCATGCACAGTGCATACTGTTTATGGTTAAAGTCTGGTCAGTCTAGTTTGTCAGAAACCCTTTCTTAACCGTTGCGTTGCAGTTGTTGCTGACGAGACGAGCATGTTTTCCATGTGACATGAGCAAACATTATTCTGGTCCCAGTAGTCTCATTTGTGGCTTAAAACAGTCGGGTCTGGGGACCCCCAGGCCAGGGGTCCTTGAGGTGGTTCCAGAGGGTCCCCAGCAAAATTTGTTCATACAGCATAACTATCATTTTAACCCCTTTATCCATATTTTAAAAAAAATAGCAGATATACAAGCTCACAGCACGTCACTTCATGCTGCACTGCGAGCATGCACATCTGCTATTTTTGAACATCTTTGAAAAATCTTGAAAGTGTTTGAAACGTTTTGAATAATTTTGACTCAAATCTTCTCTTCTGGATGTCCCTGGCACAAAACATTTTCAGATGGGGGTCCACGGCCAAATACTGCAACACATCTGGAGTGTTAATATGCGACCAGGGCCATTCTTGTGTTAAATGTAAAACAAAGGAATACACTGGCACACTGTGGGCTCCAGTTGCAAAGACCAGTATCATTCTTGTGTTAATTCATGCCGTGCCACTCCCCTGATATGATCTGTTGGGGTTCACATTGAAACCAGCAAACCTGACCTAGGATGGCAACAGTTAATCAAACTAATTAATTCAATTGATTATTCAAAAACAATCGAGAAGTTAATAAAATAATCGATAAATCTATCCCTATTTTGGGCATGTTATTACAGGCGGAATTAAAAAAGAAATTCAAATAATAAAATAAAACTGATCTACAAGCTCACAACGCGTCACAAATACCGTATGATACAGTGTGAGCTTGTAGATTGGCTATTTTCACGATTTTTGCACGACACTATTGGGCAACTAAATGATTCGTTGATATACAAAATGAAAAAATATATATTATAAAGCGCTTGATCATTCGATAAATAAAAAAATATGGATAGTTGAAGCCCTGACCTGAGCATGATTGGACAATCAATATGAATGGATATTTGTGTCTGGGATTTCAAATTGCTCCACAATCGACCAACAAGCCCCTTGGGATCGACCGGTAGGTAGATCTTATGGTAAAACCCACCACTGCTTTAGTTCATAGTCTAACACCTCTCATCATAATCTCGGTGTCTTTGGGCAATAAACATCCAGCCCTCAGTATCTCATTACAAAACAAACATCGACAGTCATGTGTGTCGGCTATATTATGACACAACAAACGTTGACGGGTGAACCATAACACATTGACATTCAGTGAGATTATTATCCTGTATGCCGCATGGAAATATCTCTCCTCCGCGATACAGTACACGTCGTTCTTAAAAGGTACTTTAAAAGGATATATGGTTTCACGAAGAACCATCACCTGCCAAAGAACCATTTTATTTAGTGCATGGTTCTTCATGTTCCTCGAAACGCTCAAAACGCGCCGTTTCTCGCAGCGTTTCGAGCTTGTATATCTGCTACTTTGGAATGCTTTTGTGGGACGCTGTAGTGTGATCAAGTATAGGGCATTAATTTACGAAAAAACGCAAAGACTTATTTTCTCTTGTGTGTATGAGGACCTGCGCTGACGGTGAACCTTGAGGTTAGGTGCCGTTTCCACTCTCATTATCAGGCAGACAGAAAAGAGAGAGCCACTCTAAGCCAATGACCCCATTAAGCAGCGGGGCCCTCTAATGATGTTAAAAAAAGGCTCTCGGCCCACCGCGATGGGAGTCACAGGAGCCCAGGGGCCATGCGTGATCCCACCCTGGATAGCCCCAGGGCCCGGGCGGAAGGGCTATTCTCATCCTAGCATTGTGCCCTCCGGAGCTATTCTGATGCTCTCCATTGTGTCGGAGTGCTTTCCACGGCTCTCAGCGATTTTCACTGGGTCTACACCTTAAACCCCTCCATTATAGCGCGGCCTGCAGCATCGCATTTGCTGTGTTGGCTGTTGCATTCAGTGACCCCCCCACACGTTTTTTTTGGACTCCTCAGCTATTGTTGATGCTCTACTAGTACTAGGTTGTTATCGTGATTCTTTTTTAGTTGGCGAATAATTGTCGTGCAAATATTTGTGATCGACGATCTAATCGTGCTATTTTCATTGAACGTAGGAAGATGCTGTATTGATCAAAATTATACATTTCTGTTTGCCTTTTTTTTGGCTTTGAAAACACAAATTGCACGGGGCGATAATGACTTGCATATCGTCCCTTTCGTGCGGAAACCTCATATGTCCAAAACTGTTACTTTTCAGGATTCAAATTCAAACTCATCCAGTGCCACAGGACGTAAAATACGTCCTATGTAATAAGCCCTGTGCCACAGGACGTATAAAACGTCCAAAAAAATCCAATTTATAATTTTTTTTTGGGGAAAAAAATGTTCAGAACCCAAGATATGATGATTTGAAAATGTTCTGCTCCATTCACTTCTTGTTTAACTTCTTACTGAAAAAGGCTGTATCTCGGCTCCTAAGCACTTTTTTTTTTACAATGAATTTTGGCTGTGGCACTGAATGTTTTTTTTTTTACAATGAATTTTGGCCAGTGGCACTGAATGAGTTAAAAAAAGTCACAGGTCTACAAGCTCAAAACACAAAAAGTTATACTCTGGAGATAAGATGTGAAGAAATGACTGACAATGGCCGCTATCACTGAACAAAATAAATGATGCACTTTGGCAAGAACAGTCCATGCATAAATGTAATAATAGTATAATTTGAAATATCGTTTAAAAATAGCAGAAATAGCCAAATAACTATTCTGACGATTATGCAAAAATAATTGCCTAAGCAGCACCTGTGCAACAGAAACTGAATTCAGATGCAGCCATCGTCAAAAACTGTCCTTTTTCATACTTGCTACAACACTGCTGTGGTACCATGGTTGTACCCTCAGGAAGAATTGTTCAGAAAAGATCTTAGGTGCTAATGCTTAAAAAAAACGTATTTTTCAGGATTCAAATTAAAAAATGTTAAAAGTAGCAGATGGAGCTTGTGGATCTGCTACTTTTGTGCGACGCTGTAGTATGATCAAGTAGGGCATTCATTTACAAAGAAACGCAAAAAGTTAGAATATGGAGATAGGAGGTTTATGGCCTTCTACAGTGGCGTCTCGCGTTAGTTATTCTGTTCTGGCAGTAAACAAAATATTTTACTAATGAAAGGTTAAGTGCATTAGAGTGCAGTCATTTCCATTTGATTCCCATATCATTTTTTATGATCAAGTTAAAATGACGATAATGATTTTATTAATGATTTCCCTTTAAAGTGGTTGTTAACACTTTGTGGGCCATGAGAGGCCAGCCAACATTGTATTCATCAGTACTGTTAGTTCAATGTAGAAACCGCAGTATGAAGACATTAGTTGACTTCGTGCTTGATTGACCATTTGTGGTTAATTTACATCCAAATGAGGAAGCTTGCCACTGCTGCTTTTTAGCATTGCCTCATGCTGTAACTGGTAGAAGTTAAGTGACTTTAGAAGTTTGATAATTGATGCACTCTTGTTTGCTTTTGGAGTAGAGTGAGTTTTATCGCACCTCATCTGGTTTCATCACAACAGTAAACATAATCGTCTCTGTCAGGTGGAAACCCTCATACGTCCAAAACTGTTACTTTTAAGGATTAAAATTCAAAAATGGCAGATGGACAAGCTCAAAACGCGTCACGTCACGCTGTGTTTCGAGCTTGTGGATCTGCTACTTTTGATGCTTTTAGTGTGTCGCTGTAGTTAATTTACGAAAACAAACACAAAAAGTTAAAACATGGAGATAAGAGCTCTCTGCCCCCGACAGCAACGATAATCATCCTGTGTTCCATTTCAGAAGTATGGCGCCGCGGCTCGGAGAGGACAAGATGAGTCCCCTGCCGCTATGATGCTGATGATGAAGCCAGAGTGATTCTGCCTGCCACGATGATGAACACGGTTTCCCGTCGCACCCCGTGAGTCTCCCCCCTCCTCCTCCCCTCCTCCTCCCCTCCTTTCCCCTCCCCTTCGCTGACGGCCAATCGCCCTCTTCGTAGCTGCATGTGCAACAAGAACCTATGATGGAACTCCCGGCGAGCCCAAAGTCTCAGAGTCACCCGAGCAACGCTGTCGTCGTCCGCCCCAACTGCCGCTACCTTCCCCTCTTCCCCGCACTCGCACACAGCAGGACCTGACGGAACGGATTCCAGGATGTTTGTGAACTTCCGTCGCATTCGCAAGTGCCAGTGCGTGCAGCTGATGACCACGTGTCTGGTGCTGTCGGTGCTGATGGTGTCCTGGGAGCAGCTGGACAGCAGCGTGGTGAGTCTACGCCAGTGGTTCTCAAACTTTTTCACGTCAAGGACCCCCAAAATGACATGTATTTGGCCGCGGACCCCCCATCTCAAATATTTTGTTCCAGGGACGCAAAGATTTGAGTTACAAATGTTGGCTTTAAAAAATATATATTCAAAGGTTTGCACACATTTTCAAGATCTTTCAAAAATAGCAGATCTACAAGCTCATAGAGTGCCGCACTATGAGCTTGTATATCTGCTATTTTTTAATAGCCAAAGTATAAAACGTTAAAATGATTGTGACGCTATATTAACACATTTTACTGGGGACTCCCTGGTACCCCCTACTTTGATGAATCCTTAAAGTACAAGTAAAATAGAAGTACATTTCTTCCTTTTTATATCAATGAATTGCTGTAATGTTTTCACAATGAATTTATAGGACCTTGTAACTCTTGTTTCAGAAAAGTACTGTAACTCTCTGAAACCACCTGCACTGCATGCACTGATCTGCTTGCTTGTAGAACCGCTACGTTATGCAAAGCTTGCAGAAACACCTATATAAAAACATAGAAATTACTGAGGAACCAGAACTAAATGATGTTACTCCTCGTACACCCATACAAGATGTAACAAAGAGGCGAGCCAGAAGCACGGCTAGTGTGAGACGTGTGGTCAATTGCATTTTAGGGAAGAAAAACAAACAGCCAACCTAAAGGCCAAACCACACCAATGCAACTTGTCGCAACTCCTTGCAACAAAACCGTTTAAGGTCAACCGCACCAATGCAACTCCTTGCAACTGCCATTGGGGATAATGGTTGCAAGTAGTTGCGTGTCGCAAGGAGTTGCATGTTGCAAGGAGTTGCATGTTGCAAGTAGTTGCGTGTCGCAAGGACTTACATGTTTCAAGGAGTTGCATGTTGCAAGTCGTTGCATGTTGAAAGGAGTTGCATGTTGCGAGGAGTTGCATGTCGCAAGGAGTTGCATGTTGCAAGGAGTTGCGTGTCGCAAAGAGTTGCATGTCGCAAGGAGTTGCACGTCGCAAGGAGTTGCATGTCGCAAGGAGTTGCATGTCGCAAGGAGTTGCATGTTGCAAGGAGTTGCATGGTGCATAATCGCAACCGTCAATCATTAGCTTTAGTAAAAACAGTGTTTGTACCAGCTCTGTACCAAGAGACACACTAAAGTGGCATAAAGCCTCAAAACAAGCAGAGTGCATCTCATTAATCACATGATCCATAACATCCTTATTCTGAGCATGCACATTTTTTATATGGACTTGTTATTGTTATATTATCGTATCGTGAGTTTTTGGTATCGTTACATCCCTAGTCATTTCTGTGTACATTTAAGTTATTTGTCATATCTGCCATGTGCAAATGTTTTGTTTAAAAAAAGGCTGGCTAAAAGGCTATTTTGAATCTTATGTATTTATATATATATCGTCTTTGTCGGGTGGAAACCTCATATGTCCAAAACGGCTACTTTTCAGGATTGAAATAAAATAAAAAAACATCAAAAGTAGCAGATCTACAGCGGAACTGCTACTCTCGATGCTTTTGTGTGACGCTGTAGTATGATCAAGTAGTGCATTAATTTACGAAAAAAAACAAGCGGTTTCTGCCCGACAGCAACGATATATTTTGCATGCCCAAAACACAACTAAATCGTTAATTTGCAATCATTTGTACAACAATGAATCGTCAACTAACATGTCGTCATGGCGACATCCCCGCAGGTGAGTCACGTCAAGTCCTACTCCTACCGCTACCTGGTGAACCGCTTCACCTTCATCAACAAGAGCTTCACCATCGCCCGCCAGGAGGCCCAGAGCTTCAGCAACTTCCGCTTCCTGCTGGACCACCCGGACAAGTGCTCGGGGCAGGACGTCCTCCTCCTCCTCTTCGTCAAGACGTCCCCGGAGAACACGGCCCGCCGGAGGGCCATCAGGTCCACCTGGGGCAACGAGACCTACATCCAGCGGTCCCTGGGCGTCACGGTCAAGGTGGTGTTCGTCCTGGGGGCGCCGCGCGTCGAGCCACAGGAGCCCCTGTGGAGCAAGAAGAGCGGGGTCGGCCTCCAGGAGGCGCTCAACCGCGAGGACCGCCTGCACGGCGACCTGATCCAGCAGGTATAAAGACCTGCACCTTATGTTTAACCCATTGAGACCTGAAGCCGATTCTACATGTCTCCTAAATCTCAACAGTATTCTGAAAAACGAATGTTTCTATATCAGTGGTGCTCTATCTTTTTCATGTCCAGGACCCCCAAAATTATATGTATTTGGCCGCGGACCCCCATCAAAATATTTTGTTCCAGGGACCCCCAGAAGCAAAGATTTGAGTTAAAAATGTTCGCTTTAAATATATATATATTTCAAAGATTTGCACACATTTTCACGATTTTTCAAAAATAGCAGATCTACAAGCTCATAGCGCGGCACTCGGTGCCGCGCTATGAGCTTGTATATCTGCTATTTTTGAATAGCCCAAAGTGTAAAATAATGCTTTTTAGCTCAAATCTAAAAATGACACGGTTCCAGGTCTTAATGGGTTAACCTCATGTACATGCCTGCTACTTTTTGCACTTTATTTCTAACCTCATGTACATGCCTGCTACTTCTTGCAAACACGGCTAGTGTGAGAGCAGACGTGTGGCCAATTGCATTTTAGGGAAGGAAAGAAAACAGCCAACCTAAAGGCCAAACCACACCAATGTAACTAGTCGCAACTAATGCAAGTCCTTGCAACTGCCATTGGGGATAATGTTGCAAGTAGTTGCATGTTGCAAGGAGTTGCATGGCGAATCATTGGTGTGGAGTGGGCTTAAAATTACTCAGTACTTTACAGCCTTCCTAGAAATGTACTTTTCTTTTTTTTTGGCACCGTATTTCTAACCTCATGTATGTACCTGCTACTTTTTGCACCTTACGTCTAACCTCGCGTACATACCTGCTTCTTTTAGCACCTTATTTCTATCCTCACATATAGTTAGATAAGTGATGGAGCGCACTCAGAATGACATGAGTGAGTTAATTTATTTTATTTCTTCTCCATGTCAATAAGGGGAAAACGTTTCGTCTATCCAGCCTTAGTCAGTGGATAGCTGAAACGTTTGTCCCTTATTTGACATGGAGAAGAAAGTGCGACCCATCACTTATTTAAATGTCATTGGTCCAAGAGGATATCGCTATCGGATTCCAGATGAGTCAGAGCGCGGTGGTAACAAAAGGTTTATCTAACCGTACATATATACCTGCTTCTTTTAGCCACCTTATGTCTAACCTCCTGTACATACCTGCTACTTTTTGCACCTTATGTCTAACCTCCTGTACATCCCTGCTAATGTTTTATGCTATATGCTATTATTTACATATCACAGATTTTTCTTTTAACCTGTTTCTTTCTTATGTTTTCTCCTTGCTCTCTCTCTCTGTCCTTGCTTTTTCCTGCAAACTATGAATAGCAAAAATCCCCCCACTTCCTTCCACCTGTAAACCTGTGCTGTGACACTAACGTTGATTCTTGATTCTCGTTGATTGTTGAGGACTTCATGGACTCCTTCCACAACCTGACCCTGAAGCTGATCATGCAGTTCCGCTGGGCGCACGACCGCTGTGCCCACGCACGCTTCCTCATGACGGCCGACGACGACATATTCGTCCACATGCCCAACCTGGTCGGCTACCTGCAGGTAGGCCTGGTCACAATCATTTGAGATAATGGCAATTATTTTTGCATAAATCGTCATCATTGTTTCCATGCATCTTTGCAAATGAATCTGCTGAAAAATGGCGTGATTAGCCGATCTACTATCTGCTTGTAGATCAGCTATTTACGCTATTTTTGAGTGGTGCCGAAGGCAACCACTCCTATACATGACTTTGTCCGTGTGTCCGTATGTATGTATGTATGTATGTCTGTCCACAAACATTGATGACAACATCAATACGGGGGTCAATACGGGGCTCATCAAAGGCATCACTCATTTCACACAGGGTGTGATTTTTTTTTTTATGTTTGGAAGGGTACGATTATGAAATGCATGGCCTTTTCTTCAGTTATTTGTCATACATTTGACATCCTGTGCAATTTTGTGTTCCACAAAGCCAAAAAGGCAAACAGAAATTATTTGTATTCATCTGTTCCAACATTCAATACCAAAAACAATTAAATGGTTATTACTCAACAATCAATCGATGATCAATCACGATCTCTGAACAACACCAGTGGTGGAAAAAGTACTCACTTGTTTTACTTAAGTGAAAGTATCAATACTGCAATGTAGAAGTACTCTGTTACAAGTAAAAGTCGGGAATTTAAAATTTACTTGAGTAAAAGTACAAAAGTATTGGTATCAAAATGTACTTAAAGTACCAAAAGTAAAAGTACTAAAGGTTTGAAAATAGCAGATCTACAAGCTCACAACGCGTCGCGATGCGACGCGTTGTGAGCTTGTAGATCGGCTATTTTCAAATAGCCTAGGTATAAAATAGGGCTAAAGTGGTTAATGCATGTTTTATAATGTAATAATTTATATCTGCAAAGTAACTAGTAACTAAGGTTTTCAAACAATTGTAGTGGAGTAAAAGTACAACATTTGCCTCTGAGATGTAGTGGAGTAGAAGTAAAAGAACTGAAAATTGAAAATACTCCAGTAAAGTAAAAATAACTCAAAATTGTACTTAAGTACAATACTTGAGTAAATGTACTTTGATACTTTACACCACTGAACAACACCTTGTACCTTGTGGCAGGACGAGGCCGCCCGGGGCGTGTCGGACTTCTGGATCGGCCGCGTGCACCGCGGCGCGCCGCCCATCCGCCGGCGGGACAGCAAGTACTACGTGCCCTTCGAGATGTACCAGTGGTCGGCGTACCCGGACTACACGGCCGGGGCGGGCTACGTGGTGTCCCGCGACGTGGCGGAGAAGATCCGCCGCGCCACGCTCACCCTCAACGCCTCCATCTACATCGACGACGTCTTCATGGGCATCTGCGCCAACGCCATGGGCGTGTCGCCGCGCGACCACGTCTACTTCTCGGGCGAGGGCAAGGCGCCGTACCACCCGTGCATCTACGAGCGGATGATGACGTCGCACGGCCACGTGGAGGACATCCACGCCCTGTGGGCGGCGGCGACGGACCCGCGGGTCAGGGAGCGGACCTCGGGGCTCCTCGGGAGGCTGTACTGCACGGCGGTGAAAGTGACGCTCCTGTGTAAACCCTATTACTTTAACACCTACCCCTGTAAGGCGGCCTTTGTGTAGGATTAAAAAGTTTGTCGTTTTTTTTTCTTTTCGATGTACTTGTTGTGGTGGGGTCAGTGGTTCTCAACCAACGTCGTCGGGGTCCGTGGGACCGCCAAATGGACCCTTAACGGGGGGTCTGTAACTCTTTGAGAGAGCGTACGAATGGAACCGATTGGACCCGACTCCCGAGGGTCCATTCGGTTCCATTTGTTAGACTCTCAGAGTTGAATTAAACCCTGAGCATTTCATAGTGTAAGATCGGGGTCCCCGCTCCCCAGAGATTGAAAATAATGTTCTCAAATGGGGGGTCTGTGGTCTGTGGTCTAATGCATATCAAACTGGGGTTGGTCCTTGAAATTAAAAAGAACTTGAGAATCGATGCTGTACTAATAGGTGTGTGTGTGTGTGTGTGTGTGTGTGTGTGTGTGTGTGTGTGTGCGTTCTCTCTTGCAAGAGAGGGAGAAAGGACAATGTCGGGTCGGTCCAAAATGAAATGGGGGGGGGGGGGGGGGGGTCATTATTACAGGATCTATTACCTCACTGCTTTCACTCAGACCGAATCAATTGAAAGGGGTGGGGGGGGGGGCGGGGGGGTTGGTGATGTTCAGTGTTTGCAAGTGGGAAAGAGACTCCGGAAATGGCGTTGTTACAGTAAATGTGAAATGACCCTGTGTGGTGCCAGGGCACACACACCCACACCACACAAAGCCCAAGAGGTGGTCCGATCCATGATGATGGCTCTGGAAAAGACGAGACAACAAGAGACTAAAATGTGATGGATATAAAAACGGATGCTTCCTAAAGAGATGA
Source organism: Gymnoscopelus microlampas (assembly GCF_963454915.1). Taxonomy (NCBI): domain Eukaryota; kingdom Metazoa; phylum Chordata; class Actinopteri; order Myctophiformes; family Myctophidae; genus Gymnoscopelus; species Gymnoscopelus microlampas. The sequence goes on from NC_139942.1 coordinate 17,859,925, forward strand.
TGATGTTGATGCTCTCTCCAGACGTCGTCTTCGTTATTATCATTATTGACGAATGGGGATCATAAACGGATTTTCCATTCTTCCTACCCTCTTTCTCTCTCTATCTCTCTCTCTCTCCTTCAATTAAAGCGATTGTAGGAGGAGGAGGAGGAGGAGGGGGGGTCTGTTCCTTCTCCTCCTGGCTTGAATTTTTTCGCTCTCCTCTCTGGTTGCTGCCGATAAACAGAAAGGCTTGTCCAGCCGTCTAGCTTGTAGTGCACTCCTATCGCATGTGTGGTACAAATGTACTCTGAGTGTACAAATGGAACCGACCGCTCTCAGAGGAACCGGCTACTGAACCACTTCACCCCCCCGGCCTCTCTATTTTTGGGGCGTGAGTCACTGTAGGGCATAGCAGTGGCGGCCATTTTGTGGTGCCACCGATCGAAAGCCCATTCATTTTTCCCATAGAGATTTCCCCAAAAAATATTTATATGAGTTATTTTAAGCCTGGAACCAAGCCATCCAGGCTCCTGGTGAATCATGACCATAAAACATTTGATTCTGTGTCAATGAATATTTGGATATTTTATTATATTATCAAATAAATACCCTTTTTTACGTTTTTCAAATATCTTTTGACACAGAATCAAATGTTTTATGGTGATGATTCACCAGGATCAACAATTAATATAAATATTTCCTATGTGGAAAATGAATGGGCTTTCGATCTGTGGCACCACAAAATAGGTCTAAATGTTCGGAAATAGCGGATCTACAACCTCACAATGCGTGCGAGTGCGTAGATCGGCCGTTGTCGGAAGCGTTTCAGAACGACTAAATGAAGTGATTACAATAACATGCGGTTGTGTCAGGAGTTGCAGTACATGTGTCTGTGCCTTAATGTGTGAAGCATTATCTGTGATATCATCGCTGTCGGGGTGGAAACCTTGTTTCTGTTTGTCCTTAACCGCTACTTTTCGAGAAATTTGTCACTTTCACGACGTAGGGCATTATTTTACCAAACCAAAAACATCAAAGGTTTTTCCCTCGACAGCGTTGATATGCGGACTGGTTCACTGTCAGTACCAACGCTCTCTGCATGTCACAAAGCCTCACAGTACTTTATTGTATACAAACTTTTTTCTGAAAACTGAAGCGGAGCGGCTTTATATAAATGTGTGGATTTATGAATTAAATTAATTTTATTATAATGTGGTTAAACTTTTTTTCTTTTTCCTTTTTTTTGTAACTCTTAATTCCAAAGAAGGAAGGAAAAACAAAACATTTATAAAACGACTTTTTCTGCTGTATTACTGTGTCAAAAAGTTCCGTGTTCCATCTGAAACGGTGTTGTGCTATACGGCACAGAAGAAATGAAGCCACTTTCTGTTGCTACTGCGTTCGCTGTTGACCAGTATCAGCTTGATGTTTGCTTTAGTGGCAGGAACTGTCTTTATACGTGAAGACACGGGCTCTATGCTGGTGTCTTTTCTGTTTCCTGTCACTGTGAGGAAAGTTTTATCTGAAAATAGCAGATCGATCTGCTATTTTCTCTGAAAGCTTTCCCCACAATTCGGATGCTGGGGATTAACCCGTTAAGACCGGGAAAGCATCATTTGTGTCATTTTAAGATTTCTTTGGCTATTCAAAAAATAGCAGATCTACAAGCTCATAGCGCGGCACCGAGTGCCACGCTATGAGCTTGTAGATCTGCAATTTTTTTGAAGGATCGTGGAAAATGTGTGCAAATCTTTGTATGTATTTTTGTACAGATGTCTTCTAAGGGCGCGCTCCCACCAAAACATGGTCGGCTAGCGTTAAACGCAGGTTGTGCACGGCCACAGTTTTTTGCAGCCAGCGGATTCTAAAACTTTCCTCCAGCAAGTCGTGTAGAGCGGATAAACGCACTGTCGGCGCGACAGGCGGAAAGATCCGCCCGTGCGTGAATCCACGCATTTACATTGACAAAGCATTGGCAGATTCTGCCCCAGAGGTAAAATAAAAGTGCGGTGGGAGCGCGCCCTAAATCCGTTTTTTGAAGAAAAAAAAAAACGTATGTTGCTATATATATCAGTGGTGCTCTAAACGTTTTCATGTCAAGGACCCTCAAAATTATTATGTATTTGGCCACGGACACCAATCTCAAAATATTCTGTTCCAGGGACAAAATGTTGGCTTAAAAAAAATATATATATATTCAAAGATTTGCACACATTTTCAAGATTTTTCAAAAATAGCTGATCTACAAGCTCGTAGCACGGCACTCTGTGCCGCGCTACGAGCTTGTAGATCTGCTACTTTTGAATAGCCAAAGTATAACAAATAATGGTTAAAGTGGTTACACAGATGCGTTCCCGGTCTTAAAGGGTTTAAGTGGTTAAAGGTTGGATGAACTACTACTTTAAGCTGGCTCAGTGTTGGGATCTGCTCCAGCTGGTGACCAATATCAGAAAAATGAACGTCAAACTAAAAATTTGGAAATTTGTGTTTGCTAGATTATGTCTCTGTTGTTGTAACAATGCTTCCTAACACATTTTTATGACATTGGAAAGCCTGTTTATTTCCTTTTTGAAATGGTGCCCCATTCGTAAGGAACATGCTTTTGAAACCTATCTCCATAGTCTAACGTTTTGTGTTTTTTTGCAAATTAACGCCCTACTTGATCATACTACAGCGTCACACAAAAGCATGAAAAGTAGCAGACCTACAAGAAACACATCTATTCTATATGATTTCACAGCTTCAGAGTGAAGTGTAGTTATTAATAGAGTATGTACAGATATAGAGATGTGGGTCAAGCATCATGCATATCGTTGCTGTCGGGCACACACAAAAGCATCAAAAGTAGCAGATATACAGCTATACGAGCTTGTGGATCTGTGAATCCTGAAAATGGAACAGTTTTGGACATGAGGATGATTCCACCCGACAGAGACAATAAGCAGAATATGCCATTGGCAAAGATTTGGCAAATGTTTCATACTGTAGGTGCAACGCCCCCACATACTCGGTAGTGCTACTCATCCCACAAATGTATATACTCTTTTCTAATGGGGCTCCATTTAAAAAGGGGGGGAAAACAGTTAAAATTGACTGCCGAGAAGCATTGTTACAACAGAGAAATAATCTTACCAAACACAAATGTCTGAACTTTTGGTTTGAAATGTTTCATTTAGTGGCAGGAACCATCTTTATTATATTATATGATATTTATTATATGAAGACACATTAGGCAAATTATGATAGTTCAGTATTGTACTTTCCAAGAGTTTTGGTGCCTCCACTCTCAAACATACAGTTCTAATTGAAGCCTAATGTTGGTTGTATTATCGTCTCTGTCGAGTGGAAACCTCAAATGTCCAAAACTGTTACTTTTCAGGATTTAAATTCCGGCAGAAGTAGCAGATCTACAAGCTCGAAACGCGTCGCGTCGTGGATCTGCTGCTATTGATGCTTTTGTGTGTCACTTTAGTACAGTGGTTCTCAACCCGTGGTACGGGGACCACCAGTGGTCCTTTGGGGGGTACCAGGGGGTCCCTAGGGAAATTAGTTAACATAGCGGCACAATCATTTTAACCACTTTGCTTTGCCTTTTAAAAAATAGCAGATATACAAGCTCATAGCGCGAGTGCCGCGCTATGAGCTTGTAGATCTGCTATTTTTGAAAAATGTTGAAAATGTGTGCATATCTTTGAATATATATACATATTTTTAAAGCAAACATTTGTAACTCAAATCTTTGCTTCTGTGGGGGTCCCTGGCACAAAACATTTTCAGATGGTGGTCCGCGGCCAAATGTATATCAATTTAGGGGTCCTTGGCATGAAAAGGGTTGAAAACCACTGCTGTAGTGTGATCAAGTAGGGCGTTAATTTTACGAAAAAACTAAAAGTTAGAATTTGGAGATAAGAGGTTTCTGCCCGACAGCAACGATTTGTCCCCCGATCTGTCCCCCCTGTTATGTACAAGTGATCAGGTCGGATTTTGTGCGTTCACTCATCGCCAACTTAGCAGTATCTGCACTTGGTTGCCGTGGTAACGACATAGAAGTGAGTAATGCTTTGTTATACGACACAGTGTCGCTCACTGAAAAATAACCGATCTACTAGCTCAGAAGGCATCGCAAAGCTTTGTGAGCTTGTAGATCAGCTATTTTCAGTGACTTGACACCACTTGGCCATCAGGGTCCAGACTGAGACTTTATCCTTAGAAATCAGATTTGAATCACATTTCAAACAAACTGGGAGTGTGTTTCAAATCTGATTTATAGAAATCAGTTACCGTGTTTGTTAGTTTTTTTTTTAAATTGCTTTTACTGTTTGTTTTTTTTCCTGATCCAATTCCAATCTGAATGGTGCCAAAAAACGGATTTGGGCTGCCAGTCTGAACATAGTACGTTTTGTACATCTCAAAACAAGGTGGTAATTCAGTGTTGTCAACATGGTAAACTACAACAACAAAAGCTATGTGCTTTTAACGTGTTAACGTAATGCCCTGTGGATAGAACTATAGTCCTGTGAATTAAAGAGTGAGTGACCCATATACAGTAGTGTTGGCAGCATTGCCTGTGAATTTATTTTCAAAACCTACCATATAATACAAGAGGTGTAGTGCTAGTGTTAAACCTAGTTTAAAAATGACTTCTCAAGGTGTTGACCTTGTGTGACGCATGTTTTCTAGAGCCCATGCATGTTTTTCAGCCGAACAATATATCGACGCTGTCGGGTGGAAACCTCATAAGTCCAAAACGTTTACTTTTCAGGATTGAAATTCAAAAGTAGCCAAAGTAGCAGATCTACAAGCTTGCAATGCAGCACTTGGCGCCGTGTTTCGAGCTTGTAGATCTGCTACTTTTGATGCTTTTGTGTAACGCTGTAGTATGATCAAGTAGGGCATTCATTTACGAAAAGAAAGAATATGGAGATAAGAGGTTTCTCTCCGACAGCAACAATGTATAAATGTAGTAGAGTGCCGGGGCTCAGTTTGTAGCCTACAAAGCAGACTGCCATACATAGCAACAACAAGGCTTGAGGCCTTTCATGTGTTTTCACTCCCTCTCCATAGCAACCGCTTACTAAGCAGTGTCCGAGTGGGTGAGAGTGATACGCAAGCCTCATTAGTGCTGCTTTGGACGGACAGATGGACGGAGGGACAGACGCAGGGCCCTGTGTGGATCTACCACATGCAGCACAGGTCTTTGTTATGATCCATCCATATGATTACAGTCAGGCAGGAATAAATATATTCCAATAGGGCTGGGATGAGTATCATGGTTATTTCAAACGTTTGCCTCCATTACGATGAATAATAATGAACGATTATGAGAAACAAATAGTGAAAATAGCTGATTTACAAGCTCACATATAGCGTATAACAAAGTATAAAACAGGGTTAAAGAAAAAATGACTTATTTTCTATCAATTACACACTATCAATGGGCTCTATGCACAGCAACCATCTTGGAAAGAAATTGGGCCTCTTCTTACTTCCTTCACAGGTGTTACCAATGATACTAATGAAGGCTCTGTTCCATTCTGGTCAAACAGAGTCAGGGTGCTGATATTGTGCATGTTGTTCTCACTGGAAACACTCTGCTACACCAATGGGTCTCAAAGTGTGGACCAGGGACCCTCATGGTTCCTTGAAGGGGTTCCAAATGGCCCCTTACGAGTGTGTAACTCTGAGAGTGTACAAATGGAACCAAATGGACCCATAAGGGTCCATTTGGTTCCATTTTTACTCTCTCAGAGTTATGGGGGTCCTTGAAATTAAAAGGTTTGAGAACCACAGTGCTACACTAAATGGAACAGAGCCCTCATTAGAATAATTGGTAACACCTGTGAAGGAATTCAGGAAGAGGCCCAATTTCTTTCCAATATGGCTGCTGTGCATAGAGCCTATTGAGTCTCCTACTGAGCAGCCACCCTGTCATAAAAATATTGGCTTAGGAATGCGACAAAAACTAAAACATCGCCATGAATTCACTACTCCTTTAAATGGTTATTCAAATAACCTACATGAGAAAGATTAAAACAGCACTAACTTTCCTCTTCTACCCTGGATTTGAACCCGGTTTCCTGCGCAAGTGTTGACATTTTTACCATTGATCAATAGCCAAGAGGGAAATGGCAAGAGTCACCATCTCCGGTTTACTTCCCGTATCTGCGTGACGTAGGTGGGCGCCTTTTTAGGAGACAGGAAGCAGGTTGGAGTCGGGGGAGAAGCAAACCATGCCTACTTAGGAGGATTTGTGTACTATTTCGCCTCTAGTGGCTCCAATTGACATTGTGTATCTTCCTATATCAACAATCTTTGGTAATAGAGCCGACCTGCTTGCTCAGGGGATAAATTGAATCTTGACTATCAGGTCAAAATTCAACAGAAACAATATTCTCAGTTAATTTTTCAGGCCTATAGTCCAGTGTTTCCCAAACATAGGGTCACGACTCCATTTTGGGTCACGACCCTGTTTGTATGGGTGGCAATTTTCTACAGACAAAAAAAGAAAAGTAAAAGTAATATTTTTTTTATTCTAAATTCTAAATGTCAACATATTTCAAACATAGCACCAGAAGCGATCTCCATATTTGCTCTCCATTTTCTTTCTTCCCCCCACTCTTAGAAGAATTCAAAACTAGAATAGCTGGCCATGCAGGCCAGCGGTATGCACAGCAACAGTCTTTCTAGCCACAGTTGACACACACTGGGGCAGGCTGGGGCGCCATGTGTGTCATCAGAACGTGTGAGAGGACCATAGCAGAGAGAGAGAGAGGCATGTGGCACATTGCTATGACATGACGTCACGCATGCCTCACACAGTCACAAGCTGAGACCCCATGACAACTGTGCTCTGGTCACCAACAGCTGGCCCTATAGCATACATGGGCAACTGGCGGCCCGGGGCCCCACCTTCACTTAATGCGGCCCACAGGTTAATATCGGAAAACTGATATATTATTGATTTCAGTTGTTACAATTCCAAACATGCAAACATGACCCGCTTTAATTACTTCAGTCTATATTAGTAGCTTAATGACTAGTATTACAATTCTATTGTCTTTTTTATGTCCAATGCATTTGTATTTAAGTTCATAAAGTTAACATAAGTATAACTAAATGCATTTGAAATTAAATAAAAATGTTACTGTTCAGGATTCCAAGAAAAAAGTTAAAATACCCGACGGTATATGTAATGTGGCCCTCTGGAGTGAGTGTGGAAATATAGTGGCAGTCTCCATCATCAAAGTTGCCCACCCCTGCCCTATAGTCCATTCTTCATTACACCAGCGGTTCTCAGCCTTTTTCATGTCAAGGACCCCCAAAATGATTATGTATTTTGCCGCGGACCCCCAATTCAAAATGTTTTGTGCCAGGGACAGTAGGGGGGATTTGTGTTACAAAATTCAAAAAAAATTCAAACATTTTCAAACGTTTTTGAGATTTCTTTTTAAAAAGAATCTTTTTAAAAAGAATCTAAAATAAGAGATGTACAGGCTCGCCGCGTGGCACGAAGTGAAGCGCTGTGAGCTTGTAGATCTGCTATTTTTGAATAGCCAACATTTATTGTTTATTGTTTATTGTTTATTGAATGGATCCCCATTAGATGACGCCAAAGCGACAGCTAGTCTTCCTGGGGTCCATATAAGATGCATACAAAAATAAAACATGGAAAATACATAATTACATTGCATTACATTATACCAAAATTAAATACAACACAAGATTAAGATTCCGGTCATGTGGTCTGCTGCAACAAGTGTGTCTTTAACGCTATTTTGAAGGATAATTTATTTTGTATAAGATGAATGTGAGATGGTAACAAATTCCAGAAGGATATAGCTCTATATATAACTGTATGTTTGAGTAGATTAGTTCTTGGGGCAGGAAGTGTTAAAAGGCCACGGCTGGCATTCCTGGTGAAATAATTGTGTGTGTTGTTTGATTTTAATAACTGTTTGCAAAAATAATCAGGTGTTTGATTTAAAATAATGTTCCTGAAGAACATAAGGAGACTACAGGCCAGTTTTTGTTCGACAGATAACCAGGACAGGCGTGTATGCATATATGCGATATTAGTGCGTGATGAACAATGAAGTGCCAGTCTGGCAGCTCTGTTCTGAACAAGTTGCAATTTGTTCAGATCCGACTTAGTTGCCGCTGACCATATGACAGGACAGTAGTGAAGATGACAAAACACCAGAGACTGAATGACTTGACCCATGATAGTGGGTGTCAAGTAGGTGGAGCACTTCCTGACCATCGCTATGCCTCTTCCCATTTTTGTTATAATGCTATCAATATGTTCAGACCATGACAGTTGACTGTCCAATAAAACACCAAGTAGTTTTGTCTTTTTTACCTGTTCTATAGGGATTCCTGACATAGATAGATTCAGTTGAGGGTCACCAATAAGCATAAACCTGGAGCCAAAAACAATACTCTTTGTTTTGGTGACATTCAGGGCTAGTTTGTTATTTTTAACCCAGTTAAACACCCTTTCAAGATCATGATTTAAAGCAGTTATTAATTTGTTCAAGGTAGGGGCAGTGCTGTACAAAGTTGTGTCATCAGCATACATTACCATATTGGTGTTCTTTGTTACACAAGGGAGATCATTTGTGAAAATAATAAAAAGTAAAGGACCTAAGCAGCTTCCTTGAGGAACCCCGCAGTTATTGAACTTGCGTTCTGATAGGCTACCATTAAAAAACACTCTCTGCGATCTCTCTGATAAGTAGCTCAACATCCAACCAAGTGCCATACTACTGAATCCATATTTTCTTAGCTTAGATAACATTATATCATGGTCTATAACATCAAATGCAGCGCTAAAATCAAGCAAGACAGTACCAACCATCTTCTTGATGTCCATTTGTGTCAGCCGCTCATCAGTTAACTGAGCTAGAGCAGTTGCTGTGGAATGACCCTGCCTATAAGCATGCTGGGAACTAGTGAACAGTTTGTTATTGGTAAAATAATCTTGAATTTGTTTAAAAACAACTTTTTCCATCAATTTGCTCAAAACAGGAAGTATGCTTATTGGCCGACTGTTTGTACCAGTAAATTCTTTCCTTTTATCCTTAGGTAATGGGATGACCTTTGCCTCCTTCCAAATCTTAGGACAAACACCGTATAAACACTTATTGAAAATATGACAAATTGGATTAGATACATAGGATGATGCAAATCTTAACAGTTTGCTATCTAGCATATCAGTACCAGCAGGTTTCTCACATGGTAGTGATGACAGCAAGTTCTCAATGTCCGTAATACTAACTTGCACAAAATCAAATAGACAGCCCTTACCTTTCATTATATAATTTTCTATTAATGTGCATGAGGAGGAGCCATCAGATGTTGTCATTTTTTCTCTCAAATTTTCAACCTTACTGGTGAAGTAGTTGTTAAAGTAAGTGGCAATCTCCACTGGTTTAGTCAGAAAAGCTCCATTGACTTCTATAAAAGAATTGGTCTGGTATGATGATCTTCCCATTATTTGATTCAATATTTTCCATAATTGTTTTCCATCATTTTTAGAGTTATTGATTTTATTCTGATAATATTCTTTTTTATTACTTCTATTTATTTTAGTTACATGATTTATTAATTTACGGTAGATCATCCTGTCAGACAGTAAACCTGATGAGTCAGCCAACTTTTTAGCCAGCTCACGTTGCTCCATAAGTGATTTAAGCTCATTGCCTATCCAGGGGGCGCCATTAGCCCTGACAGTTGTTTTCCTGACAGGGGCATGTTTATCTGCAATCTGCAAAAATAACCTCATAAATATATCCAAAGCGACTTCTGGATCCTCCTCAAGACACACCGTAGACCAGTTAACATTTTTGACTTCATCCATAAACAGTTTTTGATTAAAATGTTTATATGATCTTTTATGTATAATCAAGCTAGGTGCTTTTGAGACCTTAGTTTTCCTTTTAAGTGCTATTAAATTGTGATCACTGAAACCAAGAGCTATTGATACTGTTTTTGTGCATTTTTCCGGAACATTTGTGAACAGGTGGTCAATACATTTGGATGATTTTAACCCATTTTTATTTATAGTGGTTCTAGTGGGTAGAGTAATTGTTTGTGTAAGGTTACAGGCATTAGCCACAGCTGTAAGTTTCTTTTTAAGTGGGCACATACCAAACCAGTCAATATTTGCGTCCCCAGTAAAATATAATTCCCTGTTTTCATCACTAGATTTGTCCAGCATCTCACAGATCAAATCCAGGTATCTTATATCCGCACTAGGCGGCCTATAGCAACAACCCACAAGTATGGGCTTGGTTTGAGACAGATGAACCTGAATCCACAGTGCCTCAATATCATCCAACATTAAATCAGTACGTATTTTAACAGGAATATGATTCTGCACATACACAGCAACACCTCCACCGTATTTATTACGATCCTTCCTAAATAGTGTGTATCCATCAACACCTAATACCGTATTATCAAAAGAGGAGTCAAGATGTGTTTCCGATATTGCCATAATATGAATGTTATTTGTTTTCATTACCATACATAAATCTGGGATTTTATTTCTTAAACTACATATGTTTAAGTGAGCAATCAACAGGCCTTTGCCCTGTAGATTAAGAGTGGATGAGCCCATAATGAAATGTAAAAAAGTTAAATAGTATATATTGCCTCTCAGCAGTTACATCGAAAACCAGCACAGTTGAAACAAAAACATAAAACGGTTTATCAATCAAAATGAAACGGTAATAATTCCCAATAACGTAGTAATAACTCCCAAAAAGTACAAAAACATTTAACCTTTTGTCCGTAATTATAAAGTTATTAAAACCACAACAAGGCACTAAAAAATAGAACCTTTTGTAAGTAATTATAAAATTATAAAAACTACAACAAGGTACAAGAGAAAAATAATGTTTGTCAGTCATTATATGTGAGTAAATGTTCATCAGTAGAAAAATAGAATAATAAATGTTCATCAGTAGAAAAATAGAATCATGAAAGTTCATTAGTAGAATATTATAATAATGAAAGTCCATCAGTAGAAAAATAGAATAATAAAAGTCTCTCCGTAGAAAAATAGAATGATACAAGTTCATCAGTAGAAAAATATAATAATAAGTGTCCATCCGTAGAAAAATAGAATAATAAATGTCCATTAGAGTAATAGATATCATTATATGTGTGTAAATGTTAATCTTCAGAATGACACAGGGGTCCTACCTCACCGCAGTTCATTCAGTCATCATATTTGTCCAGCTCGCTGATGTCATTTATGACCATAACTTTCTCCTCCTCAGGTGTCGCTCCATTCAGTTTGATAAAAAAAATTAAATGGATAAAGTGCCTAAAACATGCAGATGCTAACCCTCAACAATCCCCGGGTGTCCCCGGACCCCACTTACAAATGCATTATACTGTATGTCAGATCTGCTTTGACATTAACCACTTTCAAGTTTCTAGCTAGTAGGCGGCTGAATATATGAAAAAAAAGCACCTTACCCAAAATAAATTTGAACAAAAGGTTTTTCAACTGTTTTTTGTTGTATGTGGTGTCCTGAATAACATACTAAAAGTTTACCAAAGTTTGCCCACTGGAAAGGTGTTATTTTCAAGATGGCGTCCAAAATGCCCCAAAAATCATTAAAACAGCCTAACTCCTTCTTTATTTATCCTAGACAAGTACTTTTTGTGTCTAACCCCATGTTTTGGGGGCCTGGGAATCCATTGGACTTATCCAAATTGCAAATATACAATTAGATCATTGTGAAATCCAATATTTTGTTTGTGACCCCATTAAAACCCTCTGAAATGGTCACCCGTTTCAAGTTAACTTAACTAATTATATAATAAATGTTCAACTACTTATATTTATTTTTTACTGGAACAAGGCTTCAAGATATCCTCAAAACACAACAAAACTAGTAGTCACAACTTGCAGTAATTCAGAAGGTGGTGGCAGAGAATATGATCAGTTGATAGATGGTATTGTTTTTAATATTGAAAGGTTTTGGATAGCTCTGTGGATCAAATTTAGCCCAAACTAAATTCATCTTTGACTTGACCCCAAAAAATGATTTGCATTATGAACCAATATCTTTGCACCCCTCCCCTTACTCACCCCACAGGAACTTCATAACTCCTCCCCTACATACACGAGAATATTTATTTTACTCATGGACGCGCAGTGTCATCTTGTAGACACAAGATTTTGAAAAAAACATTAAATAGATGTTTATAGAACCTTTTAACACATTAGGAAGGCAATCAGTGTGAGTGTGCAAAGAGGAGGTTAGTGTAAAGCTGTCAGAACCGAGTATCTACTGGGTGCCTAGACAGAGGGGAGTATGGGGGGTGGGTCTGGTCTAGAGTATAGTGGGCCTAGGGTTCCCCTCAGGTGGGTAGAGGGGAGTATGGGGGTTACTGTATTGCTCCCGAGGCACTTGGAGAGCGTAGATGAGCAAAGTTAGGAGGCAAGGAGACCGTGAGCTTCTGATCTCCCCCATGTCCCACGTGCAAAACCTCCAACCTCCATTGTGTCCCTATGTATGCTGGTCCCAAATGGACCTCCTGGCGGGTCGGGATATGTCCGAGATAGGCGCTCGTGAGTTGGCACAGGTAGTGAGGAGGGTCGCCCCCTCCCATAGTGGTGGTTGTAAGACCTCCACGTGGTGGTGCATGACTGTGTGTCAGGCAGACAAGGGTGTCTATGTCGGACTGGCTCACAGGAGAGTCGGTGGTAGCTGACCATTAATATTCCCAGGGGCTCCCAGTGACTTATCATTATGGCTCAGAGCGTCCTCTCCCCTCTCCAGAACAGCTCCAGAACAAAAAAAATGGTGTATGCCGAAAGCAATGCTTGTTTGTTGGCCCCTTATGGGCGTGGAGGTCGGTTAGATTGGGATTCTATGGGGAGACTGGAGCCCAGGGCGTGATGGGCTGTCCCCTATACGTACTTTCTTGCTTTTAAAATTATCCAGAAAAAGAGATCAGGGTTCAAGCTTATTGCCAGCAGTACCAATCACAAAATAAGGACATGTGAAATTAATTTTGCACTAAAACCTCACACAACTACTAGTCTCAGGAATAAGGAGATCTGGCAAATCTGAACCTTATCCATGCGACACTCCTCCACCACCCCTGCCCAGACACCCACTAGATACATGTTGTGATAGCTATGTGATGACTTGTACACCCTCTCTTGGCCCATAAGGGGCAATTTCTCTCCACTGTAGAGTCCATCTTCCCCATAGACCAGACAAGTGGCCATTTCTTTCCTACTGAGTGTAGTGTTCTCAGCTTGTACTATTTTCACAATGTTTTCCTCTTTCTTACCTAATATTTGAGATAATATTGAGTCTTAAGAGTATTTAAATTGTAACTTTAGAAATGTGCAGATACCCTGTATACACTTATACTGTATGTTGGTTTGTTTACTGTTGAGTGAGAAAACCATGTTGCACATAAAGCTATCTATCTGGGGACCCCCAAAATCATTTGGGGGACCCCGGTTTGGGAACGGGACACCTTTACAAACACATTGGTGAAGACATTTCTCTGTAAGGAATGTCTTCCAAGATTTGTGTAATATTCCCAGTCAATCACTTGGCAGCCATGTTTTTACAAATGTCACAGTACCACCCAGTAATAATGAATTTATTCCTTATTGGTATCCAAATACATTTTTAAAGTTTCAACAGATGTGAATTACATATAGGTATAGGTATAGGTGATTAATTCACCAATCCCGGGCATTATAGTATGTAGAAAAGGGAGAAATGTCCAATAACATTGCTAAATATGCTTATAACCAATTGCTTTGATATATAATTGTACTTATAATCACTTGCCCATTTATATATGCTAATTGGATTCCTAGATCACCAAAACATGGGGCTAGGCACCAAAATGACTTTTGTAGGGCAAATATTGAAGGAGTAATGGTCTTTTAAGGAACTGGTGGCGGCCATATTGGAAATTTGACATTTCTAATGATCAGATTTTGGTAAACTTTTGATATGTTATTGGGTACACCTGATACTACAATAAACCATTGAGAAACCTTTTGTTCAAATTAATTTTGGGTCAAACCATATTTTCAGCCGCCTATAGCTAGAACTAGCTTTTGAATCTTGCATGGTACAAAGTCTATGGAGCTCTCTCTGGTTAAGCGGAACCTATGGCAAGTTCACACTTGTTGCGTGTGACGTGCGTGATAGACGTGATAGTTATAATCGGATATCACACCCACATACTGTACATATTTGCAAACGCTGATGAATTGACTTCCTATGTTTGTGCCTTTTGCCTTGGAACCCAGCACCCAATACTCTGCAGACTTTTGAGTTCCTTTTGTTTCTTGCTAAAAACTAGATCAGATCAGGAGAGATACAGAGATAAAAGAAAGAATAAAAAAGACACTTTCTTCTATGGCAATCAGGCAGGTGCTCAGGCACCATGTGTGCACTATATATGCACACATGCCTGCTTAAAGAGCTGGAGAGACCCCTGTTGCTGAACAAACACATTCTAATAGCAATCCTTACTATCAGAAGATAGTGCTTTAACCTTTTAACTAAATGCGTTTATTTGTCTTTCTTTCTTTCTTTCTTTCTTTCTTTCTTTCTTTCTTTCTGTCTTTCTTTCTTTCTTTCTGTTTTTCTTTCTTTCTTTCTGTCTTTCTTTCAGTCAAGACAACCTGTGATGGGTTACAGCCCTTTTCAAAGGCGGGGTCATGCTTATGTTCCCTCAGCCCTATGTTCCCTCAGTCCTGTGTTCCCCAATCCCAAATTAGACCCTATGTTCCCTCAGCTTTATGTTCCCTCAGCCCTATGTTCCTTCAGGATCACATATAGCCCTTTATTGATCATGAAATAAAACATATGTCACATGTAACATACATCTGAACCACCATAATCTGTGGTCATAGAAGTGGTAAATTTCATCATCAACTTTATGTAGACATTTGTGGACCAGTAAATCATATCTCACACTAGATATACCGTAAATGGTACTACATAGCAGTACAAGTGGTTGTGTGTGTGTGTGTGTGTGTGTGTGTGTGTGTGTGTGTGTGTGTGTGTGTGTGTGTGTGTGTGTGTGTGTGTGTGTGTGTGTGTGTGTGTGTGTGTGTGTGTGTGTGTGTGTGTGTGTGTGTGTGTGTGCGCGCGCGTATGCAGAAACAGGAAGATACGTACAGTAGAAGGAGGCATGGCTGGTACAGTATTAAAAGTGCAGCAAATGTGTTGCAAATATTCAGATGTATTAAGTATTTGTGACAACAACTGCAGACTAGAAACAAATGTATGAACATTTTCCACTGTAAAAAGAATACATTCATATTCTTTTTATGATTATTATTGTATGATAAATGGACTGCATTTAAAGGTTTGTTTTTGTCTGTCTGGCCATTCAAATGTGCCTTATAATGTAACATTATAACTACAACAACCGTGTAACCTGTGTAGCATGCAGTGTAACCTGTGTGGCATGCAGTGTAACCTGTGTGGCATGCAGTGTAACCTGTGTGGCATGCAGTGTAACCTGTGTGGCATGCAGTGTAACCTGTGTAGCATGCAGTGTAACCTGTGTGGCATGCAGTGTAACCTGTGTAGCATGCAGTGTAACCTGTGTGGCATGCAGTGTAACCTGTGTAGCATGCAGTGTAACCTGTGTGGCATGCAGTGTAACCTGTGTGGCATGCAGTGTAACCTGTGTGGCATGCAGTGTAACCTGTGTGGCATGCAGTGTAACCTGTGTAGCATGCAGTGTAACCTGTGTGGCATGCAGTGTAACCTGTGTAGCATGCAGTGTAACCTGTGTGGCATGCAGTGTAACCTGTGTAGCATGCAGTGTAACCTGTGTGGCATGCAGTGTAACCTGTGTAGCATGCAGTGTAACCTGTGTAGCATGCAGTGTAACCTGTGTGGCATGCAGTGTAACCTGTGTGGCATACAGTGTAACCTGTGTAGCATGCAGTGTAACCTGTGTGGCATGCAGTGAAACATGGGGGTTACGGGACGTCAGAATAATGGGCTGTCTGAATAATGACATGGCACCGTCAGCACTCGCTATGCAACACTTTTAATAACACACAGCAGCAGAAGGAAATGGACACATGTATCAGACATGTGGGTGTGAACTTTGGTTTACAATATAGGACATTATTCGAGTCACGCTCAAAAGTGTGGACTTGGTACTGCAGTAGGTTCTGCTGACAGGCTTTTTAATGGATTAAACTGTAAAAAAAATGCTTAGGGCTTATCAATAAATCATTATCATTCATTTTTGTAACTTATAAAGTATGTAATGGACTGGGTATATTGTTTAACTTTTCTGTTTTCAAAATGTTGTACTTTTTGTGACATGACATTGCCACACCCTCTTTTAATCCTATCCTATTATATTATTTATTAAGGAAACCTCGGTCAGTCAATCAGTCAGTCAGTCGATCTGTTCTGCATGTTTCTCCTCAGTGGGTTGAGCCATTGATCTGAACTTGCACACAGGCATTGATCATTAGTGTATGCTCACAAAACGCATCGCATTGTGAGCTTGTAGATCTGCTATTTTCAAACATTTTAGTACTTTTACTTATGGTACTTTAATTTGATACCAATATTTTTGTACTTTTACTCAAGTCAATTTTGAATTCCGGACTTCTGCTTGTAACGGAGTACTTCTACATTGCAGTATTGATACTTTTACTTAAGTAAAACATTTTAGTACTTTTTCCACCACTGGTTGTTGCAAGCAGTGGCATTGGTGCGGTCTGGCCTTCAGGCGGCCCCCACTGAATAATTCACAGGAAATGATTTACAATGTTGGAAAATGGGGACGTGGCGTGCTGCCCACGTCTGCTTTCTAAACCGTCACAGAGTGGGAGAGGGTTAGAGGGGGGGAAAACACTAGATGATTTTGTGTCAAAACAAAATGTCATGTTAAGGATCAAAGAGTACATGTCAGTTTGAAACTGATATGTGTAAGATGCAAAAATGTAACTGCTTTGTAGTATGTGTGTGGGGGGTCTACAGGCTACAAGCTTGTACATCTAGACCAGTTCTATATGTCCAAAAAAGAAGGTTCGTTAAAATTTTCGGGGGATTATGAAAACTATACATTTTTGGAAACTTCAGAGTATAACAAATCAGAAAATACATGATTCCATTTGCGCAGAAGCCAATATGGTGGCCATCTTGGATTTTGAAAAATGGCGACCTTTGAATATTCGTTTTTCAATATCTCGACTTCTAGATTACATAGGATCTGGATTCTAGTGGCTAAATCTACATTTGTAAGGTCAGGAAATCCAATGGTGCTAATTAAAAATATTTACAAATGATCAATGGCACAGATGTGGGTCATAATCCTTGATTTTGGGGTAGTAGAGGCCCTAGGAGGGGTCCACGCGCGACTGCTTATTTTTTTTTCTAGTTTTGATTTTTGGCATCCATAGGACCTCTAATATTGGGATTTTGATGATCCCAAGAAAAAAAGTGGTCCCAAGGGTGTTTTTTTCAATGTTTTATTAACCCTATGAGACCTGCGGGATGGCTGGCTGGAACGCCGGCGAGACTGTCTTTCGGAGACTGTGGAACACTCAAATTTAGACGCAGCCCAAAGATAGAGATACCATTTGATTCCAGACAACCTCAGGTTTCCAATGGGACCAACCTTGTCATGCTACCGTGTCGGGAAGGGGGCTAAATACCTAATGATTCAAAGTTAAGACAACATTTTGGCCTACAGATGCAGTAGAGGGGTCTACAGATGCACTAGAGTGGTCTACAGATGCACTCGAGTGATCTACAGATGCACTCGAGTGGTCTACAGATGCACTAGAGTGGTCTACAGATGCACTAGAGTGGTCTACAGATGCACTAGAGTGGTCTACAGATGCACTAGAGTGATCTACAGATGCACTAGAGGGGTCTACAGATGCACTAGAGTGGTCTACAGATGCACTAGAGGGGTCTACAGATGCACTAGAGGGGTCTACAGATGCACTAGAGTGGTCTACAGATGCAGTAGAGGGGTCTACAGATGCACTAGAGTGGTCTACAGATGCAGTAGAGGGGTCTACAGATGCACTAGAGTGGTCTACAGATGCACTAGAGTGATCTACAGATGCACTCGAGTGGTCTACAGATGCACTAGAGTGGTCTACAGATGCACTAGAGTGGTCTACAGATGCACTAGAGTGGTCTACAGATGCACTAGAGTGATCTACAGATGCACTAGAGGGGTCTACAGATGCACTAGAGGGGTCTACAGATGCACTAGAGGGGTCTACAGATGCACTAGAGTGGTCTACAGATGCACTAGAGTGGTCTACAGATGCACTAGAGTGGTCTACAGATGCACTAGAGTGATCTACAGATGCACTAGAGTGGTCTACAGACACACTATAGGGGTCTACAGATCACGACAGTGGTCTACAGATGCACTACATGGTCTACAGATGCACTACAGTGGTCTATCGATACAGTACAGCAGTCTATAGATACAGTAGCTAGTCTATAGATGCAGTACAGTGGTCTTTAGAGGCAGTACAATGGTCTATATATGCAGTACAGTGGTTTATAGATTCAGTACAGTGGGATATAGATGCAGCGCAGTGGTCTAGGTGCAATACAGTGGTCTCATACAGCTATACTGTAGATGCAGTACAGTAGTCTCATGTAGCAATAGATGCAGTACAGTGGTATATATACAATACAGTGGTCTCTAGATACAGTAAAGTGGTCTCATATAGCAATAGATACAGTATGGTGGTCTAGATACAGTACAGTGGTTTCTAGATACAGTACAGTGGTCTCATACAGCTATAGATGCAGTCTCCTCTCCTAGAAGTGGTCTACTTTTTACAATAGGCAAAAATTACATATTTGTACTGCATGCAAAACACTGCATGGTTCTTGCCCAAAACTGCATGAGATAGGCATAAATGTGGCATGTCTGTACAGGGGAGGCTTGTAGGTATCCATGTAACCCATTTCCATTCACATATATTGAGGTGACAGCTCAAGGGACCATTTGGAAAATGGTGATGGTCGTTTTTCCCTGGCCAAAATGTTGTCTTAACTTTGAATCATTAGGTATTTAGCCCCCTTCCCGACACGGTAGCATGACAAGGTTGGTCCCATTGGAAACCTGAGGTTGTCTGGAATCAAATGGTATCTCTATCTTTGAGCTACGTCTAAATTTGAGCGTTCCACAGTCTCCGAAAGACAGTCTCGCCGGCGTTCCAGCCAGCCATCCCGCAGGTCTCATAGGGTTAATAGAACATTGAAAAAAACACACTTGGGACCACTTTTTTTCTTGGGATCATCAAAATCCCAATATTAGAGGTCCTATGGATGCCAAAAATCAAAACTAAAAAAAAAAATAAGCAGTCGCGCGTGGACCCCTCCTAGGGCCTCTACTACCCCAAAATCAAGGATTATGACCCACATCTGTGCCATTGATCATTTGTAAATATTTTTAATTAGCACCATTGGATTTCCTGACCTTACAAATGTAGATTTAGCCACTAGAATCCAGATCCTATGTAATCTATTTATTTATTTATTTATTTATTTATTTAACAGGGACAATGCACATTGATCAACATGTCAGTTATTCACGTCCATGTAAATGAGCCAGAGTTAGCCAGAGTTGGCTAATTTTCATCTGTAGTCCCTGAGCAGGCTATTAAAGTGGCATAGTTATCTATACAAAAAGAGACATCATCGTCGACAATACAAAACAAGTAGACATAGTATAGAAGACAAAACAAATACAGTAAAATATGAGAAGACACAGTGATTAATGGAGCTGATATTTACCCGTGATTACAAATTTGGTTAGCTTTAAGCCATCTTTTAAGGTTGAATTTAAAGGTTAGATAGTTGGTAGTCTCTCTTACTTCGGTAGGGAGACTGTTCCAGTGATGGGAGGCTCTAACAGAGAAGACTGTTTTACCAAAGACACTCTGTCTGAATGGCACCTCACAGTCTCCTCTGGTAGTTGCCCTTGTTGTTCTGTCACCACTTTCTCTTCGCTCTATGAACTGTTTTAGTGGTGGAGGTGCAAGCCCATTTAAAACCTTAAAAATGAGACAAGCGTCTGCAAAATGTTTAAAGCCATCAAAATTAAATAAGTTATACTTTTGAACTATATGGCAATGGTGGTACCGGTTGGGTTTTTGATCAAGTGTTTTTAATGCCTGTTTGTAAAGTGATTCTATGGGTTTGGATTCTAGAAGTCGAGATATTGAAAAACGAATATTCAAAGGTCGCCATTTTGCAAAATCCAAGATAGCCACCATATTGGCTTCTGCGCAAATGGAATCATGGATTTTCTGATTTGTTATACTCTGAAGTTTCCAAAAATGTATAGTTTTCATAATCCCCCGAAAATTAGAACGAAATTACATATAGAACTGGACTAATCTGCTATTTTTGAAATAATTTGGAAAATGTTTGGAAAATCTTTTTGTTTTTACACATATCTTCTCTTCTGGGGGTCCCTGGCACAAAACGTTTTTCAGATGGGGCTCCGCGGCCAAAACACACATCAATTTGGGGGTCCTTGACACGAAAACGTTTCTGAACCACTGCCCTGAACGGACCCCTGGGCTTCCCTAGACCCCACTTTGAGAACCAGTGCTCTGTATATTTGGGCCTGTGTGAAGGAGAGCACACAGAAACACACATCTATTCTATATGATTTCACAGCTTCAGAGTGAAGTGTAGTTATTCATAGATTATGTACAGAGATAAAGATGTGGGTCAAGCATCATGCATATCGTTGCTGTCGGGCAGAAACCTCTTATCTCCATATTTTTTTTCTTCGTAAATTAATGACTTGTGATGATCATACTGCAGCGTCACACAAAACCATCAATAGTAGCAGATATACAAGCTGGAAACGCGGCTCGAAAACGTGGCGCGAAGCTGCGCGTTTTGAGCCTGTAGATCTGCTACTTTTGCTATTTTTGAATTTGAATCCTGAAAAGTAACAGTTTTGGACATATTTCCACCCGACAGAGACAATATTGTACTTTTGACTCCACCACCCAACCACAAAAACACACAAAAAGTGACAATATACAATAACATAATCTAAAAAAAACTAACTATAGTGTGTTAAACTTGTCTCTTTTCCTTCTGCACATGGAGACATGTTTTCTTAAATTTAGCTTTTGGATGATGAGTCTTCATGAGGGAAGAGTTCCAGGGAGAATCAAATCATCCCGACTATCCAATGAGTTAATTGATTTTGCTCCTCCGTTTGCTCCCCAGACGTGGCCTGCTGAAATAATTGCATTGACTTCTACGAACATGGGAGTCAGGGAACAAATTTGGCCTGCTAAATATAATTCCACATTCTATACCATGGCCAATCACACGTCAACCTAGCACTTGTGCCCACGAGGCAGGCTATAATTGTAACTTAACCCAGAGGCAAGGCAAGTTTATTTGTATAGCATATTTCACACAACCAGGCAAGTACTTTACACAAAACGTTAAGGAGTATTAAGAAAAGGTGCAAGAGAAACACATTATAAAAGGACTTATTGAATACAGAACAGTAAAGAGGATTTTTTTTTTAACTTTTAACTTAACAACTATTGTGTATATGGTAAGCTTATAAATGTATATCACACACCATAATACTGTAACTTACCAGCAAAAATCATAATCATAATCATAATAAAATCACGGCAGTTATTGTCCCCAACCCCAGGTGTTGATGCAGGCGTTGTTCTGCAGGTCGGGCCAGTACTTGAGCAGCTCACTGGGTTGAAACCCGTGGGACGTGATCAGGTTGCTGTACATGCACCTGGAGTAGGGCAGCGGTTGAACAGGAACTTTTTGGGCGGCAGTGTGGGCTCGATCCATAGCTCGGCCAGGCAGATCCCCACGTACACATCCTCCAAATGCAGGCGGCGAATGCTCAGAGAGGCTCGGTAGATTTTCGCTGCCAAGTCTCCAGAGAACACGTAACCCATCCCGGAGCAGAAGGTGGGGTACTTCTCATCTGGGTACAGCTCCGGGGACACGTACCACTTATTGTTTTTGTCTCGGATCGGTACTTTGAACATGGTATTTCCTGTGAAGTAGTTTTTCTTGGGATTCAGTTCGGGTTTGAGTAGCTTGTGGATGAGGTAATCGGTGTTGACAAACATGTCACTGTCAGTTTTCATTACATAGCTGGCTTGTGGACAATGCATGGCCACCCAGTTCATCCCCATCAGTGTCTTTATAGTCAGGTTGTTGTATGTAGGTATCCAAGAAGTCCTGCTGAAGGATATCGTGGTGCCTCTGGCTCTCGGACTCCAAGTTCATCTGATGTAGGCGCCCCAGCTCGCCTTTAATCTTCCCCAGCAGGAACAACCGGATGATTCCTAGGCCTGGAGCGAGGCTCTCATTACCCCACGTCTGCCGTATGGCGTCCCGTGCCTCTACCTCAGAGACACGGGTGGTTATCAGCAACACCAGGAATGGTTGAGCTTTTCCCTCTGGGCATTTCTTTGCCTTGTTAATGATGTAGGGGTACGGCCCGGGGGACAGCATGCCACTTGGACCGCCCTCTTCACTTTGGCTGGCTTTAGCTGCCAGAGAGTTCTCCAGACCTGCTGTTGCTGGTGGACCAGAAAGACCACGACCCCCAGGAGCGAGAGGATATACAGGAGTCCAGCGATGCGCGGACGGCAGTGGCGTGTCCTCCACTGCATGGCGTCCAGCGGCTCCGTGGGACCTTTAATCCACTTGGACCGCAGTCACATTGGTCAGGGAAGTCGCAAGCAGCTTCTCACAGCATAAAGCGTGGAGGTAATGTGACGGTAGTTCTCCCGATGGACTCTCGGAGCCAGTGTTTGTTCTCTGGGTGCTATCAGAAAATACAAAGCACTGGCAGGATTTCCTTATTGAATTATAAATTAACACCATAATTGATCATACTACATCACCAGACCTGAGGGAGCGGGAGGGGGCCTGGTTGTTGAGGGCCTTGTAGGTGGCGATCAGTATCCTGAAACCACACCACACGCTTCTGAAGAAACTAGCTAAAGCCTGTAGAATCAAGGTGGCAAAACACACTGGAACTTTAGTTCCAACCATTTCAGTCATGTAAATCAGTGGTGTTCAAACCTTTTCATGTCAAGGACCCCTAAGGGAGCAGTCGAAATTTACAGAAGGGGTCCCCTGGAGGAAAATAGGGGAGGGTCATGCCTTTCTAATTTTAGTCCAAGGGAGGGTCAGCTAATTTTACTTTGAATCCAAGGGAGGGTCATGCAATTTTGAATTGATAAAATAGTCAGTTTTTTATATACCTTTTTAGTACAGCAGAACAGTGGTCAATGACCAAGGATTCAAATCAAGTAACACCTTGGTCTATTTAGAATCAATGACGGTCGTTAACAAGCCATCAACGCACAGCGAATGTGAACGACCCAGTCAAATCTATTCAGCGTCTTTAGGCTGGGGGCCGCCCACCAAGCCAAGATTTAAGTTTTTTTTATTAATAGAAAAATATACATATTTGGGCCTGATTCACTAAGTTGTGCCTAAATAAAGTGACTAAAAGGGTGCGTATTTTCGATAAACACAAACGGACATGCGTGCCAACCACGTGTAAATATCTTATATGTGTGTATCGCCGGTCTTCCTCATTTTTGTCTGACAGTCAGAGGCGCGCTCACGTGGAGATTCATTTGCATTGCTCTGCTCCATGTCCCATTTAAGACCATAAAAGGCAACCGGAAACTGACGGAATACATCACCACTCTTCAAAAGGGACAGATCTACAAGCTGACAAAGCGGCGTGACACACTGCATGACAAATTGTAGATCAGCGCAAGCGAGTCCCTCACGCGACGATTAAACGTTTATAAAGTAAATAGCCGACTCTCACGTGTAATGAAGAGGATAATAATTTTGTTTACAGTTTAACCTCACGAGATAAAACTTGGAATAGATATTATATTGTTACGTCCCCGTCTAGGGGAAAAAGAGATGCAAAATTAGGTGGGAGTGAAACCCGTTTTTATTTAGAACTTAATATATATTTACATGAACTTAAATTGACTTTAACGCGTGTGTGCGGGCAAGGGTGATGGCCTCCATAAGATGAATTTGAGGGAGGAACACACACGTGTTGCATGATGAACTACATGTAAAAACGTCAGAGGCTTGACATGTTTTAGCTGCATACATCCCTAGGTATGTGCAGAAACCGGTTTATAATTTCATGGTACAGAAAGTATATGACGAGAACATATGTGCAAAATGTACATGCAACGGCCACGTAAATGGCAATGACGTGCCATACAACACGTTAAGTTAGATTTCTTTGATAAGACTTTCAGAGGTCCTCTCTCTCTCTCTCTCTCTCTCTCTCTCTCTCTCTCTCTCTCTCTCTCTCTCTCTCTCTCTCTCTCTCTCTCTCTTCCAGGAGATAATAAAACACCTTTCTATCTACTCAGATAACGCCCAATACAAATTCATTAATATAAATATATAATAGTTTTGTTTTAAATGTTCTAGCCTTGACGACCATGCAGTGTTATGCAAAGGTAAAATGTAAATTAGATGTGTATAGTTTCAATGTACATAATGCATTTATTTTTTTGATATTATTATGTTTAGACTGATGATAGGTTATTGATTTATCTATGATCCTAGATTACTGAGTTTATCTTGCTTACTGTAAATCAAGTCTGCTAAATGCCAAAATTGTAAATTGTAATTTGGCTTTTGTAATGTACACGGTGTCCTAGTTATTTGTGTTTATGAAATAGACTTATTTATTATTAAATAATAGGCTCTTCAATCTGACCAGGATTCAATGGGTTTCCCATATCTAAGTTGAGAACACTATCCATTCTGCTACCACTACTACAGATACTACACTGTGCATTTAGCAAGACTGACTAGAGTAATGTTCTAATCAATGTGGAAAGCAAAACATCGGACAGGGATGATGGGGAGGGTTAGGGGTGTCAAGATACACTAATTTCACAATACAATACATGCTGTTGGGCATATGATATCGATATGATACATTATTAATGTTCTTTTCTCATGTATCATCAACATTGGCCATCATCTTTAGTTTAAACTAACTTTATAAAGCACTTTAAAAAACAATTACAAAGTACTTTGTACACACAAATAAATACATTTGTGCAAGCTTAAGGGAGAAGTGAAGTTCTCACTAACTATAAGCCCATTGTTTCAGAGGACAGATAGACACTAATATAACAAATATAATATAATATAACACTGCATGACTATAAATTCCACAAACCTCATATTTTTGTCATCTGGACTTTACCAACCAAGTGCAGCCTAGTTATTTCCAACAGCTCAAAAAAATCTATAATATCAGATACAGTATAATACCATGTAAAGTAAACCATCTTAGATTAGATGTAGGCCTATTTGAGAGTGCAGGGGCATAATTGCTCTGATGCATGTCACATTAACGAGCGTCAACGAGCATCAGCTGACACACAACACCTCTCTGCAGTGCTTTAAACTGAAAGTGACTGGAGTCTGTTTCATTTCTCTCCAAAATACCTTGAATATGATGGAAGACATGATTAATAATTACTGTGATTATGATAAGCTTTACATTTCATATCATACACCATACAGTAAGAACTCCTATAACTTTCACCGGCAAAAAAGAAAAGGTTTATTAAAATGATTTAAAAAATCACACCAGTGTGAAGAGAGTGGTGCCTTTGATGAGCCCCATATTGATGTTGTCATCAATGTTTGTTTATTGGACAGACATACATACATACATACGGACGGACACACGGACAGAGTCAGATATAGGAGTGGTTGGCACCACTCAAAAATATTACGATACAGTATGACATCATGACAATACCTGTAGTCACATTTTAATACCATGATAGGCTATATCGTGGGACAATATATCGTGACACTCTAGGCGGGGAGGGTTCATCTTTTTTTTTTAATCACTTGGGGAGGGTCATTAATTTTTTTTTTTAGTCAAAGGGAGGGTCATGGCATTTTAGATCAGGGCACATACATTTTCTCCAGGGGTACCCTTCTTTAAAAATCGACCTGTCGCAGTGTCACAATAATTTTAACCATATTTTATACTTATAGCATAAGTATATGATGTATGATGTATATATGATGTATGATGTATATGATGTAGCACAAGATCAGAAATGTATTTGGGCCCTAAACCATTCCATGCTACTGATACTGACATGATACTAACCATGATACTGACCATGATACTAACCATGATACTGACCATGATACTGACCATGATACTGACCATGATACTGACCATGATACTGACCATGATACTGACATGATACTAACCATGATACTGACCATGATACTGACCATGATACTGACATGATAGCCTACAAGTCATCAACAAATACAAAACACTGGAAACCGGTTCAAATCCAAAGTAGAAGAGGAAAGTTACATAGTGATGCTTTAACTAAACAACAACTATTGTGTATATGGTAAGCTTAGAAATGTATATCACACACCATATCCTGTAACTTACCCTCAAAAGTCATAATCATAATCATAATACAATCACGGGGTGAAGCAGTTATTGTCCCCAACCCTAGGTGTTGATGCAGGTGTTGTTCTGCAGGTCGTGCCAGTACTTGAGCAGCTTACTGGGTTGAAACCCGTGGGACGTGATCAGGTTGCTGTACATGCACCTGGAGTAGGGCACTGTCCAGCGGTTGAACAGGAACTCTCTGGGCGGCAGTGTGGGCTCGATCCATAGCTCGGCCAGGCAGATCCCCACGTAAACATCCTCCAAATGCAGGAGGCGAATGCTCAGAGAGGCTCGGTAGATTTTCGCCGCCAAGTCTCCGGAGAACACGTAACCCGTCCCGGAGCAGAAGGTGGGGTACTTCTCATCTGGGTACAGCTCCGGGGACACGTACCACTTACTGTTTTTTTCTCGGATCGGTTCTTTGAACATGGTATCTCCTGTGAAGTAGTTTTTCTTGGGATTCAGTTCGGGTCTGAGCAGCTTGTGGATGAGGTAATCGGTGTTGACAAACATGTCACTGTCAGTTTTCATTACATAGCTGGCCTGTGGACAATGCATGGCCACCCAGTTCATCCCCATCAGTGTCTTTATAGTCAGGTTGTTGTAGGTATCCAAGAAGTCCTGCTGAAGGATATCGTGGTGCCTCTGTCTCTCGGACTCCAAGTTCATCTGATGTAGGCGCCCCAGCTCGCCTTTAATCTTCCCCAGCAGGAACAGCCGGATGATTCCTAGGCCTGGAGCGAGGCTCTCATTGCCCCACGTCTGCCGTATGGCGTCCCGTGCCTCTACTTGACGAGCCTCGGTGGCTATCAGCAACACCAGGAATGGTTGAGCTTTTCCCTCTGGGCATTTGTTTGCCTCGTTAATGATGTAGCGATATGGCCCGGGGGACAGCATTCCACTTGGGCCGCCCTCTTCACTTTGACTGGCTCTAGCTGTCAGAGAGTTCTCCAGACCTGCCTCCCCCGGAGGAGAGGAGTCATCTGCATCTTTCCAGAATCTGATGTTATTATGCTGTTGCTGGTGGTTCTGGTTTCCTGTTGCCTTATTGGTGGAGTGTGGCCCGCTGCCTCCATAGCCCACGGGAAGCTTTCTCCACCAGGGCGAAGCCGCGAGGCCCGGCAACCAGTCCCGATAGACCAGAAAGACCACGACCCCCAGGAGCGAGAGGAGATACAGGAGTCCAGCGATGCGCGGACGACAGAGGCGTGTCCTCCACTGCATGGTGTCCAGCGGCTCCGTGGGACCTTTAATCCACTTGGACCGCAGTCACATTGGTCAGGGAAGTCGCAAGCAGCTTCTCACAGCATACAGCGTGGAGGTAACGTGACAGCAGTTCTCCCGATGGACTCTCTTATCGTACAGTACCGTACTGGTTCAACCTGCTTTCCAACCCTACAGGCACAAACCACTTAAGCCTATAGAATCAATCAACACACTGGAACTTTAGTTCCAACCATTTCAGTCATGTACATCAGTGGTGTTCAAACCTTTTCATGTCAAGGACCCATAAATTAAAATCTATTTGGACCCCCATACAAGATTTGTGTTGTTAAAATGATTAAAAATGTTTAACATTTTGTCAAGATTTTTTTTTTAATAACTTTTGATGCAACTGTATATTAACACATTTTTTGTGTGGGCCCCCGGGAAGTCCCTCAGAGACCCCTGGGGGTCCCCGGGACCCCACTTTGAGAACCACTGATGTGAATAATTAGACTTATCGTATCCCTGGGCCTCATCCACTTGTGAAAAAACATTTGCATGCATAGCCTATATACCATACATATGAACATATTATGTACGGTATCGGTATGTGTGTACTCCACTACATCTCAGAGGCAAATATTGTACTTTTACTTCACTACAATTATTTGAAAACTTTAGTTACTAGTTACTTTGTATATTTTGATTATTATTACAAAACATTATCCACTTCAGCCCTATATACATTTTGGTGTGAGCTTGTAGATCTGCTATTTTCAAAAGATGTTTATACATTTGAAAACTTGAAATGGGACATTCTGCATAATGAGTACTTCTACTTTTGGTACTTTTAGTACATTTTGATGCCCAATACTTTTGTACTTTTACTGAAGTACATTTTGAATTCCGGACTTTTACTTGTATACAGAGTATTTCTACATTAGTAAGTATTGATACTTTTACTTAAGTAACAAATGTGAGTACTTTTTCCACTACTGATTGTATGTAGTATAGTATTACTATACTTATGGGGGCCAAATGTCCCTAAAAAGTATAGTAGAATTTGATAAGTATACATTGTGAGGACAATTTCCCTAGTCCTCAGAATAGAAATGGTTGTTTTATGGTTATAAAAAAAGTTAGATTTAGGCTTGATTTGTACTTGTTGTGCAATGCTGTCACATCACACCCAAAATAGCAGATCTACAAGCTCACAACACGTTGTGCTCTGCTTGGGTCCAAGACACTGGCGTGTAATTAAACTCAGGCTTTAGGGCATTGCTTATCAAAGTGGGGTCACTATCATTTTAACCACTTTAACCTTAAAATCCTACAATTAACCCTAACATTTTGTGCAAATCTTTGAATATAGGCCTATATATATATATATATATATATATATATATATATATATATATATATAATTATTTTATTTTTTTGCTTCGCACCAAATTATTTTTGAGAGGGTGGTCCGCAGCCAAATAAATATCATTTTGGTGGTCCTTTACATGAAAAGGTCAAGGACCCCCACTGCTTTAGGGTTAGTATTAAAAATGGCAAAAAATGGGTATGAATCAAATGAGTTAATGTATGTAGGCTACTAAGGCTAGTTACTTTACACCACTGATGGCTCATCAGGGCCTTGTACTGTAAAGTACTTTTTCTTCTTTTATTTCCCAAATTTCATACTTTTAATGTCCCAACTTTCTCACAGAATACAATCTTAAAGTGGAAAATGCAGAAATTGTAAAAAAAAAAAAAAGAAGTCAAAAGCTGACAAAACTAAAAGGAAACTCCCCAGATACGCAAACAATACAATTGTTTGCAACTGTCTTTTTGTTTGCAAATGGACATCCTGTTTGAAGAACTGTCCACCACATCCTGCACATTTAATAAGTCACATATATCTTCCCTGCAAATAAAGCAAGAACATGAGTGCATCACTATGTATGTATACTAAATACTCGGGCCATGTATGTTATGAACGATGCAAAATGCCTTTTCAGGTCTGGATACCAATTTTATCCAATCAGGAGAGAGAACTTACAGGATAAACAAGTGAAGTTGGAAGTGATGACAAAAATGTATCAGACAAAATTGGAATTGGAACAAAATCAAATTGAAACTGATTAATGGGCACTTTTCTCCTGATTAGCTGCAACCCACACAAATATATTTTCTGTTTATTAAAGAGCTGGAAAGACGCCGCTGTTTTTTCAACAATCACTCTGCAAAAATGAAGCATATGGCATTTCTATAGAGGAGCCACTAGGGGGTGATGTGCACCCAAGTAAATCCTTTCAAATGCAGGGTTTACCAAACCTTAACCCAAAGTTATAAAAATACATGAATTAGGGCCAATCTACAAGCTCATGTGTCGTCTTGTGTGATCTAATATTTTCAACATTTAAACATTGAAAATGTTGACATTTATATCTTTTCAAATGACCAATCTAGGCAACAAACTTATGACCCATGAAAAGCGGTCCACAACCCATAATTTGGGAAACTACGATACAGGGTAGTTGTGCATCTTTCTACTAGGTCTAATGCCTTCCCAGTGCATAACCATGCTTAGATCATAAGCTAGGATAACACATCAAAATGGTGCTTTGTGGAATTAAGGTATCAGTTTATAGGGCCTCACGTTAACCAAAGGGAACCCAGGAGATGTATAAGGCAAAGACTTAGTGCAGCAGCTCGCCACTGCAATTAAAAGCAGTGGTGGACAGTAACGGAGTAAATGTACTTGAGTACTGTACTTGAGTACAGATTCTGAGGATCTGTACTTTACTTGAGCATTAGATTTTTTTGATACTTATTACTCTTACTTGAGTACATTTCCAAGACAAATATTTTACTTTTACTCGAGTACATTTCTAGGAAGGCTATAAAGTACTGAGTACTTTTAAGAACACTCCATATCCACAACAATGTTTCGCCATGCAAATCCTTGCAACATGACTTGCAACTACTTGCAACCATTAACCCTAATGGCAGTTGCAAGGAGTTGCATTGGTGTGGTTGACCTTAAAACAGTTTTGTTGCAAGGAGTTGCGACTAGTTGCATTGGTGTGATTTGGCCTTTAGGTTGGCAGTTTTTTTTTCTTCCCTAAAATGCAATTGGCGTAACTTCTGCTCTCACACTAGCCATGTTTCTGGCTTCCCCCTCCGCTCGCCACTTTTTTTTACATCTTGTATGGGTGTATAGGAGTAAAAGCATTTAGTTCTGGTTCCTCAGTAATTTCTATGTTTTTATAGGTGTTTCTGAAGGCTTTGTATAACGTCTACAAGCAAGCACATCAGTGCATGCAGTGCAGGTGGTTACAGAGAGTTACAGTACTTTTCTGAAATGAGTTACAAGGTCCTATAAATTCATTGTGAAAACATTACAGCAATTCATTGATATCAAAATTAAGAAGGAATGTACTTGTACTTTTACTTTTACTTGTACTTGTACTTTAAGTATTTTTCAAAGCATGTACTTTGGAATACTTAAGTATATTTAAAAGCAATAACTTTTTTACTCTTACTTGAGTAACATTTTGACTGAGCTACTATTACTTATAGTGGAGTAAATCTGACCAAGGATTATCTGTACTTGACTTGAGACTTCCAACAGCAATTTTGTTTTTTATTAAGACAGTCATACAATTCTGGGAGGAGTACATCTGAATAGAATGGGAGATAGCAATATACTTTTGATGGAGGTGGGGGGGGGGGGGGGTAAAACCACATCAGAAAAACAGGGGCAAACCAGCAAGTAAACTCTTTGAGAAAGCAAGTGGGAGAAAAGAAAATCATGGTACATTTAAAATTGGTTTGAAGCAGTTATTGTCCCCAACCCTAGGTGTTGATGCAGGTGTTGTTCTGCAGATCGTGCCAGTACTTGAGCAGCTCACTGGGTTGAAACCCGTGGGACGTGATCAGGTTGCTGTACTCGCACCTGGAGTAGGGCACTGGCCAGCGGTTGAACAGGAACTCTCTGGGCGGCGGTGTG
The DNA here is from genome assembly GCF_963454915.1 of Gymnoscopelus microlampas. Classification (NCBI taxonomy): domain Eukaryota; kingdom Metazoa; phylum Chordata; class Actinopteri; order Myctophiformes; family Myctophidae; genus Gymnoscopelus; species Gymnoscopelus microlampas. The sequence goes on from NC_139942.1 coordinate 17,891,651, forward strand.
GGCTCGATCCGTAGCTTGGCCAGGCAGATCCCCACGTACACATCCTCCAAATGCAGGCGGCGAATGCTCAGAGAGGCTCGGTAGATTTTCGCCGCCAAGTCTCCGGAGAACACGTAACCCGTCCCGGAGCAGAAGGTGGGGTACTTCTCATCTGGGTACAGCTCCGGGGACATGTACCACTTACTGTTTTTGTCTCGGATCGGTTCTTTGAACATGGTATCTCCTGTGAAGTAGTTTTTCTTGGGATTCAGTTCGGGTCTGAGCAGCTTGTGGATGAGGTAATCGGTGTTGACAAACATGTCACTGTCAGTTTTCATTACATAGCTGGCCTGTGGACAATGCATGGCCACCCAGTTCATCCCCATCAGTGTCTTTATAGTCAGGTTGTTGTAGGTATCCAAGAAGTCCTGCTGAAGGATATCGTGGTGCCTCTGGCTCTCGGACTCCAAGTTCATCTGATGTAGGCGCCCCAGCTCGCCTTCACTCGCCCCCAGCAGGAACAGCCGGATGATTCCTAGGCCTGGAGCGAGGCTCTCATTGCCCCACGTCTGCCGTATGGCGTCCCGTGCCTCTACTTGACGAGCCTCGGTGGTTATCAGCAACACCAGGAATGGTTGTACTTTTCCCTCTGGACATTTGTTTGCCTCGTTAATGATGTAGGGGTACGGCCCGGGGGACAGCATGCCACTTGGGCCGCCCTCTTCACTTTGGCTGGCTTTAGCTGCCAGAGAGTTCTCCAGACCTGCCTCCCCCCGACGAGAGGAGTCATCTGCATCTTTCCAGAATCTGATATTATTATGCTGTTGCTGGTGGTTCTGGTTTCCTGTTGCCTTATTGGTGGAGTGTGGCCCGCTGCCTCCATAGCCCACGGGAAGTTTTCTCCACCAGGGCGAAGCCACGAGGCCCGGCAACCAGTCCCGATAGACCAGAAAGACCACGACCCCCAGGAGCGAGAGGAGATACAGGAGTCCAGCGATGTGCGGACGGCAGTGGCGTGTCCTCCACTGCATGGCGTCCAGCGGCTCCGTGGAACCTTTAATCCACTTGGACCGCAGTCACATTGGTCAGGGAAGTCGCAAGCAGCTTCTCACAGCATACAGCGTGGAGGTAACGTGACGGGAGTTCTCCCGATGGACTCTCGGAGCCAGTGTTTGAAATCTATGATGAATTTATGTACATACAGTACCGTACTGGTTCAACCTGCTTTCCAACCCTACAGGCACAAACCACAGCACACGCTTCTGAAGAAACTGAAACTTTTTGTTTGAAGAACTGTCACCTTCCACCACATCCTTCACATCCACCACATCCTGCACAAGTCACATATACTTATGGTACAGTCACTGCTATAGTCCCTGCAAATAAAGCAAGAACATGAGTGCATCACTATGTATGTATACTAAATACTCGGAACGATGCAAAATGCCTTTTCAGGTCTAGATACCAATTTTATCCAATCAGGAGAGAGAACTTACAGGATAAACAAGTGAAGTTGGAAGTGATGACAAGAATTGATCAGACAAAATTGGAATTGGAACAAAATCAAATTGAAACTGATTAATGGGCTCTTTTCTCCTGATTAGCTGCAACCCACACAAATATATTTTCGGTTTATTGAAGAGCTGGAAAGACAGCGGTTTCTCAACAATCACTCTTTAGCAATGACTATAACAACTATCTTTTCAACCAAGAAGTTGAACCCCCAAAAATATCACATTAACAGAAAAAAACTGATTCATTGTCATACGGTGTCATGCACCAAAAATAGCCAACCTACAAGCTCACAATGCATTGGAAGCATTCTGAGTGTTTATCTCCAACTAAATGTTGTACCTACAAGGAGCAAAAATGAAGCATATGGCATTTCTATATAGGAGCCACTAGGGGGTGCTGTGCACCCAAGTAAATCCTTTCAAATGAAGGGTTTACCAAACCTTAACCCAAAGTTATAAAAATACATGAATTAGGGCCAATCTACAAGCTCATGTGACGTCTTGTGTGAGATCTAATATTTTCAATATTTGAACATGTTGACATTTATATCTTTTGAAATGACCTAGGGAACAAACTTGTGACCCATGAAAAGCGGTCCACAACCCATAACTTCGGAAACTACGATACAGGGTAGTTGTGCATCTTTCTACTAGGTCTAATGCCTTCCCAGTGCATAACCATGCTTGGATCATAAGCTAGGATAACACATCAAAATGGTGCTTTGTGGAATTAAGGTATCAGTTTATAAGGCCTCACGTTAACAAAGGGAACCCAGGAGATGTATAAGGCATAGACTTAGTGCAGCAGCTCGCCACTGCAATTAAAATAAACAAGACTTGACTTCCAACAGCAATTTTGGTTTTTATTAAGACAGTCATACAATTCTGGGAGGAGTACATCTGAATAGAAGGGGAGATAGCAATATACTCTTGATAGGGGGGGGGGGGTAAAACCACATCAGAAAAACAGGGGCAAACCAGCGAGTAAACTCTTTGAGAAAGCAAGTGGGATACAAGAAAATCATGGTACATTTAAATGAACACATTCATAATATAAGAAAAGCAAAGTGAATACAGTTATTACAATGACAAGTGCCTCTAGCAGACTCACGATACAATCGCACATATGTTAGCATAACATAATTTGCAGACTTTATACAGCACTTATACTTTTTAGTCCACAAGTAAATGACCAAACGGTGAAGAACATCTAATACACGCATCATGACTGAACGCTGAAAGAAACGCCTGATGAGGACCTTATGAATGTCTACAGACCCCATGGCTTTGTAGCTCCAACCAAGACGATTTGTCACGAGGTTAGAATCTACAACTGTCCGAGAGGGACCAGCATTTGAGTCGCCTCAATTTTTTTTTAACACATACCGGATAATTCTGATCCAAGATTTTAGCATTTGAGAAGAGACTTTTTTTTCCTCTCTCCCCCTCGTATAATATAAGCACGATGCAAAGTGAACGATCGCTATCAAAAAAATATATCTCGAAATATCTCTCAAATCAGGTCAGCCACATTCATGGGCATCTCCTCCACGGTCGTATTGTAAAACGTCTCGATGTCCCGAAGAATCCTCTTGTCCTCCTCGGTGACAAAGTTGATAGCAACTCCTTTTCTGCCAAATCGGCCACCACGGCCGATTCTAAAAAAAAAAAAGAAAAGTTATTAACCACTTAAAAAAAACTAAAAGTTTACATTTTGAAATATTTTTCAATTATGACATGCCCAAAATAGGGATGCCAGGGTTAAATTGCTTAAATCTGCAATCCATTAAGAATACAACATTTTGTCCCATCTGTATGGTAGTTTGTTAATACAATATCATTGCCGTCGGGTAGAAACCTCATGTCCAAAACTGATAGTTTTCAGGATTCAATAATGGCAAAAGTAGCAAGCTCAAAACGCATTTCAACTTGTGGATCCGCTACTTTTGAGTGATGCTGTAGCATGATCAAGTAGGGCATTCATTTATCCCAAAAAAAAAGATGTAGTTGGTCTCCCCATTCTTCTATTTAGACATTTTGATTGTATGGTTAGGTAGCACCACTACTGGTTGACAAGTGGTATTGCATGAGGGTCAAATAACAATTTATCCACTGCCAAAATGGCCTTTCTGTCATAGCTCAACAGTAGCAATGTCAGCAGCAGCCACACAAAGGACCTGGTGTTCAAATCCTGGGTAGGCCGTTAAGATTATGGATGGCAGCTTTCAAGATTGGATATTCACGATCAATATACTATCCAATAGCTGCTGTCTGACCTCTGTCTCCATACTTTGATCATGAATAACGACCTATAATATACATCAAAGCAGCAGATCCACAAGCTTGAAACGCAATGCGTTTAGAGCTTGTAGATCTGGTACTTTTGAGATAGATAGATCTATCCATCTAAGCAATAGTCGACACATAACTCACCTATGAATATAATTCTCTCTGTTTGTAGGCAAGTCATAGTTTATGACCAGAGAAACCTGCTGCACGTCAATCCCACGAGCCTGGATGGGGCAGAGAGAAAAAAAAAAGGCATTAAGTTTAATACCGAGCACCGACTGAAAATGTCCTTTATGTCACTCGAGAATGCAAAAAACGATTTCTAGAAACCCCAAAATGTGCTGTGCTTCTGAGAAGTTGCAACACCAGCCATTTGACCTCCCATTAATACAACTTGAAATTTAAGTTGCGACAGTCATGCAAAGGAGCATAATGTCTGTCGGGTTAATATGTTTAAAACCGTGAGCGAACATGTGATCAGCAAAAAGAAAGTTTATCAGCACTGCAAAATCAGTCCCGAAAGATGGTATGCCATCATTTCACATGTTCCTCTAACAATGGCTATAAGGGAGAAAACCAGTGGTGTGCATAGTATCTGGTGCTTTATATTACAGTGATCATACCGTCTGTCGGGTGGAAACCTCATACTCTTAAAATTCAAAAATGGTATAAGTAGCAGATCTTTAAAGTTCAAAACGCAGCACAAAGCTTGTGGATCTGCTACTTTTGAGTAGGGCGTTAATTTACGAGAGAAAAAAAACACAGAATATGGAGATAGAGGTTTTCTGCCCGACAGCAACGATAAATTAGGCTTTATACAGCTGAATGATTATTTGATAACGGAACATCACCACCAAATACTAACCAGAAGGTCGGTGGTGATCAACACTCTGCTAGAACCAGATCGGAACTCTCTCATAATCACATCACGTTCTTTTTGGTCCATATCACCGTGCTGGGGGGGATAACACAACAACTTCAGAGTGGGAATAATATGAGGCATTTGCCAAGAACAGCTGATCTACAAATTCGCAGAACAGCCGTTTTTGGAGAAGAGATTTAGTGTAGAAATTATTACTTCATAATGGATACGACAGCCAGTCAGGGATTCCATGTGTCAAGGAGAGCAGAAGATGTGATCAGCAATAATAAAGCTGTCAGCATTGCTATAGCTCAGCCGAAAGATGGTAAATGAAACATCATGTCACATCACACGCTTCCTTGACAAGTTATGTGTAACTTTCTATTCCTGCAATTCATTTAGGCTTCAATTATTAGGTTGTAAGTGGGAGATCAAGTGGTACCAGAGCGGAGACGGTGAAGTCCCTGCCGTGCATCTTCTCAGTCAACCAGTCTACTTTTCTCCTGGTGTTGAGGAAGATCACAGCCTGGGTGATGGTCAGAGTTTCATAAAGGTCACACAGCGTGTCCAGTTTCCACTCCTGGAGAGAAAAAAAAAGACAAGGCAGTTTCCGTTTAAAGGTGTCCTGCATGTAGGGATGGAGCTCGAAAACCGGGTCCATTATATACCCGGGCATGAATTTATCGAGACCCGGTTTTCGATAAGCTTTAGGCTTGTCGAGCCTGTTATCGAGTGTAGCGGCCCATGACGTCATGTCTAAACTATCAAAACAAGAGGCGATCAAGAAATAAATCTAATCACCCACGCTGGCACAAACATGTTGGTCTAAAAGTGTATTGATAGCTGCAAGTGGTGCCAAACAGCGCTGTCCGTCCCTCAGTCTATCGTTGCCGAAAATGGCAGATCTACAAGCTCACAACGTGGTGCGAACAGACGCAGTGTGAGCTTGGAGATCGGCCATGTTTGGTGCGTGACACCGTCGTACGATGAAGTATACATTGCGCTTTTAAAGTGACAGTACACACATTAACCGTTTCTTCAATATTATTTTCCAAAAGTAAAAAGGTCACTTGCCTTCTGTCTGTTAGAAAAGTACTGTATTTGAATGCCCTAGTAAAATGTAGTGCACGTGATATATTTTGGTTAAAACAAAGAAAAAAGAATAGAAAAAATAACTATGCATTTTTTGTTTATAAAACGTTGAAGAGACATGGAGATTTTATAGTAATTATTACAGTACTATTCATAATATAAAGCCATTTAACACTTATTGCACATTATATGAATGGTTGTTTTAATGATAGGCAAAAATATTTTTTACTTTTGTCATCTTCATTTAATTTTAGATAGTGGTCAGCCACAAACTCACTGTCACAACTGGCCAATAAAAAAAGATACCGGTTCTGTTCAGAATTTTTCGCCTCACGTCTTTTTTCTTAATAATAGAAAAAGATCGATAGTGGGCTCGATAAAAGCTCGGTTCGATAAGCAGGTTCGATAAGGTGCTCATTATCAATAAAAATTAACGAGCTCCATCCCTACCTGCATGACGAAAAAATATCTTGAACTTGAAGCATATGTTAATACAGAGAGTAAAGGACTGCTGGTGTGTCACTACATGCACTAAAAATGAAATACAGCACTAGCGGAATCCTACAATAAGTCATGATGATGTCAAAGAAGCAATTAGGTTGTATATTGTAGGATATGCTGCCCTATGTTCTGGTCATTAAACAGTCATCAGTACAAAATAGGTCAACTTCTCCATTTTTCCATTATCTAGAGTAGGCAATTATTTTCTTTAATAACTTCTTTTCTCACAATTTAGTCCTCCCCACCTTTCAACACGGCTACAGAGAACCCGTAGAATAAGATGTAACACAGGATCTTGAGACGAAGGACACTGGACATTAAGAAAGAGGTCCCTCCTGGTCTCGTTTCCGACACAGTGTCTTATGATCTGCCTTCTTTGGTGGACCCATGCTTACACGGCCGCACAAGCTGAGCCCTAAGGCTCGGCTGATGCAGTTTCAACAGGGTTCTTTAGAAAGAAGGGGCATTTGTGGCGCTACAACAGCAGAGTTAGCGCTATTAGAAATAGCAGAGTTCTCAATCTAAGATTGGGCAGTTTGTTAGAATGAGGAGTTTGTTTAATAGAAAGAGCAGAGTTTTGCTCTACCTTGCAGAATTGTCAATTAGCTAGTCCCAGAACTGTGAGCATGCAGACAGAGCAGCATGTCTTGATAAGCGCTGCACCCACCTCACGCTCCACGTTTATGTAAAACTGCTTGATACCCTCCAGGGTAAGCTCCTCCTTCTTAACCAGGATGCGAATGGGTTCTCGCATGAACTTTTTGGTCACCTCCAGCACGTCTGCAGGCATGGTGGCAGAGAGCAGGACCACCTGAGGGGAGAAAGAGAGGAAACCATGAGACCCCTGAGAAGCAGTTATAACATTCGTTCGCTGTCGGACAGAAACTTCTTAATCTCCATATTTTAACTTTTTTTTTCTTAAATGAATGCCCTACTTGATCATACTACAGCATCACACAAAAGTATTAAGAGTAGATACGCAAGCTCGAAATGGCGCATTTTGAGCTTGTAGATCTGCTACTTTTGAATTTGATACGTTTCCACCCAAAGATACAAACACATCATACTTCAAGTGGTATATCGAAATAAGAACTGTGGCAATGGGCCTCGAGACGGAGGCCACCGAACATTAAGAAAGAGGTTCGACCTCATCTCATTTGCGGCACATTGCCCGATAATCTCCTTCTGCTGGCATACTCTGCTGGCATTATTGTATGAAACAAGAAAACCTGGATCAAACAATTTTAGCAGAGTTCTTTTAAAGCAGAAGTGGATTTTAAAGACACTGAAAAACATTTCACCTTCCAACAGATTAAATCCTTCCCATCGGGGAAAGGTAGGGGAAAAAAATGCTTACTTGAATGTTTGTGCTCAACTTCTGGAAGATTTCGTAGATCTGATCTTTGAACCCTCTGCTCAACATCTCGTCAGCTTCATCCAGAACAAACATCTTGATAAACTTTGGGGCTAAAATGAAGTCATATGTCATCGAGTGTCACAGACCACCACATATACACACGATAGATCCAAAGCACAAAAGCCTGCTCACTAGGGCTATAACCATATATGATTTTCTTAGCAGATGATGTGATCAGCAATAATAAAGCGATCAGCATTGCTATAGCTCAGCCGAAAGATGGTATGTATGTGACATCATGTCACATCACCTGCTTCCTTGACAAGTTGGTGTCACTTTCTGTTACGGAATCCATTTAGGCTTAATAAAACTTTATAATGCATCTACATTTTATAAAACAAATCGATTAACCACTTGAGCTTTATTTTATAGTTCCATAATGGTGTCGGGTACCAATAGTGAAAATAGCCGATCTACAGGCCAATAGAGCTTGTAGATCGGGACTGATCATTTCATACATTTCTTATAATTTCATAAATCGATCAGTTGAATCAACTGTTGCAGCACTTCTACTGTACATACAGTACTTACACAGGTATCTCCTGTTGAGCATGTCAAACACGCGCCCCGGGGTGCCCACCACTATGTGAGGCGCCTCCGCTTGGAGCTTCTGCATCTCATTACGGACGTTGGTCCCCCCGATGCAGGCATGGCAGGCTGCCCCCATGTAGTCGCCCAGAGCCAGGATCACTTTCTGGATCTAAAAAGGGAGGAGGAGGTGACAACGAAAACCACAACGTGTCATTTAGACATGGCAGAGGTTAAGACTAACAATCCCAACACTCGTGCATAGAAGATAAATCAGTGGTTCTCAAACTAAACCAAATTTATATGCATTTTCGCACGGACCCTCATTTGAAAATGTCTGTCCAGGGACCTCCAGAAGAAGATTTTTTTGGGGGAACGAAATGTCAATATTTTAAAAAAAATGTTCCAAAATGGCAATGTACAAGCATTTTTGAATAGCCAACATAAAATACGGATAAGGGGTTGAAATTAACACATTTTGCTGTGGAACCCCTTCAAGGACCCCCGGACCCCATTTTGAGAACCACTGAGATAAATGACGTAAGGGTTGTGAGTGATCAGTGAAAATTGTATAAAACTTTCTCCATTGCAGGGTCAGTCCCGAAAGATGGTATGCCATCATGTCACTCAGTTTTGCACAGAATAGAAATCATGAAATCAAAGCATTAATAAAAAGAACATTTGGTATTGAATAAAGCCAGTTCACCTTTCAGACCAATGCAGTCATGGACAGGGACTACACCAATCCTACGAGGGTCAATCACTGTTCTTTAGACTTTTTTTGTTTCTACAGATAGAAGTGGAAATAGTACCTTTTTGTATTTGAGCCACTGTCCCAATATGCCGCCTTGGTCTGAGACACAGTTAAGTTTAAGGTTGACCACAGGAACAGCATACCTGCTGAGCCAGTTCTCTGGTGGGGGCCAGAACCAGAGCTTGCGTCTCCTTCTGCTCTATATCCAGCTGCTGCAAGATAGAGATGGCAAAAGTGGCCGTCTTACCAGTGCCAGACTGGGCCTGGGCAATGACATCATAACCTGGTGGAGAGTAGAGAGATTGGGATCAAAACGGGAGCTCGTCCAACTCAGTTTTTGGGGCCAGACTAATCGATTCAACACAAGATTGGCATCCATAAAGCTAGCTCAGCATATCACAAGAGGTCCGAGGGGTCCCGGACCCCCGTTGAAGACTAGAGTTGTTCCGTTACCAGTATCGGAAAAGCTGTCGAGACTACCTAAAATGGCGACTATGCCAAGACCACGTAATTTAGCAACTTGTAGCTGCACTTTTAATTATTAATGTATACGTTTACATTTCAAGGACCCCCATAACTCAAGAGTACAAATGTAACTATAGGGTCCATTTGGAACCCCCTCAAGGAACCCTGAGAGTCCCTGGACCCCACTTTGAGAACCAATGTTCTAGACTTTTTTTTAAATTACACACTGGTATCAGATTGGTACTATGCATCGACTGATGCGCAAGTTATGGCTATTAGTATTGGAAAGGAAAGAAAGGGTATACAGCTATATTGAAGACCCCTGACATAGGGCATATTTTACCCACTATATTACTGATCGTCACACCAGAATAGGCTCTATGCACAGCAGCCATTTTGGAGAAAGATTGGGCCTCTTCTGACTTCCTTCACAGGTGTTACCAATGATACTAATGAAGGCTCTGTTCCATTCTGGTCAAACAGAGTCACGGTGCTGATATTGTGCATGTTGGCTCACTAGAAATACTAATGGGTCTCAAAGTGTGGTCCAAGGACCCTCACGGTTCCTTGAGAGGGTGTAACTCTGAGAGTGTACAAATGGAACCAAATGGACCCGGGAATGGACCCTCCCGGGTCCATTTGGTTCCATTTGTACACTCTCAGAGTTATGGGGGTCCTTGAAATTAAAAAAAGTTTGAGAACCACTGTGCTACACTAAATGGAACAGAGCCTTCATTAGTGTCATTGGTAACACCTGTGAAGGAAGCAAGGAAGGGGCCCAATTTCTGTCCAATATGGCTGCTGTGCATAAAGCCTATTGGATTTCAGTTGACGTTTGGTTACGTTTCCCTTTAACACAGTTACTGCTCGTGTGCCAAAGGCCGGCTTCATTTCCCCCACATAAATACAAAAACACAGATCCCCATCACGTGAGCGAACATGTGATCAGCAAAAAGAAAGTTTATCAGCACTGCAAAATCAGTCCCGAAAGATGGTATGCCATCATTTCACATGTGCTCCGTCTACGCAAAGCATGCTCAGCAAATGTGCCAGAGAAAGAACCCTACCAACCACCCCTGCAGAGGGAAATGTTACTTTTCTCACCTTTGATGCAAGGAATGATTGCCCTCTGCTGAATGGCAGATGGCTTTTCAAAACCATATGCGTAGATTCCCCTCAGAAGGGTTTCTTTCAGGGCCATGTCATCAAAGTTATCTGTAATCTCGGTCCAGTTGCTCTGCAAGAGAGACGGGCACTAGTGATTAACCAGACGTGTACAGTGGTAGTTCCCAAACATTTTCAAGTCAAGGACCCCTAAATTGATAACCCATTTGGCAACAGACCAGTCGTCCCCCAACTAAATACAAGAACACATCCCTATCATGTGAGCGAACATGTGATCAGCAAAAAGAAAGTTTATCAGCACTGCAAAATCAGTCCCGAAAGATGGTATGCCATCATTTCACATGCATCTCTAAAGTGCCCAATGGCTATAAGGGAGAAAACCAGTGGTGTGCACAGCATCTGGTGCTTTGGATTACAGTGATCATATCGTGTTGTCTGTCCGACAGCAACATCATGTATGGGTTAAACAGTTATTCAAATGTACTACTATCTTAATAAAAATCATAATCACCTCGATGACACCATCAGGCTCCATTCCCTCTGGCCCCCCATGGTCCCCATGGTCTCTCTCTCTTGAGCTAGGAAATAAAGAAAGGCAAGCTTGTCAACATGGCAACTGCCTTAGTTTTTCTGCCTGAAAAAAATATGAGAAACAAATACGCTGACTAATCACTCAGTAATTCCATGTGTCAAGAAGAGCAGATGATGTGATCAGTAATATTAAAGCTGTCAGCATTGCTATAGCTCAGCCGAAAGATGGTATAAAGAACATCATGTCACATCACATGCTTCCTTGACAAGTTTAAAACCTAGAGTCACGTACCATTCCGCATCCATGTAGCATTAGTTTACAGGGAGGAAATACATTTATTTAAGGGCATTTCTTTTTGGCTACGCCCCAGACATGGATGGGTCTCCTGTTTTTAGAGGGGCCACACGTGTCAAATAAATTCCACACACACACAGCCAAGCCTTAGCGACTCCCCTTAAGAATGTTATGCAACCACGGCATGGGTCTTAATTCAACCCTCCTGCTTTTATCCGATCATACGGATAATTAGCCGTTATTAAAACGGCATCATCTTTCCGGACTGGAATGATCTCAACATGGAGAGCAGACAGCGTTGCCATGTCGGCTTATTATAAGCGACTTTGGGCTTGTTTTTCTGTAAAGTTGATTGTAAATATTGGTGTTACGGACCCGTAGTAGTGTTTTTTCAAGGCGTTTTATTGTTGAAGGTTTCCTGCCCAATTGGCAGGTCCTTTTAGACTTTTTGACTCTGTAAATGTGTTGTGCCAGGGACCCCTGTACCAGATTTGTGTTAAATGTTTAATAAAATCAAAAGATGTTCTTTTGAATACAGGTCTGCAAAACTACAACGCGCTTGTAGATCTGCCATTTTTAAATTGCCGATGCACGTTGGTTTAAAGTGCTCATGCGGCTTTATTTTGGCCTCGGTTTTCACAAACCAGGTTGATCATTTCTATCGCAGAATCTGGCAACGCTGCATGGAGATCTGCAGCAAAAAGGCAGCCAACATGTCCGACCACCAGAGGAAAAAAACACTCCAGGCCGCAAACAGATGCAAGCCTTAACCAAGGACCTGCTGCAGGGCCTTGGGACGTGCAATACATCCTGCAGGGCCTTTTAAAACAGACACAGAACAGCCATCAGCGGATACAACAGGATTTTAAAAACGAATAAATAAGTGCCACATGATCAAATTGGCCGTTAAAGCTTTTAAAAGGTACGTTTCGGGTCCGTTTTAATCACGGGGTATGCTAGCTAGCTCGCAGCGTGGCTAACGTCAAAAAAAAAAAAAAAAAAGCTAATGAAGAGCAGATCTACAAGACCACCACGCGTCTCGGACGAGACGCGTGGTGGTCTTGTAGCTCTGCTCTTCTCACTAGCCTCCCCACAGCCACGGGCCTTCCTTTCGTGGCTTTGGAGTAAAACCTAAAAACGCGCCCAAAACCGATCAAACAACGCGCGCTACGAGTCCGTAAACACACACCGGGTCGTTTTAAACGTCATAAGGTGTTAATTACGTACATTATATAGATTAAATTGACTTTATATCACTTGTTTACCTGTTGTAATCAGCAGAATCGCTAGACATGATCCGTTCCCACCTTCGACATGCGACTAAAAAGATGGTTGATGACGAGCCGTGTGCCTTTATGATGATGAGGCCGCCCAGGACTACTTTCTTACACACACACTGGATCAATGCTCTCTGCAGTGGTGGGAAAAGTACTCACATGTTTTTACTTTAAGTAAAAGTATCAATTCTGCAATGTAGAACACTCTGTTACACTTTTCTTGAGTTAAAGTGCAAAAGTATTGGTATCAGAATGTACTTAAAGTACCCAAAGTAAAAGTACTCATTATGCAGAATGTCCCATTTCACAAGTGTTCAAAATGTATACAAATCTTTTGAAAATAGCAGGCCTACAAGCTCGCAATGCGCGTGCGGACTACTTTCTTTGGCGGAAGGATATTGCAGTATGCCCAGTGGGTGATTAGGCCCCTACGGGGACTCGGACGGGTCAGACCCCAGACCAGAAGCACTACATTTTCATACAAACTTTGGGGGTAAATGTAGTTCTAGAAACATTCCATCACTTGCCCCCAAATTCCAACAAGGTGCAACAGTATTAGAAGTAAAATTGTTATTGTAATGTCATTAAAGATGCAATTTATTCACAAAGAATGCAGTAGCATAATTTGTTTATTGAAGTGGTTCTCAACTTGGGGGCAGGGGGGGGGGCTCTAGCTAGATGATTTAAAGTTAAACTTCACCATTAATATAAATACATAGAGAACGTACACGAATGACTATTTACATTTCAGGTTAATTCGCTGTTATGTAGCATAGATTAGACAGTAAAGGACAAAAAGTAACATTTTCAGATGGGGGTCTGTGGCCAAATATGGTCCTTGACATGAAAAAGTTTGAGAACCACTAATTTAGAATATGCAGCCTATGACGTATAACAGTTGTGCATGTCTTCTAAATAGTTGTTAAATGTTGTTTGATGTCCTAATTCATGAGTCTTCAACAGGGGGTCCGTGACCCCTCGGGCTGGAGGTCCTCAGAGTTACTACAGTGGGGCCGCCAAATCCAAGTGTGATTTTCACATTAACCACTTCAACCGGTGGTGAGCTTGCAGATCGGCTATTTTCTGTGAAGAGGTGTAGACTGTAGAGGGACAAAAGAGCAGACCAGTCAGTCACCAAGTAGAGCCAAAGTTCAAGTTTACTAATTATTATTGAGGGTTTAAGTGGTTAAATGTCTGAAAATACACATTAACATGAATATATAACATATTAACAGGAAAGATGATGAGTAAACAAACATTAATTGACACAACACTGACGATAACTGTCAAACAAGTCTATGAAGCTATCTATGAAATCTGTGAAAAAGTTGAATTTGATACAATATGTAGCGGGGGTCCCTGCTTCATCTCTCTCTCAGCTAAGGGGTCCTCCTTGGCCTGAAAAACGTTGAAGACCCCTGTATTCTTTTATTTATTTGTTTTTACAATATTTAACATATATATCTTTTTGGAACACGGTTGAACTTTATGAATTTCTTTGGCGTCTCCACAACACTGATGAGAGCAGAGAACACGCGGTCATAATGCGCATGAGCGGAAAAAAGAGAAGAGTGATTTGCTTTGCTTTGGTAGTTCTGATGAGCGTCAGTTACTCACCAATCTACTTCCGGTTTATTTTTTACAATAAAAGCATATTTATGTAGGCTACATGCAATTTGAATTCTGTATAGGCCTACTCTATATTCTATAACTGGCTGCAATATACATTATCCTAAGTAAGTAGCTATTCCAGGGAAGGTGGAACTCCAAATTTGAATTGTATATGCTAGTCCATGGTTACTATCTATCTATAATTGTGGAATGCCCTACCACCAGCCATCCAAATGGACCCTTACAGGTCCATTTGGTTCCATTTGTACACTCAGAGTTACACACCCGTAAGGTGCCATTTGGAACACCCCTCAAGGAACCATGTTTCCAGTGAGCCAACATTCACAATATCATCACCCAACAGAGCCTTCATTAGTATCATTGGTAACACCTGTGAAGGAAGTAAGAAGAGAGAATTTCTTTCCAATATGGCTGCTGTGCATAGAGCCCATTTGTAACTGGACCTAGACAAGTCTTCTAGCTAGTAAAAAGAAATGACCCCCTACTGTTTTTCTGTAAATATACTTTTATTGTTCCTAGTATTGATGAGTTATTGTATAGTATTGTATGTCTTTATTTGATTCATTTAATACATAGGACCACAATGGAAGCATAGCCCTCAGGGTTTTTCTTCTTATTCTTTTGGCATTATTGTATAACTGTGCCTCTGTACTTTATGCAAACTGTAAAGTATTCAATCAATCAAACCATGTCCTTATATATTGATGCTGCTTTTTCCACACACACCTACCAGGTTATTAGAAATGTCTACACTTTATTACTTATTACCACTTAGTAGCTACCTACTTGCATTATAACTTGTATTACCCTACTTGCCTAGTACAGCCTAGTGGAGTCTCTACACCAATATTTCACTGCACATGGAGCATGTCATGAATAAAACCTCTTCTCTTCTTGAATCCTGAACCAACCATAGACTTGAAGAAGTGACATTAGTGAGTCATTATGGTTAGTTAGTGCTATCTGGTGTAAAGTAGGCCTACATTTTATCTATTATCATCATTATCATAATAAAAATAAGCAAACCAGTATCTTCAATGTCCCAGTGTGTGTGTGTGTGTGTGTGTGTGTGTGTGTGTGTGTGTGTGTGTGTGTGTGTGTGTGTGTGTGTGTGTGTGTGTGTGTGTGTGTGTGTGTGTGTGTGTGTGTGCGTGCGTACGTGCGTACGTGCGTGTGTGTGTGTGTGTGCGCGTGTGTGTGTGTGTGTGTTATTATTATTCCATATTATTACACACACACACACACACACACACACACACACACACACACACACACACACACACACACACACACACACACACACACACACACACACACTACTTGTTACTACTATACTTGTGAGGACATCAAAATTGTAGGATGGCATAGGATTTGTGAGCTGTATATTGGCTGACATTGCCGCACAAGTATAAAATAGCTAAATCTCCACTCCAACCACTGAACCTAAAGTATTTTTTTTCTGAAAGTTGATTATTTTAAGGCTCAATCAAGGCATCTGCCATTTACAGGCAGTGGTGTAAAGTAACTAAACTAAGTACATTTACTTAAGTACTGTACTATAGTGGAGTATTTTCCAATTTTCAATACTTTTACTTCTACTCCACTACATCTCTGAGAAAAACATTGTATTTTTTACTCCACCACAATTATTTGAAAACTTTAGTTACACACTTTAGTTACATACTGATTATTATTACAAAACACATTATAACCACTTCAGCCGTATACATATATTTCGGCCATTTGAAAATAGCAGATCTACAAGCTGACAATTTGTACTTTAAGTATATTTTGATACCGATACTTTTGTACTTTTACTCAAGTGCCTTTTGAATACGGGACTTCCACTCGTAACAGAGTATTATGTAGGCTACATTTCAGTATTGGGTAATAGACTTTTATTGTGAAAGAAAAAATACTGATACCGGAAACGCTCATGTCCATCCACCCTGACACTTTGACACACAGGTTAACCAGCTGGATGGAAAAAAGGGAGTCGAGCAATTATTACAAACATGGTGAGAAACATCTCTATGTAGTGTTATATACAGGCTCCACGCACACACACAGTGCACAATGTATTGATCTAACACTCACACATAGTCACTATGGGCAAAAACTAGCGTTGATGGCCTTTTAAACCCGCTAAACAATACAAAAACAAATGTAGCTGTCCTACCAACATTAGCCGACAAGCTAACCGTAAAAAAAAAATAGCCAGCTAGCCTTGCCACTGCAGGCAGACGTTATTGGAAATCAGTCGAAATCAGTTTGCTAGTTGCATGTTTACCTGTAAGTTTATAACATTGTGATTTAAAGTGCTGATCGTGGAGATCAGCACAGAGTCAGGTGCTTAATGTGGGATGTGGTTAATGTAAGCTCCTCATCAGGACACCCATGTGTTCTACAGTGGAAGGAGACTAGACATAAGCACATTATTTCTGAACTATTTGCTAGGCTGATACTTCAATAACTGTTACTGGATGCAATTTGGAGGCTAAAGGGTTTTAGGCAGCCAGACAGTGCTTTAGCTTGAGAGAGAAAGACACAGAGAGAAAGACAGGGTTGAAACAGCTAATCAAACTAAATATTTGGTTTATAATAATAACTGAAATCAATATCAAAGTGTTGAAAAATAGCAAAAATAGATACATTATTTGTGTGACACTATTGTGCAACACCGGTGTCTGCCAAGGTATAATGACATTTTGTGTGGATTTCTATAAAACAGAAAAACACTTCTCGATTGTTTGATTAATCGAAAAAGTTATCAATAGAATAATTGCTAAGTAAATAAGTGATAGTTGCAGCCTTAGACAGATGACCATCTTTAAAATGGTTCAAGAAAAGGGATGTAAGGCGTACAGAAAGCAGTAGATCAATCTTCCTCAGGACCACTAAACCTAAGCAACTCATTTATGACACTTCTCTGAAGCTGTATTCACTGTAGACCTAGACCCGCTTTGATTTGTTTTTTTTTCGTAAATGAATGCCCTACTTGATCATAGTCATAGATCATACTAGTGTCACACAAAACTATCAGAAATAGCAGATCTACAAGCTCGAAACGCAGCACGAAGCTTGTCGATCTGCTATTTTTGAATTTTAATCCTGCAACGTAACCGTTTTGGACATGAGATTTCCACACGATATATATATATATAAAAAAAGACTAAACGACAAAAAACATGATCATTGACACATACTTAAAACAGTTGGAAGAAGTAAAGACTTTGTATCCCACACCCATTACAACCTGAAAGTAAACAAGGTAATGATATTGTGCCACTAACTCCTTTGCCTTTTTGTGCAGAACAAGCTGAAATCCTCACAGAAGGATAAAGTTCGTCAGTTCATGATCTTCACGCAATCCAACGAGAAGACCGCGTTAGCCTGCTTATCACAGAATGACTGGAAGCTAGACGTGGCCACAGACAACTTCTTCCAAAACCCAGAGCTCTACGTGTCCAACCTAAAGGGGTCGTTTGACAAGAAGAAGCTCGAGCAGCTCTACAACAGATACAGAGGTAGGTGTAGTAGAGCCTCCTTCACGCGCACAAATTGGTTGTGGTTCTCAAAACCTTTTCGTGGCATGGACCCCCAAATTGATATATATTTGGCCATGGACCCCTCATCTGAAAATGTTTTGTGCCAGCGACCCCCCAGAAGAGAAGTTGTGTAAAAAAAAAAATCTAAATTATTCCCAAATTTCTAAACATTATTGATATTTTTCCATTTTGTTTTGTTGCTATTTTTGAATAACCAACGTTTAAAATATG
Organism: Gymnoscopelus microlampas; assembly: GCF_963454915.1. Classification (NCBI taxonomy): domain Eukaryota; kingdom Metazoa; phylum Chordata; class Actinopteri; order Myctophiformes; family Myctophidae; genus Gymnoscopelus; species Gymnoscopelus microlampas. The sequence goes on from NC_139942.1 coordinate 17,909,691, forward strand.
GTTAAAGTGGTCAAAATGATTGTGACGCTGTATTAACTAATTTTGCTGGGGACCCCCTCATGGACCGGGCCCCACTTTGAGAAGCAATGCACAATGACTGCTTGGACTTTATTCTTATAGAGTCGGTGGTTCTCAAACATTTTCATGTCAAGGGCCCCCAAATTGATATGTTTTTGGCCGCAGACCTCGATCTGAACATGTTTTGTGCCAGGGACTTCCATAAGAGAAGATTTGTGTAAAAGAAATGCAGGGATCTCCATAAAAGAAGATTTTTATTTAAGAAATGGATTCAAATTTGTACTGGTAATTTTCAAGTTTCTTCGAACGTGTTCAAAAATAGCAGATCTACAAGCTTGCAACACATCGTGACGTGATGAGTTGTGAGCTTGTAGATCAGCATTTCTTTTTTAGTACAAAATAGGGTCAAAGTGGTTTAACTTATTTTAATGTTACCCCCCCCGTAATGCTCTGTATAAAGCAGACAGTATGGCACTGAAAAAATTAGCCTCATTTACCCATTAAGACCAGGGACGCATCTGTGTCATTTTAAGATTTCTTTTGCTATTCAAAAATAGCAGATCTACAAGCTCATAGCGCGGCACCGAGAGTGCCGCGCTATGAACTTGTAGATCTGCTATTTTTGAAAAATCGTGAAAATGAGTGCAAATCTTTGAATATATTTAAAGTGAACATTTGTAACTCAAATCTTTGCTTCTGGGGGTCCCTGGAACAACATGTTTTGAGATGGGGCGGTCCGCGGCCAAATACATATAATTTTGGGGGTCCTTGACATGAAAAAGATTGAGAACCACTGACATAGAAACATAGGTTTATCAGAAAACTGTTAGGATTTAGAAGACATTTTTTAGAATCGCCTTCGGGTCTTAATGGGTTAACAAAAGTGTTCTCTTCTTCTCCTGTTATTATTAACCCGTCGCAATGTGGTACTCTCAGATCCTCAAGATGACAATAAGATCGGTATTGACGGGATCCAGCAGTTCTGTGATGACCTGGGTCTGGATCCGGCCAGTATAAGTGTTCTCCTCATCGCCTGGAAGTTCCGGGCGGCAACGCAGTGCGAGTTCTCAAAGCAGGAGTTCATGGACGGCATGACAGAACAAGGGTGAGAATTGGGACCCCCTAGTAGTCGCAGCCAACTTGCAGCCAGATGAAGCAGGGACCCCCACTACATCTTGGATTCATGTTAAACGTGTGTTTTCAGACTTTTAACGACTTAAACCCTCAATGCTTTGAGAAGTTGACCATTTGCCTGGTACTTCTTCTGCTCTTTTTCCCCTGTACAACACCACACCTCTTAGTCGAAAATAGCCGATCTGCAAGCTCGCAACGTGTCGCAGACGCGTTGTTAGCTTGTAGATCTGCTATTTTCGGCTAATGTTCCCCCCAGAATAGGGACGCGAGGGTTCAAGTGGTTAATGTAAAATTTTAAAAATTAAGTTCCTATCACACAAAGATTTGGCGGCCCCCCCTGCAGTATCTCTGAGGATTGAGGACCCCCTGCTGAAGACCTCTGACTTAGAGGCTACAGTAGCTGCGTTTTAACACCTTCATTGACAGCCCCATTCATGAAAAAGAAAAGTCCTATCTGATTGTATTAAACAACAATAAACTTGCCAATATTGCACCTCTACGGACAGCTTGGGCTATATGTCTCTGTCAAGGCTTTGTTTAAAAAGAAAGTCCACATTGTCATGTTAGGAGCGACTCTGTCAATAAACTTTAAGGCATGATTCTTTTTAAGTGTTTGAGTTGGGAGGAGCTAATTTGAAATCACTCAACGTCCTGCATACTGTATGTGTAGTTTCAAAACAGGTGGGTATGCACAACGAAAATGAACGCTTCCCAACTCAAACACTAGGAAAGAATCATGGCTGCACACAGTTTAGAAAGTTGCTCACAACCTAACAACGGTAGTAAATAGTGGGTTAATAGTGGACTCTTAAAAGTTAAAACAAATATTTGGATCTACAAAATAGCTTGTTCTTCTTTAAACACGTAAACTCCAGCATCCGTATTGTGGGCAAACCTTTTGCTGAAAATAGCAGATCAACGCGACACCACGAGTCGTGTTGTGAGCACAATAACAGAAAACGGAAAACACACTAACATAGAGCCCTGAGGGACTCCGCTCCAACCATATGGGGTTTAAGTAACAATTGTATTTCTACTAAATGCTCCTGTTTGTTTCTTCAGGTGTGACAGTATAGACAAACTAAAAGCTCAGCTACCAAAAATGGAGCAAGAGCTGAAAGACCAAGGAAGATTTAAGGACTTTTACCAGTTTACATTTAACTTTGCCAAGAATCCTGGACAAAAAGGTTTGGGTAAGTATAATTTGTGTCATTTCTCTTTTGTCTTTTGTTGAATATACATGGAGTTCTTCTTGTTGTTTGTTTTTGACATTACTGCTGCGTTCTCTCGTTTTTTTCTTCTAGATCTAGAAATGGCAATTGCATATTGGAATTTAGTACTGGCTGGAAGATTCAAGTTCCTGGATCTTTGGAACAAATTTTTAGTTGTAAGTCGATCATTATTACATTCCATATACGCAGTGGTTCCCTACCTTTTTATGGATCCGGCCCACCCACCTGATCACTTAACACGGCAGCCGAACAGCTGCCGTGTTAAAGGAGGAGTTCACCCAAAAAATGACTTATTTTCTATCAATTACACACCCAATGAAGCCTTGATTTCATGGATTTATTTTTGTTTTTGTGGCATTCCTAAGACAATAATTTGATGACCGTGTGTATTTCCGGTAGGAGACACAAATAATCTACTTTGTGTCTCCTACTGGATACATTAGCCGGTAGGAGACGGGAATCAAATTATTAGCTTAGGAATGCGACAAAAACAAAAAAGAATGTGCAATTGGGTGTGCAATTGATAGAAAATAAGTCATTTTTTGGGTGAACTCCTCCTTTAAGTGGTCAGATGGGTGGGCCACGTGTACAATCGATGGTGTTCCCGCCTTGGATCAATGGAACTAACATAGTATATTTTTATTCCTATTTATCGGTATCACGATGAAAAATCGTTTTCCAAAGTTGTAAAGAAAAAAAATAAGTGATAGTTGCCATGTTTTATACAGTATATTATCATTAAAATGCAAGTTTGGGAACCACTGCCATACAGTACATTTGCAAAAATATTGTACTCATCATCAACGCCTTTTGTTTATGATGCTGCGGTGTTGTTTTCCTGTCATTTTGTCGCGTAGGAGCATCATAAAAGATCAATCCCCAAGGACACATGGAACCTCTTGTTAGACTTCAGCACAATGATCACAGACGACATGTCCAATTATGATGAGGAAGGTGGGTGTTTTCTTTAGCTTTTAACATCTTTTTGACAAAAATGTAAAAGAAACACGCTTCTCTGTGACCTCTCTTGCACACTAGTCTCACGTAGCCAGACAACTATTCCACAATCTCAACTCTCTTCCATATAGAGTCTGGAACTACACCTCCCCGAAATCCGAGAACGGAAACTGTCATCTGTTCGTCATTTCCATTCAAGAAAATACATTTTGAAATATCTTTACATTTCATTTTAGAATTTCCGAATTTCTGATAAGCAGCAAGCTCTATAGTGCGTAGCAAAAACATCCTGAAGGGGGTGTCAACAAGTGTCACTTGGTAGCGGCGGACATCAGATTTAACGACGGCGTGTCGTTAAATCTGTTCATGCGTCTTTTTCAGAAACTGATTGACCAATAAGAGGATGCAAGGGTCTTAAGTCTAATAAACAGGGTCCCCACGGTCATGAAATTCCTGGAAATATTTTGAAATAAAATTTAAAAAAATCCAGTACTGGAAAAGGTTTGGAATTGATTAAAGATCCTGGAATTTATCAAGGGTCCTGGAAAAATATTTGGCTATGCATTGTTTTTGGCTATTGATTTTGTTAATACAAAACATTTTCATAAACATGTATAACATTACACGAAATATGTAACATAAGTAGTTTTTCGCCAAACGGGCTGTGTGATGGCAGCCTAATGTATGTCTCAATAGGGTGCCAGGTTGGTGTCACGTGATAAGAAGAACAGATCTACAAGCTCACAACGTGCTGCAGCGTGATGAGTGGTTAGTGTAGCTTGTAGAGCTGTTCGTTTGTCACGTGACACCAACCTGGCAACTTGAGCAGGTTGTGTGTTTGCTGTCCCAACAAACAATTGCGAGCAACTTAATAGGAAAAACATAGGAAAACCAACAACAAAAGTGTAATTTAAAACATCCTTGCATCCTTCATTACTTAAATTCATAAATGGGGCAAATGCAAGGCAATATTATTTAAAAAAAAAAAAGTCATACGGATGCCATAATGAGTCTTCCAGTGAGCTATGCCCTAATTTTGCACGAAATGTTGAATGAAATTGTACTATTCTATATTCTATGCTTTATTTTTGCTACACTGCCTATCTTTGGGCATTGTACATAGGAGTAAGAGACACATTATTGCGCTGAATGATTGTTATATAGGCCTGGAAATTGGGCTAAATATTCTGGAAACGTTTTGGAAATTCATTGCTAAAAATGTGTGGGGACCCTGAATAAACCATTCTGCGTACTTGTGGTCCTATAACCAGGTGCCTGCCCCTTTTTAGCAGACAAGAAGCAGGTCGAGAATGTATTAGTTACAATGAGAAAAGTGAAGTTTTCACATTTTTCACAAGAATATTTGGGACATTCAAATTGTGTTTTTCTTTTATTTGACAGACAAATCAGGCGGAAAGTATCTTTGCTCAATACCCGCCTGTGTCAGCAACAAACTCTCGCAAGATCTAGCAACATATATCTATATGCTTTTGTGTGACGCTGTAGTATGATCAAGTAGGGCGTTAATTTACGGGAAAAAAACGCAAGTTAGAATATGGAAATAAGAGGTTTCCGCCCGACAACAGCGACGACGACACGAAGGATATTTGCTCTAACCGCAAGTTGTTTGTCGTCTCTGTCTCTTAAGGGGCGTGGCCGGTCCTCATCGACGACTTTGTGGAGTTTGCGCGGCCGCACATCGGGACCAAAAGCACGGCCGTTTAACGAACAAGACGTCCACAACGTTGTTGATAACAGAAAAGAAAACCACACCAACAAGGTGGCGAACCGACAGCGGGGGGGCTGCACTGACATGAGATCTACGTTGCCTTTACAACCCTCAGGACTGAGATGTTTTACACAACAGAGACTTTATATATATATGTATATATATATATTATATGTATATATATATATACATATATATTATATGTATATACATATATATAGAAAGGCGTATCTCCTCATCGGTCGACTTGTGGTGGTTTGGGGCTTTTATCTTAACAATGGGGGCTTTTTTGTGTATACTCGATCCAACCGGAGATGAGTCACATTTTGGACCTCGTAAATAATTCCTATGGCCAGTGTTTAGGTGATACGGTGGATTAGGTCAGTCAGTGGCTCTCAAACTTTTTAATTTCAAGAACCCCGCTGTGACTCTGAGAGTGTACAAATGGAACCTACACTCTTAAGAGTTACAGACCTCTAAAGGGTCCATTTGGAATCCCCCTCAAGGAACCTTGAGGCGGGGGTCCCGCCTGGACCCCCCACTTTGAGAACCACTGGGTTTTTAGGGTTTCCTCACAGGGAGCTAATAGCACCCACATTGACATACTGCTAAACCCTAATCTAAACACAATGGCTCCATGAGGGAATGTCATCCTTTTCAAATATTGAATCAACTTTTAGTACTTTGTGTGCATTCCTGCTATGGATTTTGTTTTTTTTGCTTTTTTGTTTTATGAAACATTTGTGTGACAGATGAGTACAAAACATTGATTGTAATATTTTTTGTTTTAAGCATAATGCTATTCCACACACAAATGTCTAAGATAATAAATGTTTCAATTTGATATCTTTAATGTTTCCATGCCTCTTCATGTTTTTCTTTTTTTCTTTTTTGTTCCTCTTTGGGACTGTTTTGTTTTATATACTGGTATTTGTATATTTTTAGGCTATCTTAATGTGCGATGATTTTCATCATGATTGCTTTATGGATAATTTAGACAACAGAATTACGCTCAATCTCATCCACTGGTTGTTGAATAATTTATTATAAAAACAATACCTGCTGGATTTCCCCTTTGCATCCCGAAGACTGAGCCCAGTGATCAATCAATTCCTACAGATGCCTTTTCCAACCAGGAGCCCAGGAGTTAAACACGTTTGAGTGGATCAGATTTGGACATTTGATTAATCAAACTTGTATTTCTTATTGACAATGTTTACTGAGATAATTCTATGATCACAGATCAAATATCAGAAGTTGATACCAATCCTGTTTTATTTGGGGTTTGTTTTTACCATACAAAACCCAAATCCACAATCCACTTGGATAGAGATTAGCGGTTTTGAACTTGGATTCTTGTCATTCTCAATCAGAATTATTAGTTTTGTTATGTTTACATAACAAGTCATTTGTCTTGGTAAGGCTGAAGCAACAGTACAGAAACATTTAAACTATTTACTCAAAATATAAAAGGCAAAACAGTTAGAAACTATATCATCAATATACAGTGTACACAATTGACTATAGGGGCTGAGGAACCAGAACAAGATGTAACGATTAAAAACCCCCTCAGTATAGCAGTATACTGTAGGTCTATGAATTGACATGATTTAACACTAAGCACTTGGAATGTAGGAGTTTGTGGAATTACATTTTCGGTTCCACAGATTAATATTGTGAAAAAAGCAGATCTACAAGCTCACAACGCCTCACATTTTCACAATATTTACCTCTTTCATATATCATTATACAATTTGGCCAATGTTTGACCAGTTTTCATAGTATAGTTTGTTTACTTTTGATTACTTTTGATGCAGTATGTAATGGTCTTTTTGCTTTTTTTTTTAGGTATTAAAAAGGTCCTAGAAGTCCTTAAATTGTCACTTCACTGTCATCTGGGGACCCCCCCCCCCAAAAAAAATCAGGTGGCACACACATGTTAAGAACCACTGCAATAGACCACCAGGGGGAAGCTGCTCTTCATGTTTCCTCATGTCAGCAGTGTTACCTGACAACCAACCAGCCAATCAAAAAAAGCGAGCGCTGCACCGCGCTGCCCTCTAGCGGCACGTTCAGCTGACTTGGTTGCTATAGCAGCAACACACAAACAAATGTACTGTACGCTTCTCTGGAGTAAGTGAGTAAGACCACGTTAAAAGCAGGTAGGTGGCATTGTTATTCTAAAGTGTATTATTACAAAATGACAAATGAATGAGTTTTATAACTGTTTAAACGTTTGATTTTAGCAGCGCAGGAGACATGTCAAGCATCCTTTTGGCTGAGGTAGGCTGGGGTGAGGGCTTTGCACTCCCCATGGCAAATGCTGAAAACACTGCTTTGGAAGATGAGGTGAGTGGATCCAGTGTTGGAAAGTAACTAGGTACATTTACTCAAGTACTGTACTTAAGTACAATTTTGAGGTACTTTTGCTTTACTGGAGTATTTCCAATTTTCAATACTTTTACTTCTACTCCACTACATCTCAGAGGCAAATATTGTACTTTTACTCCACTACAATTACTTGAAAACTTTAGTTACTAGTAGTTACTTTGTAGAGTTTGATTGTTTTTACAAAACATACAGTAACCACTTCAGCCGTATACTGTATATACATTTCGGCCTTTTGAAAATAGCAGATCTACAAGCTCACAATGCATCACGATGCGACGCATTGTGAGCTTGTAGATCTGCTATTTTCAAACGATTCTTTTTTTTTTTTAAACTTGTGAAATGGGACATTCTGCATAATGAGTACTTTTTCTTTTTAAGTACATTTACACTGAATGTTACCAACAGATTCAGCGGAAGGAAAAGGAGAGGACACTGCTGGAGTATAAAGTGGGAGAGTGTAAGGACAGAATACAAGCCATGTCTGAACACCTGAAAAACGTCAACCAAGAGCTGGCACACACTCAGGTAGGTGGCACCTGATTTAACAAATAATAATTTAACAAATATTAAATGTGTGGGCCCCTTCTCTGTATTTTGCAGCAGTGATTCTTGCTGGGTTTGAGGGGGCCCTTCCATATATGATGGAATATGATTAAGGATTTATTTCATATCATACACACCATACCTGTAACTTTCACTAGCCCCCCCAAAAATAACTTTTTTGCAAAAAAAAGTTATTAATCTGTTAAAAAATATAAAAAAAATAGCAGATGTACAAGTTGTACATCTGCTATTTTTGAACATTTTTGAAAGATCTTGAAAGCGTGAGAACTACTGCCTTAGAAAGGCATTTGTAGAATCGGCCTCAGGTCTTAATGGGCCAGTAAAAATCAGAGTACTTCCACCGCTGAATATGAGATGTGTTCCCTATCCACAGGCTCTGCGCATGGCCCGGGAGAGAGAGACGGACTCAGAGAAGCACCTCAAGGCCGTGGCAGAGAGAGAAGCGGGTCGACTGAGACAGGAGAGCGGACGCCTACAGACCGAGCTGGGAGCTCTGAGGGAGAAGAAAAACACCCAAGAGGTCCTATTGTTATTCCTTTAACTCTGAGAGCGTACAAATGTACACACATGCAAACCATTTGTCCTCACCAACACAGGTGTATGTCCTTATCCCAAATGACCAGACTCACATATGTATAGCAGGGGTCTTCAACGTGAGCTTGTAGATCTGCTATTTTTGGCTTAAGTTCTCTTCAGAATAGGGATAATAGGGTTCAAGTGGTTAATGTAAAAAAAGGACCTGAGGACCCCCTAGGGGTCCCGGACTCCCTGTTGAAGACCCCTGCTGTATAGCCTATACACAGAAACAATAATGGTTCTTTACAAGGCTATATGGTTCCATGAAGAACCATCACCTACTGTATTAAAGACGTGTTTTATTCTGTGAACGATGCAATGTTCCTCATATAGTTCTAGAGGACCTTTGAGGAACCAGTGATAGTTCAACCCCAAAATGTATTTTTTTTTCTTAAAATCGATTACAGATTATCTTTTATAATCGATTACATCGATTAGTTTGATTTACTGTTGCACCCCTAGTTGGGCATATTGTTCAAACCTTATATCTGTGCATTGTAGAAGAAAGAGAGAAAGGAGCACATCTGTTTGGCAAGTAAAAATACCCATCAAGGTGCTCTTTGTGCAAATCGGTGACTAAATGAAATGACAAAAAAGGGAAGAGACCAAGGCATTCTTGTGGAAAATTTAAAAGCCTTCAATAGTACGACTAATGCATGTTCGTTAATGTATTCTTGCCATGCATTAGCCGTACTATTAAAGGCTTTTACATTTTTGCCTTATATGTGTGCAGTGCTGAAGTAGTGTGTCTGTCCTCCAGAATGACATCTTCAAGGCCAACCAAAAGCTGGAGGAGCTCAGGGACCGTCTGAACTGGGACCAGCAGACCCTGGACGCTTGGCTGGAGGAGTCGGCGCGCAAAGACGACGACACCATGGCCATCGTCAAGTACGCCCAGCAGGACGAGAGCAAGATCAAGGTGAGACTCATTTAATGCGCCGTCGACAAACTATGAATCGAATGAGTGGCACTGATCAGTGTATCAGTGTACTGATATCAGTGTATAGTAGCCATTTAAACAGTATCAGAGACTAATCCCTAATTCTTTAGCGTTTTCACCCAACTTGAAGATGCTTTAAATGTTTGTACTATATGATTCCGTTTCTCTTTTTTAGTTTATCAAAATCCAAATGGTATCAGATGTATTTGACATTGTTCATGCAGGAAAATATGTCTATTTTTGCCTACAGTCTACAAAGCTAATAACAGTTAATTGTATCACATTGTGATACTTGCGTTCTACAACTGACTGTTTACAAATACAAGTATATATCAGGAATTTAAAAAGCAAGTTCTGTTCTTCCAACAGAATTCCTGTGAATTCCCTTCATGTCTGTGGGTTTAGTCAAAGCGTGTTATTGCACTCATAACCTCTGATTTTGATGTCCATTTGAAGACATTATTCTACCTCTACTTCAGTTCGGCTTTCTTTGGTCCTAAATTTGATGTCAATGTTCACTTCCAATGGGGTCTCAGTCTCAGTTATGTTGTGAATCTAACATCCATAATTGTGTCCCGTTTCAGTCCCTCACAGTAGCTATAGAGAAGAAGACCATAGAGGCTAATAAAATGCACAAAACACTGGACAACGCAGTGACAGAGACCATGCTGGCACAGGTAACAACATTACACATCACTCTGTCATTCACTTCTTCATCCTGCCTCTCCTCAGTGTTGGACCGGTTTGCAGTGATGTAAAGTAACTAAGTACATATACTCAAGTACTGTACTTATATAATTTTGAGGTACTTTTACTTAGCTGGAGTATTTCCAATGTTTAATACTTTTACTTCTACTCCACTACATCTCAAAGGCAAATATTGTACTTTTACTCCACTGCAATTATTTGAAAACTTTAGTTACTTTGCAGATATAAATGATTACATTATAAAACATACATTATTAAACACTTTAACCCTGTTTTATATATAGGATGCGACGCGTTGTGAGCTTGTAGATCGGCTATTTTCAAACGTTTTAGTACTTTTACTTTTGCTACTTTAAGTATATTTTCATGCGAATACCTTTGTACTTTTACTCAAGTAACATTTTGAACACGGGCCTTTTACCTGTGACAGAGTATTTCTACATGGCAGTATTGATACTTTTACTTAAAGTAGAAAATGTGTGTACTTTTTCCACCACTGGCCGGTGTGTGATCCTCCTCTACTCTGTCCACAGATCAGTTTGGACAAGACGGCAGAGACCTTCCGGCAGGCCCACGTGGAGAGGCAGGAGCTGATCCATCAGTGGGAGAACACCATCGCACAGATGAGGACACGAGATGCTGAGATGCAGCAGTGTTCACTGGTAACCACCAGAGGGCACTCTGCCCACCATCAACTGATATGCTGCACCATCTTCAGCATCTCGGTTGATGGAGAACCAGATTAGTTAGAGAATCTAGACCAGGGGTCTTCAACAGAGGGTCTGGGACCCCCTGGGGAGTACTCTGAGTTGTTACAGGGGGGCGGACAAATCTTTGTGTGACACGACTTTTATTTTTTTTTACATTAACCACTTGAACCCCAGCACCCCTATTCTGAGGAGAACTTTAGCCAAAAACAGCATATCTACAAGCTCACAACGCCTCGTCGCAGCACGAGGCGTTGTGAGCTTGTAGATCGGAAGAGGTTTGGTGTAGAGGGAAAAAAGAGCAGACTAAGTACAGAATGAAAGGTCAGGTTGAATACAGGTTAAGTATTGACGGTTTAAGTGGTTAAATGTCTGAAAATAGACAGTAACGTCAATCCAACACTGACGATGGGTCTGTCAAACAAGTCTATGAAGCTATCTGTGAAACCTATGAAAAAGTTTAATCTGCAACACAATTTTATACAATATGTAGTGGGGGTCCCTGCTTCATCTCTCTCTCAGCTAAGGGGTCCTTGGCCTGAAAAGCGTTAAAGACCCCATGTTCGTTTGTACTGTCTCATCCACCCCAGCAACTAGCAGAGGCGAACCAGCAGAACAGGGAGAGGAGCACTACGGTCAAAGAGAAGAAGGGTTTTCTGGAGAACGAGGTAGAGAACAACAAGGAACACGAGAGGAAGATCACCACGGCCAACCAGCAGGCTGCTAAACTCAGACAAGAACACCAGGAGCTGGAGAAGAACCGTGCCAGGCTCAGAGACGAGGTCAGTACCATCGAAGGCAGGGCAACGGATCATTCTGAATGCTGGATATTCAAATACTGTGAAGAAAAAACTAAGCAAAACATATGAAACTTAACCCATTAAGACCTGAAGCCGATTCTACAAATGTCTTCTAAATCCCAACAGTATTCTGAAAAAACGTATGTTTCTATATCAGTGGTGCTCAAACTTTTTCATGCCAAGGACCCCTAAATTATATGTTATTTGACTGCGGACCCCCATCTCAAAATATTTTGTTCCAGGGACCGCCAGAAGCAAAGATTTGAGTTACAAATGTTTGCTCCTAAACTCCCTATAAACAAATACAAGTTGTATTTGTTTATAGGGATTAATGTAATTAATATACTGTACTGTACAGTGAATTCAACCTTTCACTGACTTCCAGACTAGAGCATAGCAAATAGATCAGATTTTTTAAATGTATATAGGGCTTAAATTGTGTCATGTCTGTTTGATGATTTCTCTGCTGTTAAGCGACAAAACAACAACATGTGATTTGCTTTACAGTTGGAGAGCCTGAAGCGCACGGTGGACAGAACGGCCACAGACGTGGAGTCTGTGAGGTCACAGATATCCAGCCAGAAGAGAAGCATCCAGGACAAAACCAACAAGTTAGTTTCCCAGTCTGGGGCTCCAGCCTTTGTGGCAAAACTTCAAACATGTTGCACAAAATCACAACGTGCTTTCCAGCCACTTTCAACCTGGTATCCCTATTTTGGACTTGTCATTATATTGTAAAACAAATTGTCCAAAATATTCAACATTTGCCACAATCACCTCTACACGATCTACAATCATGACACGTTCTGATCATGTAGAGTGGCTAGTTTAGCTATTTGTTGTACAAGGGGGGTCAAGGTTTTGTCCGACGTAAGGACAGAAGAAAAGGTTGGGAACCACTAAAGTTAGTCCAACCCTGCAGCAGAGAACCGTACAATGTGTGTGTTCATGCATGTAGCGTGTTTTTGGTATTTTCGGTGTGTGTGCATCTGTGTGTGATTGTAAATGTTTCTCTCTCTCTGTGTGTGTGTGTGTGTGTGTGTGTGTGTGTGTGTGTGTGTGTGTGCGCGTGCGCACGTGCGCGTGTGTGTGTGTGTGTGTTGCAGGCTGACGGAGGCCCAGCTCCGCAGTGCTGCGTTGGAGCAGAAGCTGCAGACGGTGCAGCAGACGGCTCTGAGCACGGAGGAGAGGGCCGCTCAGATGGAACAGCTGCTGCGAGATGAAGAGGAGGCCATGAAGGTGTGTGTGTGAGGAGCCTGGGAACCTGTTTAGTCAGTAGGGATGCATTCATCACCAGTCATCATATCTATATCGACAATATCTGTTTTAAAAATGCGGTATGGTATGGAACCGACCGAAATAATCGGTATTAGCCCTACTGGGCTTACTACTGAATCATACAGCGCCACACAAAAGCATCAAAAGTAGCAGAACTACAAGCTCGAAACGCAGCGCGAAGCGACGCACTTTGAGCTTGTCGATCTGCTACTTTTGATATTTTTGAATTTGAATCTTGAAAAGTAACAGTGTTGGTTTCCATACGACAGAGACGATATATTATTTTATAATATTTACATATGTGAAGCTGAAAAGGCCTTTTGTGGGGAAGCTTTCAAAAGCTTTCAAAAGCTTTCAAAAGTAAAAATGCTACATTCAGTCCCACCTCACTTCAAAGCCACCCCCACCGTGTTCAAAGCCTCCCTCAAAACCCACCTTTTCAGACTAATTCAAATATCCATTTCTGCCTTTTAGTCTTAGTCTGAGACTGAGAGTCTGAGATTAGGAGAGAAGACTAGCCTTAGTCTTCTATCCTAATAAAGTTCTTTATTTTGATACATTTTGTAAAGCGACTTTGGGTACTAAGAAAAGCACTACCTAAGTGTGATGCGTTATTATTATGATTATTATTACATTGAAGTTGTTCGAACTGAATGTACATCAGTTGGCCTTATAAACCAGGTAATAAGAGTGCACTGTTTTCCAGAATCACAGTTACTGTGTAACAAGTCTATGGTAAACCCTACTGGAAACTTGTATTGCAATATCAGTATCAGTATTGGAATCGTTTGATTTCACCCTGCATTTAATCAGTAATCGGATAACAGACAAAATGTCAATATATACGCATCCCTGCTATTTAGGCATTTAACACAACCTGTAAGATCAGATTCAGAGGAACGTGGCATGAACCCGCATCAACAAATGACATGTTCAAGTACTGTAAATAGAGAGCAAAGAAAAACAATTCATGCTTCAAGTAAGGATGCAAGGTAAACATCAGACCTAGCATCTGTCTGAACAACATACCAACATAATATGTAACCAGTTACATGCCCCATTTTAGTACCTTTTTCAAGTGAATCCAAGCATGCTGCCTACATACATAGGATCTCTCATGCTTATTTTTTTGTGTTAGATCTAACCTTTATTTAACAACAAGGCAAAACAAGTGACGAAACAGATTCACATTTACAATCCTGATGGGCCATGTCAGAACTCAGGGTGTATATGGAATAATACCGGAACAAGTGTCCAGTGGTGTAAAGTAACTACTGTAAGTACATTTACTCAAGTACTGTACTACTAGGTATTTTTACTTTACTTCCAATTTTCAATACTTTTACTTCTACTCCACAGGAAAATATTGTACTTTTACTCCACTACCTTTAGTTACTAGTTACTTTGTAGATCTAGATTTGTATTACTCATCATAGGCCTCCGTCGGTCAGGGTTGACCATGGTTTTGCACATCCTACGGGTCTGGTCTGGAGCAGCGTCTCTTATGACTGAAGAGCCCTATGCGGGAGTGGCAGTCTCGGTCACAGAGATCGCATATGTATGTGGTTGTTGGTCTGTCTTCGTTGTTCCGCTCTTTTCGTCGGGCCCTCTTGTCTTTCGCTGCGTCTGACAGGTTTTTTTCTCCTGTCATGAGGTGTTGGTATATGGTACTTCTCCACTTTGTGCGGTCAGATGCAAGAGTTTCCCAGGACTTGGTGTTGATGTCAAGGGCCTTCATGTCTCTCTTACAGACATCTCTGTAGCGCAGGTGGGGACGACCTGTTGTTCTCCTCCCACATGCCAGTTCTCCATAGAGGAGGTCTTTGGGAATGCGCCCGTCCTCCATACGATGCACATGGCCCAGCTGAGCTGTGTGTACATGCTGGGGAGACCAGCACGTGTCAAAACATCAGTGTTGCACACTTTGTCTTGCCAGGATATGCCCAGGATGCGGCGGAGGCTTCTCATATGGAAGGAGTTGAGTCGTCTCTCCTGCCTGGCATAGGTTGTCCACGTCTCACTGCCATACAGTAGCGTGCTGACAACGCAGGCGTTGTACACTGCCATTTTGGTTTTAACTGTCAGCTTTGTGTTTTCCCACACTCGTTTGGTGAGACGGGAGAGTGTTGTTGCTGCTTTCCCAATCCTCTTGTCGATTTCAATGTCCAGGGTGAGGTTGTCACTGATAGTTGACCCGAGGTAGGTGAACTGATGGACAGCATCTAGTTCATAGTTGTCGATGGTGATGACTGGTGGGGCCTCAGTGTTCTGTCCTAGAACATTTGTCTTTTTCAGGCTGATGGTCAGTCCAAAGTCTTTGCAGGCCTGGGAAAAGTGGTCCATCAGCTTCTGAAGCTCGTGCTGAGTGTGGGTCGCAACAGCTGCGTCATCTGCGAACAGCATGTCTCTGATTAGAGCTGTGCGGACTTTGGTCTTTGCTCTGAGACGGTTGATATTAAAAAGGCTGCCATCTGATCTTGTGTGGATGTAGACACCCTCTGTTGCAGAACCAAAGGCATTGAAAGAATGTCTAGCATGTCGTTGTAGAGCATATATGGCGCAGCAAGGGCTGCATGTCGTGCCGAAGGGGAGTACACGCCATTCATAGACGGTGGGAATAGCATCTTTCACTTCTCTCCATATGAAACGCAGCAGTGCAGTGTCTGAAGGCAGCAGGCGTATCTGGTGGAACATGGACTTTATGTCTCCGCTGATGGCCGTAGAATGCTGCCGGAACCGGATGAGGACCCCAAGCAAGGAGGGACCCAGGGTTGGCCCAGGAAGCAGACAGTCATTTAGGCTTTGTCCAGCAACCCGGAAGGAGCAATTGAAGACAAGACGGTTCTTTCCACCGTGCTGTCGGACGATATGATGAGGAAGATGCCAGCTCTCACTCTGAGAATTCTCCCCATCACCTGCCGGCACCACCTCGGATACATATCCTGCCTTCACCAGCTTCTGGATCTCGGGTGGTTGGGAACTCTCAACAGTGGGGTTGCGTACCGTTGGACTTCCTCACTCTCAGGGATGATGGTGGTGCACTTGTCCAGAAGGTCCATGGCATAGGTGTCATGCTTGGATCGTGTTACCTCCTTGGGGTTCCGATGTGGGAACGTGTCCATTTTCCAGAGTGACTCCACATTCCGAAGGAGCTCAGCGGAGAGGTTAGGGGATGGAGCTGGGCTGCTCCTTGTGAAGAGTGTCCATGCTTGCTGTGCCCCATGGGCATGAGTGAAGGGATGGGCTGGACCTTGTACTGCCCAGCCCAAGGATGTGTGGATGGCGACAGGCTCGATCGGGGTAATGAGACGTGGGTAGTCAGACCCGATAAGGAGGAGAGGCTTCACGTTGACCAGGTTAGGCAGTGGGAGTCCCTCAAGGTGGGCATAGTGCTTCTGCAGGGCACTCCCTTGACAGGTGTGTTCAGCAAGATCGAGTTCTTTAGCAGTGAAGGCATTTTCAATCGGATACACCAGGTCAGGTCGACCGGTAGGGGAAATGGAGAAGGCTACTGTTGTGCCCTTCACCTGAAGCACATCTTGTCTCACCGTCCTTAGGTTAAGGGTCTCTGGCGTCCCCTTCAGGTTAAGCTGCTGGACTGCAGCCGGGAGAATGATGGTCCTTTCAGATCCATCATCTAGGACGGCAAACGCATCTGTGCTTCGTTGTCCATTCCTTAAGGTGACCTTCACCACCTTTAACATGACCTTAGCTGAACAGCTGGGTTGGTCAACGTACAACTTCTTTGTTGCTGCTCCCACCATATACATGCTCTGCTCCTTTTGGAAGTGAGGTATGATATCGTGCAGAATGGTTAGGTGGATCTCCTTGCATCGGTTGCAAGGTCTCTTTAAGGTGCAGGTCTCCACCTTATGGGTCCGGGCACACTTGTAGCATCGGTCACCGGCGGTGATCCAAGCGGTTAGCTGGGGCTGAGTGAGCTTTTGGACTTTGGGACAGGAGCCCAGGAAGTGGGCTCCTGTGGCATTGCAGTAAGGGCAATAGGGCTGGAATTTGGGGCTCTGGAATTTGGGGCTCTTGCTCTTCTGAGGAGAAGCGTTCTTCCCATCCTCAGAGCTGAAGTACATGGTTGTGGGGTTAGGCTTTCGGGGAGGAGCTTTCCTGTCTTCAGACTCCTTCCTCACCGCCGCAGTAGTGGCTGAAGCGGTGGCCTGTTGGGCAATGATCTTGGCTTTGGCTTTAACTTCCAGCCAATTGGCCAGATCTTTAAGGACATATGTACGGCTTGAGCCCTCCTTCAGAATGCTTCGTTTCAAACAATGTTCAATAAAGTTGTCTCGGAGGTAAGGGGGAAGCTTGCAGAGCAGTTTGTCAACATGGGAACCACATTTAAGTTCATTGCAGTTTCCTCCCTCGACGGACTCCAGCATGGAAGTCAGGGACCGGACTGCTAAGGCAAAGTTCTGGAAAGCAGTAGCGTCCCCTGCTCTGACAGCCGGTCCTTCAAATATCCTATTGAGCTCATTTTGGACCAGCTGACGGGGCTCCCCGTATCTCGCCTTCAGGGCTTGGAGGGCTGATGTATATGGAGTTGGGGAGTGCATGTAGGATTTGGCCAGGGTGTAGGCACTAGGAAGATGGAGATGATCCAGCAGTACCTGGTATTTATATTGTTCAGAGAGATGACTGTGGATCCCGAGCAAGCTCTTCAGGGCCATCTCCAGCAGAATGAAGTCACTTTCCTTCCCACTCTCGAAGTAAGGGAGTTTGGGCCGGGGGACTCCATACGCTGAGGCCACCAGCAGTTCCATAAGTCCGGGTGCCTGTCCATCTTGGGCAAACTGTAAAGCAGCAACAGGTGAGGGGTTGTTCTGCACCACGTTGGTGCGTCCATGTTCACGGGATAGCTGATCTGCTGGTACATTGGAGAGACCAGATTCTGGTCGAGGGAGCCTCTGAACGGTAGGTGGTGGTAGTTGCCGATAAGGAGACAGACTGGATTCCTCTTCATGCATAGATGGCGTAGGAGTTCTGAGCATCCCATCCGAGATGATGAGTCGGTGCGGCTCCTCTCTCCCATCCTCTCTTGACGACTCCGCATTGAAGGGTCCAACGCCAGGCGCCGCTCTCCCGCTCTCCTGTCTGTCTCTGACGTTCTGTTGGTCGACGGACACTTGTTGGTCTGCGTAGGCCTGCGGGTCGACGGATGCCTGCTGTTGATTGACATCCTCCTGATGGTTGATGTCCTCCGGCAGTTGGTTGACGCCCTCAGGTTGGTTGCCCTCCTCCGGTCCCAGATCCTCTTGTTCGTTCCTCTCCAGGAAGGATGAGACAAGCCGGGCCTCTTCCAGTTTCTGTTTGGCATATCTCAGACGCCGCTGTTGAGTCAGGTGCTTGGCGATGTACTCCCGCTCCTGCAGGTCCCTCCGAGTCCGCTCCTCCAGGATGCGACATCTCTCGTCCGCAGCTCGGTCCTCTTCGATTTGACATTCGATCTCTTGTAACGCCATTAGTCGCTTCCTTTCCTTTAGTGCAGCAACTTGGGTTTCGAATAGGGCCAATGACCGACCGCTGTGGTGACTTCTCTGGCTGGAGGCTCCCGAGCGGTGGCCGGAACTTGCCCGGCTGGCGGCTACTTCCACCACCTGTATGTTGGGTGCAGGTGGCCCTTGTTCTGGCACGAACGCTGCAGGTGCCGGTTCTGGCCGCTCCATCCTCCGGTGGTGGTGAGGCAACCCTTCAACCAATAAGGAGGGTGCTTGTTGACTCATCTGGTGTCTGGTTGACTTGGCTATAGTGGAAACTGAAGCCTTTCCCTGGAGTTGCTTCTTCTCCTTCAGCTTAGTTCCTGGCTCTTTCACCTCCACTTGAACCTCTTTCTCCTCCTTCCCTCCATTCTCCTCTTCAGCTTCAAGCAAGGGTATGTCTCTGCTCGCCTCTTGACCTGCCATTGGTTCAGTCAGATCCGGTTCGAAGGACCATTGAAAGAATGTCTATGGGGTTATTGTTCAGGTGGAGTGACTGACAGGGGTGAGCAGGTAATGGCCACCGGCCAGGCTGACCATATATGGAAATGAGAGGAGGCAGAGACAGAGAGCTCGAGTTAACCCCGGTGGGGTATTTTTACTGAAGGTAGTTGTGTGCTGTACAAAAAGTAAACAGAAATACAATATTGGTATTAATAATTATATCCAATAAATAAATCATAATTAGCAATTCAATTAATCTTCAATACTACAATAAGGAATAATGATCAATATTCATAATGAACTTGGTCCATAATCATCAAGTCAATTAGTAATAAGGAATTAAAGGATCAAATAATATATATATATATATATAATAAGCAGTTCAAGCAGGTAAACAATTCATTATATATTCAATGCATAGTAAACTAAAAGGCAATAAACATAACTCAAATGCACTGCTTATAAACTCAGGTGAAAACAAATAAACAGGTGTGAATTACAGGTGGTGCAGTCAAATCCAACATAATGTGTAGTCCAGTCCATAATAATGCTCTTGTTAGCCCATATGATGGCCCATTGATGGCCCCACTCATCTTCAATGGCATTAGGACTTACGTTTGTTTGGTAGACGCACACATGGACCGGTTTGGAGAATGGTGGATTGGTGAAGAACAGGAGGTTTACTGTTTGTGGTGAGGATCTGAACCAGAATGAGTGGAGTAGGTGTGGTTAAATAGTCCCCAGCAGCTGGGTGCGGCCGGAGAGCAAGCTGCCATTCAATCCTGATTGATTGAGGTGATTTGAGATGACATCATGCATGATTTCTCCTTGAGTCTTTTAACAGGCATGCTTCAGGAGCAGAGCGAAGAGGATGCCAAAGAGTGTGGGAGCCAGGACGCAGCCTTGCTTGACACCGCTATGTATGCCAAAGGGCTCGGAGGAGCTACCGTTGAACTGCACTGTCCCCTTCATGTTGTTGTGGAAGGATGTGATCAGGCTGCGCAGTTTTGGTGGGCATCCTATCTTTGGGAGAATCTGGAAAAGTCCTTCCCTGCTAACCAGATCGAAAGCCTTAGTTAGGTCAATGAAAGCGATAAACAGGGGCATCTGCTGTTCTCTGCACTTCTCCTGAAGTTGCCTAAGGGAGAAGATCATGTCTGCTGTTGACCTTCCAGCCCGGAAGCCACACTGTGACTCTGGATAGACACGTTCGGCCAGCTTTTGTAGGCGAGACAAGATGACTCTGGCGTAGACTTTGCCAACGATGTTGAGGAGGGAGATGCCTCTGTAGTTGTTGCAGTCACTTCGCTCACCCTTGTTCTTATATAGGGTGATGATTTTTGCATCTCTCATATCCTGTGGTACACCTCCTTCTTGCCAGCACTGACACAGGACCTCATACAGTGGAGGCAGTAGGGTGGTTTTGCAGCGCTTTATCAAGTCCGGGGGGATTCCGTCGCTGCCTGGAGCCTTCCCTGCGGCCAAGCTGTCTACGGCCTTACTGAGCTCCTCTAGGGTTGGTTCTGTGTCTAGTTCCTCCATAGTTGGTAGGCATGTAATGGCATCGAGGGCGGAGGGAGACACGACTGTTTGTCTGGAGTAGAGGTTGGAGTAGTGCTCCACCCATCTCTCCATCTGCTGGCCCTCGTCTGTGAGTGTCTCTCCTGTGGAGGATTTGAGGGGAGCTGTCTTGCACTGGGCTGGTCCAAGTGCTTTCTTGATGCCATCGTACATCCCCCTGATATTGCCTGATAAGGCAGCTGCTTGAATGTCTTCGCTGAGCTGTGTCCAGTATTCATTGGCACAGCGTCTGGCAGTCTGCTGGACCTTACTCCTTGCAGCCCTGAGAGATTGCAGGTTCTTCTCACTTGGTGACCGCTTATATTCCATGAGAGCGGTGCGCTTGGCTGTAATAACAGGGGTCATCTCAGACGACTTGGACTCAAACCAGTCATTGGTCTTTGTGGTCATCTTCCCAAAGGTGACCAAGGCTGTGCGGTGCATGATGTCCCGCAGAGTTTCCCATTTTGCAGTGGCAGTCTCACTGAATGGTGAGGCCCCAACTTCTCTTTCAAAGTTCTCTGCAAACTGCTCTACAAGGTCTGGTTGAGTCATCTTGCCGGTGTTAATGCGAGGGTTTCCCTTTGCCTTGGCTCGGTGGAATTTCTTAGGTGATAGCCGGATCTTGCAGCACACCAAGGAGTGGTCCGTGTCACAGTCTGCGCTGTGGTAGGAGCGTGTGAGAAGCACATTTCTGAGGGAGGATCGCCTGACGAGGATCAGGTCCAGCTGGTGCCAGTGCTTTGAGCGGGGGTGTCTCCAGGAAACCTTGTGCTGGGGCTTGGTCTGGAAGAACGAGTTGGTGATGCATAGGTGGTGATACGCACAGAACTCCAGTAGTCTTTGACCATTTTCATTCACCTTGCCCACACCAAACTGTCCTAGGCATGATGGCCATGAGTCATGATCTGCGCCCACTCTGGCGTTGAAGTCGCCAAGGAGGATGAGTTGTTCCTGGCTGGGAACGCCCCTGATGGTGACTGCGAGGCTCTCATAAAACTCGTCCTTTACCTCAGATGTAGCAGACAGGGTGGGGGCATAGGCGCTGACAAGGGTGATGGGGCCTTCAGAGGTGTTGAGGCGGAGAGTAAGGAGACGTGCTGAGCCGTTGCTGGCTGGTTCGATCATCTTCAGCAGGGTGTTTCTCACTGCAAAGCCTACTCCATGTTCTCTGTGCTCAGCGGAGCTCTTCCCCTGCCAGAAGAATGTGTAATCGTTCTCCCTCAGTGAACCAGAGTCTGCCAGACGTGTTTCCTGAAGGGTGGCTATATCCACCTTGAGTCTCTTTAGCTCTAACCCTACTAAGAAAAGCACTACCTAAGTGTGATGCGTTATTATTATGATTATTATTACATTGAAGTTGTTCGAACTGAATGTACATCAGTTGGCCTTATAAACCAGGTAATAAGAGTGCACTGTTTTCCAGAATCACAGTTACTGTGTAACAAGTCTATGGTAAACCCTACTGGAAACTTGTATTGCAATATCAGTATCAGTATTGGAATCGTTTGATTTCACCCTGCATTTAATCAGTAATCGGATAACAGACAAAATGTCAATATATACGCATCCCTGCTATTTAGGCATTTAACACAACCTGTAAGATCAGATTCAGAGGAACGTGGCATGAACCCGCATCAACAAATGACATGTTCAAGTATTGTAAATAGAGAGCAAAGAAAAACAATTCATGCTTCAAGTAAGGATGCAAGGTAAACATCAGACCTAGCATCTGTCTGAACAACATACCAACATAATATGTAACCAGTTACATGCCCCATTTTAGTACCTTTTTCAAGTGAATCCAAGCATGCTGCCTACATACATAGGATCTCTCATGCTTATTTTTTTGTGTTAGATCTAACCTTTATTTAACAACAAGGCAAAACAAGTGACGAAACAGATTCACATTTACAATCCTGATGGGCCATGTCAGAACTCAGGGTGTATATGGAATAATACCGGAACAAGTGTCCAGTGGTGTAAAGTAACTAAGTACATTTACTCAAGTACTGTACTACTAGGTATTTTTACTTTACTTCCAATTTTCAATACTTTTACTTCTACTCCACAGGAAAATATTGTACTTTTACTCCACTACCTTTAGTTACTAGTTACTTTGTAGATCTAGATTTGTATTACTAAACATACATTAACCACTTATGCTCTGTATATATTTCGGCTATTTGAAAATAGCAGATCTACAAGCTCACAACGCGTCGCATGGCGACGCGTTGTGAGCTTGTAGATCGGCTATTTTCAAAAGATTTTTTTATACATTTTGAACAAACAAACAAATCAAATAGCTCTTCTCATGTTGCAGGAGTTGGACGTGCAGCTCCAGCGCCAGCGGGAGGCGCTGTTCCGTGAGAAACAGGAGCTGCAGGCCCTGAGGACCAAAGAGAAGGACGCGGTGGCCATGTTGACGGGGAGCAGGGCCACGCTGGCTGGTCTGGACAGTCACCTGAACAAACTGGACCACAACCTGCTCAAGCAGCAGGAGATCATGTACAACCAGGTATATAGGATCACCAGGCACAGCAGTCAGCACCAGCTCCTTGCCACGGCAATAAGGTTCCCCAGGGCAAGTGGTCGTCGATTGTTTTCATCTCAAGGCCCCCCAAAATTGAGATATATTTGGCTGCGGACCCCCATCTGAAAATATGTTGTGCCAGGGACCCCCATATTTGAAGGTTTGTGGTAAAAAAATGTTTGTTTTTTTAAATCAAAAACGTTTGAGAAAAAATAGCAGATGTACAAGCTCGCAGAGTGGCCCAAAGTGACGCGCTGTGAGCTTGTACATCTGCTATCTTTGAATATCCAACATATAAATGGATAATATGAACAAAAAAGGGTTTCAAAGAAGTACTGCTTAACTTCCAAATGGTATGGAGTTGTGGACTGCAACCCTCATATGGTAGCCTTGCTCAAAATCAAGGGCGTCAATTGGGAAAAATAGCAGATCTACAAGCTCACAACGCCTCGCAGCGCGAGGCGTTGTGAGCTTGTAGATTGGCTATTTTCCCCCTCCCATACATGGGAGGGTATGGCAGGTGCCATACCTTGGCTCCAGAAAAAATAAAAATACATTCATTTTGTATTTTTAAAATAATCATGTATTGTAGCCTAATGCAGGTGTAAGACCATTGTGTTTGTATTGTGTTATAGGTATAATGCATAGTTTTCTATGCATTTCGGGGGTTTTGGGTGGTTTGACCCCCCCAAAACAATAAGGGACACCTATCAATCTCTGGGAGTTGGCAACCCTAACCCTGCCATACCTTAGCTTTTGCTGAACTGACGCCACTGCTCAAAATAAATCCGTAATATATTATTTGGCTTGGATTGTCTTTTCTTTGCAAGTCTGCAGTCCACACCATTAGAGACTTATAAGCAGTACTTCTTTGAAAAGCTTTTTTGTTCATATGTTCCTACCTCTGTCACCAAAGAGCACCTGTCTATTGGAGCCACTGATCCCTGTAGCGCTTCTTTTTTCTCTTTTTAATATAAATGGATAAAGTGGTTAAAATGATTGTGACGTTATATTAGCTGCTTTAGCTGGGGACCCCCCCCTGGAACACCCCCAAGAACCCCTGGGGGTCCCCTGACCTCCACGTTGAGAACCACTGCCCCAGGGAACCTCCTTTACACCCAATCTGTGTTCGCCGAAAATAGCCCGTCTACAAGCTCACAGCATTAGTAGAGCTGCTATTTTCTCTCGATGTTTACCTGTTATAACATAGGGACAATAGGGTTCAAGTGGTTAAAGCAGGGGTCTTCAACGTTTTCAGGCCAAGGACCCCCTAGCTGAGAGAGAGATGAAGCAGGGACCCCCCTCTATATAGTATAACATTTTGTTTCAGATTAAACTTTCTTTGTTTACTTGGGTCTGCTCTTTTTTCCCTCTACACCTATAACTCGTTGCCAAAAAATAGCCGATCTGCTATTTTTGTCCAAAGTTCTCCTCAGAAAAGGGATGTTAGGGTTCAAGTGGTTAAGGTAAAAAATAAAATCATATCACACAAAGATTTGGTGGACCCCCTGTAGTAGCTCTGAGGACCCCCTAGGGGTCCCGGACCCCCTGTTGAAGACCCCTGGGTTAAAGCAATTGACGCCATAACTACTTATACTTCATTGAGCGTGGTCCGTACTTGGTTCCCTGCTATTATTATTATTATTATTATTATTATTATTATTATTATTATTATTATTACCCTTATTATTATTATTTACATTTGAAACTATAGGATACCAGGTAAACAAAATGAGCCTACAGCAGCATCTGTGTAAACAACATGCTATCTACACAGTATATGGCATTGAGGAATAAGTTATATGGCTGCTTATATCTAACCTCTATATTATACCATCACTTATAATACTTCTACAATACATTATGATATTTGATAGCTTGTAAGAGCCTAGATGTCTCCACTAGGCCCAGAGACAACAATAGCTATTGTTTTGGTACAGTAGATCTTGTTATGGTTCAGTTTGTCCTTCAGGCAGCTACAGTATAACTATGATCTCTGCCCTGTGCTCGAGGCAGAACTACAGTACCACTGTCATGAGTGTTAATGTACTTCCGACCATGATATCATGTAACATAAAGCATAACCACCTCCACCTAGAATCTTGTCTCGACTCCAATGTGCCTCATCGATTGCTGATTGAATTCCACGACAGCATTCTTCACATTTGTGGTTGAGAAAAACAAATCCATGACACAAAAAACTTGAGAACATGTGACCAATATAGTATGTCTGCGTAGGAGCCATATCTTGGTCAATCCCTAGCACAGGTGGAATTCGAATTGATATGATTGATTGATTGAAATTTTTATTAGGCAAAAGAATGTAAAACAACACAGTTACATTTATAATGCTTTTGTCTAAAAGGTCCGGCCAAAAAAGTCCTTGCGGGCTTGTTTCCGTTGGGGTCCTTGAATTAATTTCATAGCATATATAGTAGCAACCAAACAGTTCAAAATCAACATAAGAATACAGAGGAAAAAATATATACCATTATGTACAAAAAAGGCATGAGAAAATAAAAAATCACACCCAGTGTGAAGTGGGTGGTGTGGTCACATTGGTCATTACAGTGACTCACTTTTAAAAAAGGATAAATGACTTTTTTAAAAGTCCATACTGCTATTCATAGGGCTGCACATGTGTCATGTGTTTCGCTAGCCAATCACAGTCCTGAATTTGCAAAGTCAGCCAATCACATTACAGTTAGTGGTGATGACACTAGCTGTAATGTGATTGGCTGATATTACAGCTAGTGTCATGCGAATCAAAAAGTATCGATTTGCATTAACAATGGCAGAGTTTTACTGTGTACAGAATTCTCGGTGTATACAAATTGCAAAAGTATCGATTTGCATTAACAATGGCAGGGTTTTGCAGGGTACATAATTGGCCAATCACGGTGCAGGATTGGGCGGTGTACATAATTGCCAAAAGCCACTTATAGAGGAGGGTGGTTACACCACCCTAATTATATACAAAAAAAACATTATAAAATAAAATAAAAAGTATGTACCAAAAAAAGGGGAGGGGGGGGGGTCGTCTGTCTACAGGGAAACTGGTACTAGCTCCTCTTTAGGCCTCCAGAAAGATGAGTTTTTATGAAGTCTCTTCCGAAGAATTCGGGTTCTCCTCCCAGAGCCACTCTCAGATCTGATCAGATCTGATCAGATCACTGTCCCCTCTTCTGTTCCCCTGTTCTCGCGCAGGACTTCCAGATCCAGCAGTTGGAGAGGAAGCTGGCTCGGCTGCAAGGCGAGGTCAGCACGGAGGAGAAGGAGACGTTGGAGAAGAAGACCAGCGAGCTGTCCGACGCCGTCGACCAGAAGAAGAAGACGCACAAAGTGCTGAAGGCTGAGCTCAAGCAGCTGGAGGTACAGATGTCAACATTTTAGTTCACGATTAGTTTTACTAATAATTGCAATGAATGATTGAATTAAGTGGCATGACATTTTAAACAAATAGCAGAAATAGACAATCTACAAGCTCACAACGTGTCACATCGCGATGCGTCGCAAGCTTTTAGATTGGCTATTTCAGCTATTTTTCAACAGATAAATATATACAGATGAATAGAAACTATTCTGACTATTATGCAAAAATAATTGTGATTATCTCAAATAATTTACGATGAGGCGATTATGTAATAATTGTGACGAAGCCTAAAAAACGCTCTTCATTGAGACTTACCGCTGTTGGAAGTTGTTTGACGTTACAATCTTTTCACACGCGTCGCTCACACACGCAACCTTTCACTCGCTCGCCCGCTCTTCCGGCAGGACGACATCCTCTGCATGAGGAAAGCATCGGAGAAGACGGGAGCGGAGAAGAGAGATCTGACCACGAAGATCGAGGAGCTGCAGCTGTTCAACGACACCACAGACAAGGAGCTGAAGAGGCTCAAACTCAAGAAACAGGTAACTGCAAAGACCGCCCGCTGCCAGGGATCAGTATGAAAAGTGTATGCTATTCCTGCTGAAAATGTATGTTTACATAGGACATTTTGATATATCGGCCACATATCGGTATTGGACAGTATTTGCCTCGTTGACAGCTATCGGCGTATTGGAACAGTTAACAACCAAAACCAAATCAGTATCGACAATCGGACAAATTGTTATTTTAAACATTATCAGTGCATCGGTGCATCCCTAAAACCTGTTCTGTCCACCACGGTATGACAACGTGGACGACACACTTGTCATTGTGTGCCTCGCGACTGCCTTGTTGTGAAATTATTTAAAGATCACAGGCGATGGGGCTGCGGTTTGCATAATTTACCAACGGGAATAGCATACCGGCACACACTTATCAAACGGATTTAAGGGTTGGTTGACTGTTCACCAATGGACCGTCCTGTAAAGGTTGTATTAGCTAGACACAACACAATATATCCCAATAACTCAGAGTTACAGACTGGTTCCATTTGGTTCCTAGCTATCCATCATTTAGCTGGGGACCCCCTGGAACCAGTGTTGATTTTGACAGCAATTTTTTGTTTAGTTTTAGTCTTAGTCTTTTGAATAACATTTAATTTAGTTTTAGTCACATTTTAGTCACCTGAAATGTTTTAGTTTTTGTCTAGTTTTAGTCGACTAAATATCATAACATTTAAGTCGACTAAAACTACAGTTGATTTTGTAGACAAAAATATATTTTGGCGGTGCCAAAATATATTTTTGGCGGTAATGGCTGATTTTACACTTGGTTGCATGCTGAAAATAGCAGATCTACAAGCTCACAACGCGTCGCGCTGCGACGCGTTGTGAGCTTGTTTATCTGCTATTTTAAGAGTGCAACACCCGAGCGCAACCAAGCATAAAATGACTTGTCTTAGTTCTACTTGATCTCTTTTCCACTCGTCCCTCACTAACATTTTAGTCTCGTTTTTATTTGTTGACAAAATTGTCAATTTAGCCTTAGTTTTAGTCATCATAGCTTAGTTTTTATTTAGTTCTCATTTAGTTTTCGTCAGTGAAAAAAGGTAGTCGACAAAAAAAATGTCATAGTTTTAGTCGACGAAATCAACACTGCCTGGAACCCCCTCAAGGATGCCTTGGGGGGGGTCCCCCAGTTTAGAAACCAGTGGTACATGCCTTGTTCTTGACCCCATCAGGACACCATGGTGGAAGAGAAGATCCTGAGGCTGCAGGTGAAGCGCCAGAGAGACCGGCTGTACGAGCACGCCGACGGCGTCCTGTCCCAGGAGAAGAGGAGGCTGCAGATGCAGGAGGCGATGAAGGAGAGACAGGAGGAGATCAGGGAGCACAGGGAGGTGCTCAGCATGCACATCAAGATCAACGACCAGGAGAGACAGGGGATCAGGTACAGGAACACCTGCTTTTTTCACGCAGACGTGCCAGAGCTTGGATCTAGAGCCTTGGACAAGACTGACATATTTTGACAGTGCTTAGTGAACTAATGTTTAGTTGACCAGGGTAGGCTATGTACTTGGTCCACTATTGTTTTGTCCTCTACACCAAATCTCTTTGCCGAAAATAGCCGATCTACAAGTTCACAAGTCGTCGCAATTTTAGATCTGCTATTTCCGCCGAATTTTCCCGTTTATGTCAAAATCGATTAAAAGAATTTCACATTTCATTTTTTTTTTAAATAGCAGATCTATTGTACAAGCTCTCAAGGCATTGCGATAATTTTTGATCTTGTAGTAGAGCAGATTTTAGAGTTTTGTTGTACGACAGGCCTTAATTGGTTTAAATTTTAAATTGAAAAACAATTTGATTTAATAGAGTGTGTTTTCAGTGCGGTCTTCTAATGATGCTTTTGTGTGGTTGTATTAAATTTGAGTATTCATAAAAAATGATACATATTTAACATCCCCCCCAAACAAACATGTTATACACACGTTTTCAGTGCGGAGGTGCATGAGAGACTGTCCAAGATCGACATCATGAGGAAACGCTACGAGATTCTGACCTTTTCAATGGCCGCTCCTGAAGGTGAAGAGGAGATGTCACAGGCTTATTATGTCATAAAGGTAAAGATTTTACTTTCTACTGCAGGTCAAGTATCATTTGTACCTTTCTACCCAGCGCCCCTATTTTGGGCATGTGATTATAGGCGAGCATTTAAAAAAAATGTTCAACAAGTTCCAAAAACGCATACAAAACATTGCTGATCTACAAGTTCTGTGGTGTTGCATATAGAAAATGCCCTTTTCAGGTCGGGATACCAACTTTAGTCATCAGGAGAGAGAACTCATACAGGATAAACAAGTGAAATTGGAAGTGATGACACAAAGAAATGAGCAGACAAAATTGAAACTGGAACACTAAACTTTTTAATCTGATAAATGGGTACTCTCTCCTGATTGGATGAAATTTGCAAACCCAACTGAAAATGTATTTTCTGTTTATTAAAGAGCTGGAGAGACAGGAGATCTCTGTTATTGAGCAAAAAAAACCTATCAGATGACTACTATCAGAATAAAGGGCGTTTAACTTTTTAATAAACAAACAAAGAAAAATGCTTTAACCAAAAGGATATCACTAACTTTAAGTGGTTTAGAGTATGCTATAACACGTTGACTGGCTGGTCACCAGGCTGCCCAAGAGAGGGAGGAGCTGAAGCGGAAGGGAGACAGCCTGGACGGCGAAATACGCAAGATGGAGAAGGAGATTACGGCGTTCGAGAACACACTGCAGCTCATCAACAGCTGTAACGCATCCTACCGCAAAGCCTTCACCAAAGTACCTGAGTCTAGTACGTGCTGTATAACTCCTACTCAATTCCTACTGCAAAGCCTTCACCATAGTACCTGAGTCTAGTACTTACTGGACGAAGGAAGCACAGCTAATTTCATGATTCAATTCCTACCCGGTGATTCAACCTATCATTCTAACAATAAATCAAATATGAAGACGTTGGTATGATACATATCAATGTCTTCGTATTTGATTGATTCCAAGGACCGCCCAAAAGGAAGAATAAATACAATAGCATCCTCATTCTTCAAAGTAGAATGTTCAAGTAAATTGTAAAGTGTTAAAGCTGCATTTCATAAGCAAGGCTTATTTTTTGTTCAGTGTATGTTTGGATTGTTTTCAATGGAATCCCCACGTCATTTATGCTATGCTAGGAACACCATGAAGTGGTACTAATAGTCTAATTCTGCACTCTACGTTCACATCTGGCGTCACTATCTGGTCTCAGACAGCTGGATTTTTCTCTATTTTGTGTGTTTGGATGAGCATTTTGAACGCTTTGATGCACACAGCCTTAGTGAATAAAATGTTCTGTTAATGTTATGTTACTACTACAGTATTACAACAACTAACACAACTGTGGTGGCTGTAGTTGGTATCCTTGACTAAAGGTATTTCATGAAGCTTAAAACACAATCCTCCGCCTAAATGGGTTTTCTTTATTAGGTCACTAGTTGACATTCTGGTGCTCGTGCTGGGGACCTGGGTTTGTGTCCGAGTGTACAAATGGACCCAAATGGACCCACTACAGTATGTTCGTGTGTGTGTGTTCTTTTAGGTGC
The DNA here is from genome assembly GCF_963454915.1 of Gymnoscopelus microlampas. NCBI lineage: Eukaryota > Metazoa > Chordata > Actinopteri > Myctophiformes > Myctophidae > Gymnoscopelus > Gymnoscopelus microlampas. Next base: position 17,940,253 of record NC_139942.1, read on the forward strand.
AGAATACCAGAAGAAGCTGAAGTTGGAGGAGCAGGAGAGAGCAGCTGAGGAGAAACTCAAATACAAGAAACGACAGATCAGAGAATTGCAGGAAGACATACAGGTCATTATGACAGGGTTCTGGGCCCATTTTGGGTTACGGACCCTCTTTTATGGGTTGGGAGTAGATATCCCGTTTTTAAAACTTTCCTACAAAAAAATAACAAAATGGCAGATCTACAAGCTCACAACGTGTCACGTTGTGAGCTTGTAGATCGGCTATCTTTGCTTTTTTTAAAATAGGGTTTAAATGGGTATTTCACTTCTGAACACATCTGATGTCATCTACTCAGCCTATTGTGTGCACCCCAGACTGCACCCCAGACAGCTTTTAAGTTGCTTGTATAAATATTGAGATGTTGCATATTCATTTGATTAGACACGCCCCCCTCCTATAGTATACAGTATAAGCCTATTTAACATCAAACTACATATTAACCATGTTAGACTCATTGACAACACACATCCTTGGTTCTGTGGCGCTCTCGTTGTCCTCCTAATGCGTGAGGAGACCCACATCTTTCATTTGATCAGTCCGATATAAGACCATTCAACTTCATAAAAAAATGAACCCAGAAGTGTTACTCTTTAAGTAGATTATTCAAAAATATTTGTGTTATTTTTGGGTACCGGGAATTTCTCTTTTGGGTCTTGAACTGAAACCTTTTGGAAAACCCTGGTCTTTGAGTAAGAGTGTGTGAGTCAGTTTTGCTTTATTATGAAAAATGGAAGGTCAATGCTTCTAAACTAATAACGGTGCTCTAAATGTGTTTTTCTTTTGTTTGTTTGTCTGGCCTTCCTTCCCGTAATTCTTACCCGGCCTCTCACGTGTGCTGCCCTGCACTAGAATGTCCTCTACCCTCATTTTATCTTTTGTCTTTAGTTACATAGCTTGTAATGATAACCCTGCTGTGCTATCGTTTACATTCTCCATTCTCCTGTGAAATGAGAGGGCAGGCTGACAATAGACTGGTTCAACAACTCCCCCCTCCCACTTACATGCTTCACGTGTGTGTGTGTGTGTGTGTGTGTGTGTGGGTGTGTGGGTGTGGGGGTGTGGGGGTGTGTGGGGGTGTGGGGGTGTGTGGGTGGGTGGGTGGGGGTGTGTGTGTGTGTGTGTGTGTGTGTGTGTTGGTCCACCTTCCTCCACATCCAGGAGACAGTGGTGTAAAGTAGCCAAGTACATTTACTCAAGTACTGTACTTAAGTACACTTTTGAGGACTATTTACTTTACTGGAGTATTACCCATTTTCAATACTTTTACTTCTGCTTTTACTCCACTACAATTATTTGAAAACTTTAGTTACTAGTTAGTGCAGATATAAATTATTGTATTATAAAACACACATTAACCACTTTTGCCCTATTTTATACATAGGCTATTTTCAAACATTTTAGTACTTTTACTTTTGGTACTTTAAGTATATTTTGATGCCAATACTTTTGTACTTTTACTCAAGTAGCATTTTGAACGCAGGCCTTCTTACTTGTAACAGAGTACCTCTACATTGGTGGTATTGATACTTTTACTCAGTGGTGAGCTGTGGATTTTTGAACTAAGGGTACTGTATTTTATGACGTCACGCGCGCGCACGTGCGCGCACATAGCCACTCAGCTCAGTGCTAGTTGAAATACTGTATTCAACATGTGATTATTAATGTAATCATATGTATTATTATTTTGTTGTATTGTTGCATTGTTAATTTGTTGTTTTTATTTTTGTTTCAAATTAATTATTTTATTTTCCTTTTAATTTTATATAAAAGCCCTTTACATAGACTCACCCACACATAAGTAGGCCTACTTAAAATAATCAGACAACTTGTCTTTGTCTTGTCTCAGAGAACTGGGTCCTCTGCTAAGCGATCCCCTTCACACCTTGCAGTGCAGAGATGTTGTCTGTCATTGTGAGAGGAATGTAACACATTCAATTCAAGTCTGTGTCTTTTCTCGAGTAGCCTAATGTTATGCAAAGCAGCCAGGTAGACGCTATTGAGAACGGCTCGCCACTGACGGCGCGAACCTTGAGAGGCTATTGTTTAAACTTTAAGGCGTTAAAGACCGCCGCTGACGGTGCGTGCACGCGCGCCCCCAGCTCCCACGGTGTCAGAACTAAGGGTACGCCGTACCCCCTACAGCTCAACCCTGCTTTTACTTAAGTAAAACATGTCATATACTTTTCCCTCCATATCCAGGAGATGAACAGCACACTGGACGGTGTGGTTCAGGAGGAAGTGAACGTGCAGAGTGAGCAGGTAGAGCAGACGCAGGCCCACATTGTTCAGCTCAACAAAGAGCTGGCCTCCCAGAGGGACAAACTCAACCGGGTCACTAAACAGGTTTGATGCTGCTCGGCACACACATGCACGTCGCTCATCACCGCATCAAGTGTCACACTAAAGTCTCTACAGTACGTGCTACTGTACTTAAGGGGGGGGAATTCCCCTTTAGGCTAGTGGATAAGATGTTTAGCTTTAGTGTCCCTTCCTGCGCGGGAGGCCTGGGTTCAAATTCCCAGCATTACACTACAGCAGTCTAGAGTAGACCTTACTTTACTGACTTAAAGGGATAGTTCACCCCAAAAAACACTTTTTTTCTATCGATTAGTGACCCCATGGAGACTTGAATTCATGTATATATTTTTTTTGTTTTTGTCGCATTCCTAAGCCAATAATATGATGACCGGCAGCGGTTCCGGTAGGAGACACAAAGAGTCTCCTACCGGAACCGCTGCCTACCGGTCCGCTGGTCATCAAATTATTGGCTTAGGAATGCGACAAAAACTAAAAAAATATCGATGAATTCAAGTCTCCATGGGGTCACTAATCGATAGAAAAAAAGTCATTTTGGGGGTGAACTATCTCTTTAATGCCCTTTACGCCGACTGGCATGTTGGCCAACAGCATTCCACTCCTGTCTGTTGTAGGTCAGTGTCTTTATAGTGCCTCAGGGGTGATCATACAGGGTCTTCAGCTCCCCCTCCACGGTCCTACGTCAGGTGTTCGTGGGCGTTCTTGGGTCGGCCCCTTTTACGTGTACCGCCTGGTGTTCCAGTGAAGGGCAGTGACCATAATGGCTCAGTAAAGAGTGTGGATTCAGTGCCATTAGCAGGGCTGTCACGATTACACATTTAAGTTGATGATTAATTGAGACACAAATAATTGCGATTAGTGATTTAATTGTGTTTTTGGCATTGCACATATCAATACAAATTCATTTCTGTTTGCCTTTTAGGCTTTAACTATCCAAAACAAATATAAAGGGCAGATATGACAAATAGCTTATATATACAAAGAAATGACTGACATATTTAATCATTTTGTACTTAAAAAAGTAAAACACATTGTGAGCTTGTTGATCTGCTATTTCTGGTATTTTGGGAAAATGTTTCAACATGTATGAACGTTTTTCAACGATTATGACGATTCTGCAAAATAATTGCGATTATCTGAAATAATTGCGATTAGGCGATTATGTAATAATTGTGACAGGCCTGGCAGAGTCGTGTTCAGATAACACATGATGTCAGAGAAAAACCCCTCATCTGTGGACTGTGTACACTAAACACCCAACACTCTTCATTGTTTCATGTGTCAACACAGAATGACAATATACTGTAGGTTATCACAGTTCTAACTTCTTGAACCCTAGCGTCCCTATTATGAGGGCGAAAGTTCAGTGAAAATAGCACATCTACAAACTCACAATAACTTGTAGATCAGCTATTTTTGGTGAAGAGATTTGGTGTAAGAGTGATTGGTGTTGGGGGTTGCTGATCAGTATATAGCGTTTACGGTTTTTTTTTGGTTTACAATGCACACACCCCAGTTATTTACAATCAATAGACATTTTAAAACATTTATAAAATATGAATAAAGTAAGCAAATGAATTCCTTCATTGAGCCAGTGCAAAAGTGCATTTATTGTGACAATCGACATGTATATATTTCTTCAGTGGTGTAAAGTAACTAAGTACATTTACTTAAGTACTGTACTTAAGTAGAATTTTGAGGTATTTATTTTGTACTTTACTTGAGTATTACCAATTTCCAATACTTTTACTTCTACATCTTGGATCCAAGTATTGTACTTTTACTCCACTACAATTATTTTAAAACTTTAGTTACTAGTTACTTTGTAGTATTTGGATTATTATTACAAAACATACATTAACCCCTTCAGCCCTATTTAAACTTTGGCTATTTGAAAATAGCCGATCTACAAGCTCACAATGCGTCGCATCGCGACGCATTGTGAGCTTGCAGATCTGCTATTTTCAAAATATATATTTTTTTGGAAAACTTTTGAAATGGGACCTTCTGCATAATGAGTGTACTTTCTACTTTAGCTACTTTAAGTACATTTTGATACCAATACTTTTGTACTTTCACTCAAGTACATTTTGAATTCCTGACTTTTAATTGTAACAGCGTATGTCTACATTGCAGTATCGATACTTTTACTCGAGTAAAAAATGGGAGTACTTTTTCCCACCACTGCATGTCTTCGCAGTGCTCCAGGCTGACCAAGGAGGTGCGCTCGGCCAGTAAGAGCAGAGAGGAGACGCGTGTAGAGCGGGACATTAGACTGAGAGAGACCAGAGACTTCAACAAGACGCTCAACAGAATGCTGCTGGACGCCATGGAGGAAAGCCCCGATCTGAAGACGCAGCTAGAGAAGTGTTTTCTCCAGGTATCATAGCGTAGATAAACATCCCTGGATTAACCCATTTTGGGCGGGAAACCCTATTTGTAACTATACCTTTCAGGTCGCAAACCCCTTTTGGGGTTCCTGTTGCAGTACAGTATATAGCAACATACATTTGTTGTAATTTTTGAATAAATATTTAAAGTTTTTCAGAAAACTTAGGTCAGGATTTAGAGGGCTTTTTAGAATCGGCCTCGGGTCTAAATGGGTTAAACTTAAACGGCCACTTCACCCATTTTCAACCTTCATATAATTGGTCCTCCCTAATGCTCATTATAAGATGGCACCATTCTTGTCTTACTCACTCTGTGTCTGGAGCCGTGCTCTGTGGACAGTCCAGAAAACCTGCCTACCAGTGACATCATCGGTAGGCAGGTTTGGTCATTTCAAACAAGATTTCAAACTTTTTTCTTTCTTTTTTTTTTTTTACTATTATTAATGCAAGGAACAATGGCTCATATTTCAGCATGCTAACCTTTAGGCCTGTCAAAAAAAATCGATTCATGAATAAATCGCGATTCTTAATGCCACGATTTTAAAAATCGAATCAAAATATTAAAATCGATTTTTTATTTAAAAAAAAAAAGTTTTTATTTATTTTTTTTTTTTATAAGTTAGTACCTTTTTCACTGGCACTTTGTCTGAAATCAATGTCAGAAAGACTGACTGACATGATCTGGCTGCATTGAAGTGTATGATTCAACTTTTCATGGTTTATATTATATTAAAATGTTCTAGTATAATTAAAGCAACGTGATTTGGGGTAGAAAATCGCAATAAATCGCAGAATCGAATATCAATTAATCGCAGAATCGCAATTTTAATCGAATCGGCACCCTAGAAAATCGCAATAAATCGCAGAATCGAATCGAATATCAATTAATCGCAGAATCGCAATTTTAATCGAAACGGCACCCTAGGAATCGATTTTGAATCGAATCGTGAGGTAAGTGAATCGTGACACCCCTACTAACCTTCCAGGAAGAGAAAGGCTGTAGTTTCTATTAGACACATGATATTCTATGTACTGGGTTTTCTCGTAATGCTTTCAGAGTCAAGTCAAAGCCATGGTTGTAAGCATTAGATTTCATTTGCTGTTTTTGTCTGCCAGGCCAACTTGACTCTTCCATCACCTCCATCATCCACCCCCAGCAGCAGACTGAGCTCCAAGACCAGCTCCCCTCGCAGCTCTGCCTCGCCCGGGTTAGTGTCTCAGCCCAAACCAACAGGGTTGCTACGTCCCTTACAGGATCCAAATACAACCGTTGATGTAATATGCTGTCTAGAATAGAACTCGATATCAGAATACCCCCACTTAACGCCAAAATTACTCTGAGATTTCCTCCACGAGCCTCCAGGTTTCTAAACAAGTGCCCGCTTTGGTTGAAAGTCTAAATATTGATATTATATAATCCGAAAATCAGGCATTGATGCTCTTTTATCACAATACTTCCGGGTGTTTGTATAAATATCACTGAACGGATTAAATTTGAGGTTAAAGGGACTAATGGAGACCTGAATTCATGGATATATATATTTTTTGTCACATTCCTAAGCCAATAATTTGATGGCCGGCAGCAGTTCCGGTAGGAGACACAAAGTCTCTTTAGTGTCTCCTACCGGAACCGCTGCCTACCGGTCCGCTGGTCATCAAATTATTGTCTTAGGAATGCGACAAAAACAATTGTAGTCATTTTTTGGGTGAACTATCCCTTTAAGTGTAAGATAAGATAGTCACCAAAGGCAGCATAGCAGTTAAGATACAGTTACAGCCAGGGCAAGAAAAGTACTGTAGATACAGCAGGGTAAAAGATATCACTGCACAGAAGAAACACTATCAATAACAATGAACTGCATCTGCGACATGCAAATAATGTCTTGCTTTAAGGGACACTTCAACCTGACTTTGAACCGGAATCCCATTGTTTTGATGTGAAAAAATGTATTATGTATTCTGTGTATTTAGAGAGAGCTTGCCTAATATGCCGCATAATGCACACACACAATGCATAAGGTATTCTCACAAGCTCTTTTTATGCATTTATTGTTTTATATTATTATTATCTTTAACCACATGTGTAGGCCTACCTAACCAATGTGATCTCCTCACATCACAACAATAGGATTCAGGTTCAGAATCAGCAATGTTTCCTTTAGGAGCATCTCAGTGGTTGTATTGGGAGTGGATAGAGTTTCTCATTCACTTTCTCCAAACAGACAGACACAGTATTTTGTTAAGGATTATTTTTCCTCACACCACATCATCATCTCACTATTTTCTTTTGTTTGTGTGTGTGTGTGTGTGTGTGTGTGTGTGTGTGTGTGTGTGTGTGTGTGTGTGTGTGTGTGTGTGTGTGTGTGTGTGTGTGTGTGTGTGTGTGTGTGTGTGTGTTGTAGGTCTTCCAGGTCTTCAGCCAGCAGCAGCCCCAGAGCATCTACCTCGCGGACCCCCACAACCAGAGCAGTGGACCTGGGTCTGGGTCTCTCTGTGACCTCCCCTCCACTGACCACCCTGCCTCATCCATCCAGTGCATCCAGCAGTAGGAGCAGCAGCAGCAGCAGCAGGCGCATGCAGCGCTAGGCTGGGGTCACACAGACCAAATCAAACAGCACAAACTATATTTTTGAACCAAATATACCTCTCTCGATATTGTGACGATATTGTGGGGATGATTACTGGTGCTTTCACAATATTTACACAATGAGATTTTTGATAATATAATCACCAATCATGCCTATATAATAATAACTAAGTGTGTAAAGACAAATATACAGAATAGCTATGGTAGAATGACTATTTTGGGTATGTCATAATAGGCGAACATCCTGCAAGAATAGTCGATCTTAGTGAGCTTGTAGATCGCCTATTTTTGGCAATGATATTTGGTGTTGAGGGAAAAAAGCCGTTGACCAAGTAATAGCCCAGACAGCTGAATTATGTAGGGTTTAAGTGGTTAAGATGTTCTGATCTGGCCATTCACATCATTACTATAACTATAACCTTTACAGTTTAGAACAGTAGTTTTGTCCATTAAACTGTTTGCTGTGATTCACTGGACTCACAGACCATTTCCATGATTGCATGATGCTGAGGTTTTAAGTTATTAATATAAGCGTTGGTTTGGATAACTTGTGTCTACACATGTTCTGACCTTTGAGAATTATGATCAGATAAATGACTTGCAGCCTATGTTCATTTGATTGTATATAATATTGATTCAAATGCTCAAATGTTTACCTCTTTTTTTCTCTTTGCTCCAAATAGTAACTTTAAAATCATACTTTTGCGAGACTTTTTCCAGCCAATGAGGAAAAAGTGACTACAGGCTGGAGTGTAGATAGAGACCAGGTTTGGCAACCTGGTAAAAAGCTCGCTTGTAGATCTATTTTCGATTGTGAAGTTGTATACAAAGTTTTAATATAGGCCTATAATAACATGCCCAAAATGGGATGGCAGGGTTACCTAGAAACAGCAGCAGATGCCACTCATATCATGTTTTTATGTAATTATCTTTGATTGGAAAGCACTTTGGATACTCCTGTTGATTTTAAATGTGCTAAATAAAAATGACATGACTTGATAGATGTGCAATACAATTGCAATGCTACTGCTACCATCCTCTGTCAAGTTATAATAGAGGTTAATAAAACAGGTTTGGACCCAAAGCTTATGCATATGAGGAAATGCTCATATTTCCCCCAAATAAAACCAAACCAAAGTTCCTCATATTCTTTGTAAGACATAGAAGGAAATAGAAGGTGTGAGTCTGCTGAGTCATAACTTTCAGGCTCGTCCGACCGTCAAAAGTGCATCCAATTGTTCTCCAGCAGCCAACACCCCTTTAGGCTATAAGATAGTGAAGACACACATACACATACACCTTCATGCAGGTGGAAACAGACGCACTGTGGGAACACTAGCATACAACATGCTGCTCCTGCTCATATCTGCTGCTTTTCTGTCTCTGTCTACAGGACAAACGACAGGTAAGGAAATTCTGTCCACTTTATATCATTTATACTAGACGGTGTCGGTGGCTAAAAAGAACGTAGCCTAGTTAGACTGCCTACTTTGTGTTTGGCACCGTGGTGAAGTTGGTTTCAGGTTGGATATTGGATATTCGTTTTAACATTTTAGGGACCGTCTAGATTGAAATGCAGTATATCCTAGACAAAAGCACAGAAACAGACCAAAATACATCATGATGTTCTTTACCCATGCCTATACGATGCACACCCTTTATTTTGCCCATTTCCCGTTTTTAATGAATTTCTGAAATCTAAGAAATTCAATAACGTTTTGGTCACATGACTTTGACAAACAAATAAGGCAAGCAACACCCTTAGGAGACAGAGTAGGCTTTTGATTGTTTAGCTACACAATGAGCAATTTAGATATAAGAGAGAGATCTCTAAGGGCATGATAGCAAAAAAGTGGAATAACTTTTCCAACATTTTGCTGCTTGTAGGCAGTATGAGTGAGTGACGAATAAACCAAACTTGATTCTTGATAACTTATGGGAAAATATCCTATTTAGCTCACAAAGAAACTGTTGTTCATGTAGCCTAGTTATTTAAACAATGAATTCAAATGTTTTTTAAAAGGTTAATGTCCAGCTTTGTTCATTTGTGTGTGTAAACTGATTTACAGTGAGAGACGGGCTGTTAAATAACAATGGGCTATTCTTTTCTACCCACAAACAGACCCTGTAACCATGGCATCATCATTGATTTCAACAATGATCTCACCTGATCTAAGTGGTAAATTACATAGCTACATAATTATCCTTGAACCTTAGATTAGAATATGTATTCAACAATCTTATTTAAATGTGAATAATGATATGTTCAATAATGAGTAGCCGCATTATCTTACTTGTTCCCAGCACTGGCGATACTCCAGGCTACTGTTCAGTCTAACCAGGAACTAAATGCAACCTCTATGATGCCAGTCCTGAAGAAGGTACCCCCCCCCCCCCACACACACAATCAATCAATCAATCAATCAATCAATCAATCAATCAATCAACCAACCAATCAATCAAAAATGGGTCATCCAGTTTGATATGTGTTTTATATAACACTAAATGAATGATTTTGCATAATGGATTAAGCTGGTGAGTTATAACAACGATGCCAATATTGCTGTGTTTCAGATCTCTGAGATCATTGAGTCTCAAACAGGTGCCCGCTTCAGTCTACGTCTTAAGAAAATCACGAGCCTCCAGGCTCCAGACCAGTCAGGACCACCACTGACCACAGGACCACCACAGGACTCATGGCCCACCAGCCACCCCAGTGGTGTGAACTAGTTTTGTTTTTTTGGAGGATACGATAATCATTCCCTGCACGACATGCGTGTTTCAATGGATGAAATGATTAGTAGAGGGCTACGCTTGGCTACGAACATTTTCTGCAGGTCACAGTCACACTACGTATAGCGTAACACGGTGGAACACACCACTGCCCCCAGTGACAGTACACTGAGTGGACATGCTTCAGCAGGCTAAAACAGTGGTTCTCAAACCTTTTTGTGCCAAGGACCCCCAAATTGATAAATATTTGGCTGCGGACCCCATTCTGAAAAAGTGTTGTGCCAGGGACGCAGAGAAGAGAAGATTTGTGTTAAAAATTTGAAAATTATTCACAATTTTCCAAACGTTTGCAATATTTTTCAAATGGTTTAAAAAATAGCCGATGTACAAGCTTGCAGCGCGGCACAAAGCACAATACCGCCCCATTTGGCGGAGTCAGGTTAATGTAAACCTACTTATTATTGTCCCCAATAATGTCCCCCATCTGAAAATGTTTTGTGCCAGGGACCCCCAGAAAAAAATCTTCAAATACTTTCAAGATTTTCTAAAAATGTTCAAAAATAGCAGATTTACAAACTCACAGCATGGCACGAAGTGTCATGCTGTGAGCTTGTATATCTGGTCATTTAGATTTTTTTTTTAAATGAGGGTCCCCGGATCGGGTGGTGAAGGTATAGATGTTTGAATGCTATGCTAGTGGTTGTGTTTTGTTTTTTATCAGTTCAACCATTTCTAAGCCCTGTCAAATGTAGGTCTGAGAAGAAATGTCTTGCAATTTTACATTGGATTGTGTGTTTACTTGTAAATTGCTTCTTTTGTTTGTAATGTGAGTTTTTAATCATGGACTCTTTAGACCCTGGTGGTGGCCTCTTTATTTTATTTGGCTACCTCCAAATAAAGAAGAAATTGGCAGTGATATTTAAGGCGTTCAGCCGTGCATTCATTGTTTTTCATTCTGCTTCATTTTTAAATCTAGCTGGGGTTTGTTTCACACAGACATTACCAAATATCACATTAGCATCACTGTAGAAGAAAATTAAAAGAAAACCAGTCTGGCTGTAAAAGGGGGAACAAGTTAACAACTCAGCCACCACCTCCTCTTTATAATTTAGCACCCTCTCCTGGACAACTGTTGTAGAAAGAGCAGCCTGAAATATCTCCCACACCATGAAGTGAGTATAAAAGCCTGGAGATCGAGGCTATAAAGTGAGTGAACAATCTACACATCTTTAAACATTTTGTGAAGCCTGCACGCTGGTTCAGGCAGACAACTCCTGATACATTCTTCTCAGTAACTGCAACACATTAAAAGAAATATCTTTAAAATGATAATACAGATGTCAAAAGTCAGACTTCAAGTGGTTACTGTAAGTGATGCAGATAGACTTAAATGTCTTTATGGTGACTTCATAAAGAATGCTTGGGATAAGGCGATAAGCGAACAAAGAGAACATAATACAGTATTGTGACACTTATTTTGGCTTGGTTACAAATGTTATTTCAATATTTTCTTTTGCGAATTGTGATTATCGTGCAGCTCTCATTTCATATTGAGTAACGTTGTATAATTATGTTCTTGGTGTCTTATTATCCCAAGACAAGACACAAAAATAAACATGAATTCATTCATTCGAACAAGATCAGATAGCAACCATTGCTGCAACAGTTATTAATGCTCCACACAATTCACCCCAGCATCACCTGTAGGCTCATCAACCCCTCCTCCACCCAGCATTCACCTGTGTCACATACGCTCATCTACAATAGTAAGTATTAAGTAACTCATTCAGTTCAGTTCAGTCATGAACTGTCATTCATAGAGGTGACGTTAATGAAACAGACAAAACAAAAGTTATCATACTTTAATGCAGATGTTAACACTCGTAAATAATAAAGCATATACAGAATTATATGTATATCATCAATTAACCTGTGGTCCCCCGACCTACTGGTTGGGAATCTCTGATGTATTGTTCTAGCCTCACTCCAGAGAGAGGCTTTTCTCTCAGCCGATGGTGCAGTTAGGAGCGTGGGATTCCACACAGATATATTCGTTGGTGAAATGTTTGTATCCGTCTACCTTTGACAGTCCACTTCCTGTATGAAAAACAAAATGGTTGTTCAACCTGTGTCGTGTCGTGTGATTCAAATGTGAACAGATCCCCTAAAATGCCATTTTTACCTTAACCCCCAACCCTAAACCCCTGACCCTAAATCTAACCCTTAAATGCTTAATCCTAACCCTGATACCGATCTGATTTTTATTTTTTACTTAAATAACCCTAGGTCTAAAAATCTTCCTTAGCCATGAAAATGACCAGAGGACCAGGACAGTGTCCCTATAGACGGAATTCCTGGCCACACACCCCTACTTCCGCTCTGGTATGCGATAACTGACCATGACTTCCTGTAGCAGTCTGATAGATTCTTGTTTTAGCAAAGCAGACGTGTGTTTGTAACAGTTGTTATTAATGCGAGAGAACCGCCGAAACAACGTTTGTCTGGTTATATTATCTTTGAGAGGACATGTGTATAGTAATACAAACACACACACCACACGCACGCACGCACGCACGCACGCACGCACGCACGCACGCACACACACACACACACACACACACACACACACACACACACACACACACACACACACACACACACACACACACACACACAGATTCCTCATCATGTCGGAATACTCACCATCTATCAGGTTCTGGAGGCTGCAGTAGTTGATGTCACTGTCCAGTGGGTCAACAAAGATCCCTGATATTGAATCCCCCTGGAAAAAGAAAGTCAATTAAATCAATGACCCAATACATTAGACTTAATTATTCTGTTCCTTAAAAAGTATTTTTTTGGTCATGTTTTTACATTTTTTACAGTGGACTTACCACGAAGAATACCACCGTCAGAATCATCTTTATCATCTTTATGTAAAACAGTGGGTAAAATAGTTTTTCACTACCTGTATGGGCCATCCTCCTCCATGGTAACAGATTGGCACGGTTCCCTGATTGGACCTCACCTCTCTGAGTTCTACTACAGTATATAATACAGTATGTGTGTCTGTCTGTCTACTGACTCAGATACCTATCGAAGGCCAGTGCGACCGAAACGTTGTATTTTCTGCATTAAATAGTTGTGTACGGGATTCTTTTTTTGTCTTCTCATGCGTTGGCTGTCTACTCCTACGCATCTGTCCTTTGAAGTAATAGTTGTGCAAAATGACTTTTCTTTTGCTAAGTTGATACAATTAATAAAATGCAAGTTGGAAAACATATCACCATAGGTAAATGTACTGAAAGGTGACCTATTTGCCAGTTAGTTGACAAAGGTAGTTGACAAAGGATGTACTTACGGTGACTCTACACATGGTGTCCTCCTCTGCTGGATTGAAGATGATCTGAAATGTATTGCTGAACTTGCTTCTTGGAGAGGTGTGCTTTGCTTTGATCATGTATGGACTGCTGGACACCAACTGGGACAGAATTGAAAGCTTTGATTAGATATAGATGATTAACCACGTGAACCATACCATCAGTATTCTGGCCATGTCATAATAGATGGACATCTGGCAAAAATCGGCAAACATTTGGTTAATGTGGTTAATCAAGTGTTTATTGAAGCATTCAGTAATTATTTCAGATAAAGTTTTACCTCATACAGACAGCTTTGACCTCCAGCTATGCAGCTGTCTACGTTCCTCCAATTCTTGATCTGAGACACCAAAGGGACGTACACGTCACGACACGGGATGCCAAAGATCCTAAAGTACACATGTAGTGTAATAATTATAACAACAATAACTATGATCATTAATAATAATAGTTATACATTATTTCAAAGATAGCAGATCTACAAGCTCACAATGCATCGCGACGTGACAAGATGTACAGTAAGCCTGTAGATCATCTATTTTAGAAATAATTCAAAACTATTTTGTCTTTAAGTGATACAATATGACAGTAGAATTCTCAGTACTTATGTACAGTGGTCAAGTTACTGTCCACCGCTGAGCGTGTCCAACATGACAAGTATGAGAATAGATTAAAGTCACAAGGGCCTTGTCTAACATGCATGTGACCCCATTCACACAGTGATAACACAGGATATCATATCATCTAAATGGTACACAGGCCAGCGTCTGTGCTTATACACCAGTAGAGGTGAAGCTTTTCGAATCATTAGCTTCAATTAAATATTTGCATTATTATTAATTCAGTGAATAGAACAAAGAATAGAGTGAGCTGATTATGAAACAGTCGCAAACTTTTAATGAATAAAACGTAAGAAATATTGAGTATGTTACTACAAGATAACTAGCACATCTGCGTTGGTTGGAGGTGGTCTCCCTACTCTTCCATTGAGACATTTAGACCCTGGTGTCGGGTAGGTCAACTAGGCCTACTGGTTGACAAGTAGTACTGCCTGAAGTACAATATCTCCCTTGACCAAGGAGTGGTAGAATTGTGGTCTCCAAAGCGGGCGACCAGGGTTCGAAAGCTGCATGGGTAGGCCCTGAAACTTATGGATTGCAGCTTTAACATCTACAAACTCAGTACTTATACGACTTATGTCCAACAGGTGTGGATAGATGGGTTGTTTTCCCCCCAAACCTTAAAAACACTATACTCATACTGTCAAATGAACCCCCCCCCCCCACACAAATAATCACAAATCACACACAAATACGTTTAAACAGTTCAAAATGTCTTACATACCAGATAAGTTTGCACTGTGCAGAGAAGGCCATGGTTGCTCCCAGAACCAGGATCGTTGCTACCAGCAAGGACTTGGTGTACATGGTGGAGGCTGTGTGGTATAGCTGTGTGGTAGCTTGAACGTTTTTTTGTCTGTGCGGGACTCCTTCCAATATCTGTTACAGTGGCTCCTCAGCGCACCAAGGCACATTATACGGGGACAGAACACCGGTCATGTGAGCAGGTGCATCATTGATTGACATGCTCCAGAAAATGTGAGAGATCAGATCTTCATGAAAGAGACACATTTAAGTTTTAAAGAAATAAATAGCCCATGACATTTTTGTAGCGTTCATTTTTAATGTTATGTTATATTATGTATTCAAAAACCCTGAGGAAGACAGTAATTGTCGAAACGTTGGTTTCTTATCATTAAAACTTTCTGCATCGTGGCTAAGAGTGCGGCCTCATCCTTATCAACATGTTATATTCTCATTAAAATCTCAGTGTTTTGCTAATTATTTTGGGGCCCACTTGCAATATCCTCACAGCCTATCAGTGGGCCCCGGCCCACATATTGGGAATCCCTGCCCTATACTGTATAACAAACAATATAATAAGCAAACTTGTGCTATTTTGTACACGGCAGGCAGTATTTCACCATACAGTATGACTAAGAAGGTCAAAGCATTCTGTTTGGACAAGTGACCACACTGCAATTAAAACAGGTTTCTTTACCATGGGGTTGGTCTGGTGTTGCCAGACGATCATAAATCATTTAGACACTGACTTGTGAGTCTAATGGAGTTGTGCAACATGTCCCCTCAATACTAACACATATATAAGACACTATTCCCCAAACAATGGGTCAGGATTATAATTGTTTTCACAACGCGTCACATTCGTGACTCGATGTGAGCTTATAGATCTGCTATTTACTGAGCATGACACCGGCACACAACTAAGTACTGTATGACTGAGGCTCAAAATCTGAGCTCTGATATTGTTCTGAGCTATCACATTGTTCTGAGCTATCACATTGTTCTGAGCTGTCTCATTCTCCCTCTCATGCTTGTCCATGACCTGGCCTGTGGGCTGCATGATTGGTGAAAAATATACAATTGTGATTTTTCAGACTAATATTGTGATCAGGATTCAATTCACGATGTAATCCTTATTAAGTTAATCTTCAATTCTGTTTTCTGGTAACAGTATAATTACCACAACATTAATACATTGACATTTAAAGGACCATACCAGTGTTATTGCATGTTTAGCCCATTGAAAACAGTTTGTATTCAGTATAGGCTACTGAATGAATGGAGACCAATGGCTGCTTTAAATGTCAATAAAACTGTAAATTGTCAGCAGTAAAGTATACAGTATATGACTTCTAGACAGTGAGCTAAACATAAAAAATACAAATAAAACATACATTATGTTCCTTTTCACACCTTTTGACAATGGTGACATATAGCACATGGCCAACATTCTATATCAAGGGTTCCCAAACTGTCTCATTTTGATACCCAAAAGATACATTTGGTGTCTATCCGGGACCCAAACTTCCATACATTATTGTAAAACACATTATGAATTAGCCGCTTAAGCTCTACTGTATTTAGGAGTGAAAAATAGAAGCAATGTGTGTTTGTTTGTGGAAGGCAGTAACAAACAGGCAGTGCAGTATAAACATACAGGCATGTGGAAATAACTCGCCGGAAGCCTGCTGGTCTTGGCCTTGAGGCTGTGAAACCGTGTGCCAGATGGTAGAGGTTAAGTACCCAATCTGTTCTGGCGTTTTGTTTTTAGTTTTTTCCAGACAAACAGGTTCCCCCAATAGGAAACTACATACTTGAGGTATTGTGGGAAGAATTTAAGCCAAACTAGAAGAAGCCAATCAGCATAGTAGGTTCTGTCAGTACGTTCACAAAGGTCCTATACTGAAAATAATTATGATGATTGCTTCACGAGGAAAGTTTCCGTCACTTCAATCAAAACCCACAAGAAAATCGGTGATGCTACATTCATCAATTATGCCATGAATGAATCTGTGGAATGCATTACCTCAAGAAATCAGGGAGGCAAGCACAGTCAATCTTTTCAAGTGTCAAACCCATCTCTTCAACATAGCCTTTTATTACATCTTCTTTTGTATTGAACAAATATGTCTTTGTTCTCATTTAAATGTATTGCTCCTCTGCTATTTGCACTGACTGACTTGTTCAGCACTTTGCTGTTGTTGTTGCTTTTTGATTTTTAATGCTGTACTGTACAGGAATTTGAGCTGCATTTTTACAGTATGTATGAAAAGTGCTATAACATAAAAGTGCATTATCATTATCACTTCCAATTAGAATGCTATTATAAAATAATTAAAATTAAACTAAATTCACCCAAATGTACATAATCTGAAGTTTGCACCTCAAATGAATAGATTTGTGTTTGTGTGTAGGTTTTTCTCCTGCTCCTCACCAACCTTCCTTCACCATCATGGTTATGATGACTTCTCTATTTCATGTGTACCAGATATGCCAATATCAACCCACCTGCCACAGCTGACCCTATTAAAACTTTCTGTTGAGTATGCTTTAGTCTACAGTACGTATTGCAGCTTTAATAAAAGACAAAAGAATGTTCACTGAAAACAAGTCTTGGTTGTGTTTATATCCAACCTTTTCCCACAAAGTCTGCATTTGTTACTGTATTCTCGCAGGCTTCTTCAGCTGTGCTGGGTGGGTGAGTAGCTACACAAATATGTTACAATCAAAGCACAGAAACACTGTGAAAGCAATACGAAATTCACTGGACCACTGGTTCCTAGGGGTCTTCAGTTAAATGATTGATAAACAGGAAGCAAATGGACACTTATGGGTCTGTAACTCCAACAGTGTTCACTGTCAGAGTAAAATGAACACTGAATATGATTGGGGTCCCAGAGATTTAACAAGAATCATATCAAATGATGGTCTGTGATTTAATGCATCTCAAACTCTGAGGTTTTTTTTAATGAAAAAGTTTGAGAAACACTGTCCTAGTGCATGGAAATCGATGAGTGGAGGAACTTGCACCAGCAGAAAACATCAGTCGGTACACAGGTTTTGGAAAGGAACACGCCCTGATGGGTTAACAAAAGTCACACATCTGGTTTGCAGAGATTATATATTTGCCTCCTGGGTCCCACCCCTAGACAGACAGGCTTTGACGTCAATGGTTTTAGGATAGCCTACACTAACTGCTACTGCAGGTGTCAGACTGGGATGTTTTTGCTATTGCTTACTTTGTTCAGAAGATTTGACAAACATGATTTGGAAGCTTGTTGTGCTGGCGGTGGGTTTTGCCATAGGAATATCAGCTTGGGGAAGTACTTGGATTAACACAGATATCAATGAAGGCGGGTCCCAGGAGAAATGGTGGAAAGTAAGTACTTTTACTGTCACATTTTGAGGAAATTAAAAGGTCTTTTTTTATGCTTTTACTGTGGCCTCATGGCTTGAAAGCTCTGGAGATATATGGATATATTTAAGAACCACCTAAAACACTGTTTCAACAAGCATTTGGGGAATGTCATTGAGCTTCTCGGTGTGGAATGTTTGCTGTTTTGTTTTCCTGAGACGCATTGTACAGTTTGTGTTTTTGTTGTTGTCTCCGCCAGGCCGAAAGGCATAGGCGAGGCTATGTTTTGCACCCTGTCCGTCCGTCCATCCATGTGTGTGTCTGTGTGTGTCTGTCTGTCTGTGAGCAGCTAATCTCCGGCACTGTTGGCCCGGTCGCTGCGAAACAGTGCACACACACTCCCTGGATGCCAAAGCTAAACCTATGCCTCGAATATTTCAGATTGGCCCGTTAGAGCGCCACCAGGAGGCCGATTTTTGGAAAACACATTTTTACTCCTACAGATTTTGTCCAAACATCACACAAATCGGTACACAGTATCTCTATAGTCATGTGATCAACACGGATCTGTCCGATTTTCCATATTCCATCCTGATAGGCTAAGATTGGCTTCCAAAGTTTACAGGATTGGTTTGTTTAGAACAAAATGCCTCAAATCATGAACACAGCATGCGATTTCCGTGACATTTTGCACACACACATTCCAACTAGGCCGAGGAAGAAATGCCACCCTTTTCACATTGGCCTGTATTAACACCACCAGCAGGTCTAATTTAGCAAGACACATTTTTGGAACAAAATGCCTCAAATCATGAATGCAGAGTCAGATTGCCGTGAAAGGCCCAAGAAGAAATGGAACCCTTTTCATGTAAAGCACTGTGTGAGTTCTCTCTGTGAAAAGTGCTATACAAATAACATTTACTTACTTAATTACTCCACTACATCTTAGAGGCAAATATTGTACTTTATACTCCACTACAATTATTTGAAAAAGTTACTGGTTACTTTGCAGATTACATTATCCACTATCCATTAGCCCTATTTTGTACTTTGGCTATTCAAAAATATCTGATCTACAAACTGTGTCACAATGCAATGCGTTCCAGGTGCGCCCTGGTAGCAGATCTACAAGCTCAAAATGCATCACTATGCACTGCGTTTCGAGCTTGTGGATCTGATACTTTTGATGCTTTTGTGCGACGCTGTAGTATGATCAAGTATGGCGCTCATTTAGGAAAAAACACAAAGTGTTGGAATATGGAGATAAGAGGTTTCTGCCCGCCAACAGCGATAAGTAAAGATCTGAGTACTTGTTCCTCCACTTCCCAGGCGGCCTTGCACTTTGCCGTGGACAAGTACAACCAAGAATCCAACCACACCTACCTCAGCCAAGTGTCCAGAGTGATCGGGGTCCAGAATCAAACTCAGGTTGGGATCTTTTGGAATGATGGATTTGTTCATATTCTCATGTTGAATGACTTAAAAGCAAGTCATATTTAAACTATAACATGCTTTTAGAATGATACGAAAATGATATTTTCAACCGGGCTAAGTTGCATGTGATAATGGGTCTATTATGGTTATTTGGAACCCCTATTTTTAAACCCCTTTTAAAAAAGAATCTTTATCTTGAATGATTTTATATTTTATCTTGCGCTGTTGGAAGTCCAAGCATTAACAGCAATGTTTGCTGCTGGATGTATTATTGTGGATTTCTTTATTATGTTTTTGTTTTTGTTTTTTTTGGGGGGGGGGGTATTTTGCCCTTGGGTTTAAGTGCACCCCTAAAACCCCACCATCAGTTTGAATCCATAACTCACCCTCTTCTCCCTTTCAGGACGTGAATGGCGTGAACTACAAATTCACTGTGGAAATGGGAAAGAACACATGTTTAAATGGCACTACAGGGCAACGCATTGAAGGCATAGACTGTGTGGTACTTGCTGACCTACAACTGGTTCAGGTAATAGCTCAATCTATCGTCTGTGTCGGGTGGAAACCACATATGTCCAAAACGGTTACTTTTCAGGATTCTACTTAAAAAATAGCAAAAGCAGCAGATCTACAAGCTCCAAACGAGCTAGATTTGCTACTTTTGATGCTTTTGTGTGACACTGTAGTGATCAAGTAGGGCATTAATTCACGAAAAAACACAAAAAGTTAAAATATGTAGATAGGAGGTTTCTGCCCGACGGTTAACAAGAAATGTGTGTTTATAGATTACGTATGTTTGTCTGATGTAACAATGCTTTGTGGCAATAACTTTTATACCAATGGAAAGCCTGTTATTTCCCTTTATAAGGATCATTGTGGGATGACAATCACAGCTGAATATGCAGAATTAGCTGTTTGGCATTGGCAGAGATTTGGCAACTTTTTCATGTGCTCAACCCACAACTTTGCATGTTCCTTACAAATGGGGCACCTTTTAAAAGGGAAATAAACAGGCTTTCCAACGGCATAGATTGTATTGCAAGAAGCAATGTTAAAACCATCTTTTTGTTATATTTATCTATCTACAGTAAATAGACTAATGTGAAAAATGGAGAGAAGTTATATTCAATATAAAGTGAGGCTCATACAGTTAAATCATCCAAACACGTGGCACATTGTCAAGCTAATGTACAATAATAAATTCTTAAATTATGTTGAAGGCATACAAGCCATGTTGGTTTTATTTTGTATGTCAATATTACATTTACCTCACAAAGCAGCTTGTTTTAAGTTTTGCTTTGTCCCTCTCCATACAGTACTTCTTGGATATAGATTTATTATTAAAATATGACATCATTTCAAAACATAAATGCCCATCGTGAGTTTTTATTTATTTATTGTTTTGTACCCCCCAGTTTTACATGTGCCGATTTACTGTGTGGAGCCAGCCATCGGCAAATCTTACTGACCTGACAAGCCAATCCTGCGATGAGGCGAAGCAAGTGAATCTTTAAGGTTCTCAAACATTTTCATGTCAAGGACAGCCAGATGCGGAACCCTATAAGAAAATATGTTGTGCCTGGGACCCATATACCCCCACATTTGTGTTGTTAAAATGTTTCAGAAATATTCAACAACAAAAAAATCAACATACAAGCAGATCTACAAGGTCACATATTAACACTTTTTGCTGGGGACTCACTGGAACACCGTCAAGGACCAGCAGATATTATTTCTCTGTAGAATTTCTAAGTATTCTTAACTGCTTGTTCCTTATGTTGTCTCATTCTCAAGATGTGAAAGAAAGGCTATTTTTATTTCATTTTATTTTAATTAAATATTTGTAGAGATGTTTTTTTTCTGTTTTCTTTTTACACCTGGTTAGATTTGTTTGACATTGTTGATGTTGACAGTCTAGGGGAAAGAATTCTGCGAGAGCAGTGCTCCTTTTGGCACCTTAAAGGGATAGTTCACCCAAAAAGTTACTTATTTTCTATCAATTACACACACGTGAAGCCTTGAATTCCTGGAGTTGTTTTTGTTTTTTCCTACGCCAATAATTTGACGGAGACTCAATAGAGACTCTTGGGGTGAATAATCGATAGAAAAAAAGGCATTTTGGGGGTGAACTATCCCTAAAGCAGTAGTATATATATATTTTTGTATACAGTATATATTTGGCCGCGGGCCCCCATCTGAAAAAGTGTTGTGCCAGGGACGCAGAGAAGAGAAGATTTGTTAAAAAAAAAAATCAAAATTATTCACAATTTTCCAAACGTTTGCGATATTTTTCAAATGGTTTAAAAAATGTTCAAGTTCGCAGCGCGGCACAAAGCACAATTCCGCCCCATCGGGCGGAGTCAGCTTAATGTAAACCTACTTATTATTGTCATTTGGGTGCCTTCGTGATGTGTTTTCCACAGCAATGGATGTTTAGCATTTCAGTCTGCAGTGACTTAATGTTTAGTAGCTAAAGCAATACCTTGTTGCTTAGGGCTACTGAGACAAAAACATTGTTTTTCTCAAATCAGCTTGACCTATGTGCCATGAAGTAGGCTAGTAGACCTATTGCCAAATGTTCTTGTCATATTGTGTGCATTAGATAAAGGACACATAAAGCATGAATTATAATATCTAAATTGGGTGAATACATGAGTGGGACACTTTCTGATCAATTAAATGTTGCATTGTTTTGTCAAAAAGTTTTATTTTAATGAATGTATATAAATGTACCAGGCTCAAATGTTGGACAGGCGACAGCCAAGGTATACCAAGTGCTTGCCATACCTTGGTTTATCATGGTAGATAGCCACAAGGAAACAAACAAGATTAAATACCCAGCCTGTCATGACATAGTCTGTCTCTTCCTGAATGTTTCTGGGAGTGATTAATTAGACTTGGGCCATCCCCATACCACAATACACATAAATACATGAGAAAATGTAAGTGTCCCACTTTACCTGTATCACCATTATGTACAAATGTATTTATTAATAACTATGTTGAAATTCACAAATATACATGTATATTCTTGACAAGTTTGTCGTGTCAATTCAGGTAAAGCTAAGGTGTGGCAAAGAGCCCTGTAGCATCAACATAAATGGCCAGGAAACACTCATTTCAGTAGGCTATAGATAGTAAAGTCATCATCATTGAAGCAAGCCCTGTTCCAGTTGCAACGCTCATTTCAGTTGAAATGAATTAAACATTGCAACGTTCCAGCCATAGTATGCAACAATTTGAATAAGCCAGACCACAGTAATAACATCTAACTAATAACGTCTAACTGATGACTTAAAAACTCATCAGCCTGGATCAACCAGCGCACGGTGACACAGGTCTTACAGTTTTTCGGGTTGTCTTCTGAGGGCCTCTCTCTGCATTTTTAGAGCATGCCATGCCAGAGGTCTTCCTGTCATCTTCCAAATAACATTTATGTGTCTAGTATGCAACAATATTGAAAATAATATCACTAACTGAAACAAGACTTCTGAAGGATAGGATATCTTCTGAAAGATACATTTACTCTTTGCAAAATCTAAGAATAAAGAACATTGAGCATGATTTATACTTTGTCATACAATGATGGTAAAAAGCTTATAGCTCCCTCTAGTGCTGAGGTGTAACATTTTATATCATGGCAGTTGAGATGATGAACTTGAACTTCAGTATCTCACACTGTGTTTCACTCACCTGGCTGTAACACAACACATCCAGATGACTGAAAGTCATACTTTGTAGCATTCATTTTAGTGGTCTTATTTGGCAACACTCCGTGTCAGCTCTGTGTCATTTCAGTGTTGTTATACATAAGGAGTGCTCAAAAACGAATTACTATAGGATTAGGGTATTATGTTTTTACAGAAACTGTATTTGAATTATTGTTAAAATAGATAAATAAATACATTTCCAGGGAATTTCCAGTGTCATTCCTCCAGTCTCAAAACACACCATGAGTGCTGATTGAATAAGTGATTGTATGCTATAGGGGTGTGTACTGAAACATTTGGTAATCCAAAGAATTTGATTTAGTTCAAAATCTTCTTGGCGTTTCTGAAAATAAAGTTATGTCCCAGTAGTTTGTATTGTATAATAATACAAACTCTTTTTTTTTTAAATAAAGCTGAGATCTTATGCACCGTGTTCAGATTCAAAGGTCATTCATACAAGGCAGGCTTATGCCAAAAATAATTTAACCAACTGAAGCAAAGATTCTTCTAAAATATCAATAGAGATATATTAATTTATTTACTTCACATACTTTGAAAAAACACTTCATTGGAAAACACTGTAGAAGAAATATTAAAATGCGCAAAAACAAAATGCCATTATTTGTTTGAGTTTCATATCTAAAAGGAAATACTTAAACAAAGAAATAATTATTTTAAACAAAAATATTCAAATACAGTAGATTAATAAAGTCTCTATAAAATTAGTAAACATTTAAAGCATTAAAATATGTATAATATGTAATATAATGTATTTAAAACCACAAGTTTTTAAAGTTATTTGTGTGCTTTTATCGTTTGTGTTTTCTTTTGTATATATATTTATACAACCCTACTATATTATAATGAACATTTTTAATATAAAAAAAGAAAAAGCTTTTTGTACTACACAAGTTAATACGCTAGAATTAGTTAACTGTAAAGCACGTTGACTTGCATTGTATGTATGAAAGGTGCTATACACTGTAAATAAAGATGATTATCATTAAAACCCACAAGGCCATAACTGGGTTTTGTGTGTGTGTGTGTGTGTGTGTGTGTGTGTGTGTGTGTGTGTGTGTGTGTGTGTGTGTGTGTGTGTGCGCGCGCGTGCGTGCGTGCGTGCGTGCGTGCGTGCGTGCGTGTTTGTCTCTTACATTTATATGGTTACGTACAGAATATAATTGCTACCCGGCATTTATTGTTGAAGATTTTACTTTATCCACATGTCATGTCAGGTTGTCCTATGCATCTATCTAAGGAGCTGAAACAAAGATAAAATCGACATGTTAGTCTAGGGATCAAAATAAAATCATACAGACCTAATCTTTATAACATTTTCTCTTTCATGAGAAAGCCTTTGAATGAGGTGGTGACAGTGACACTAGCACACAGTAAACAAACTGCCCTGTGAACAGAGCAATTGACAGAGGGCCACGCACGCTTAACCCACTGAGAACTATGCTCAGGATATAACATTTCAAACAAAGCAAGTGACACATTTGGACCTAAAACAAATTAATCTTTAACAAGTAGATATAGTACCATTTTCATAGTCATCTGAGTGCTGGATTACGCCATAGATGCTTGCGTTGCCTAAAAGTAAATAAATAAGCATTAATGTGGTGCTTATTTTTGTTATTTCAAACATAATTTCAATTCGGTTAAATACTCTGCTTAGGAAAACAAATGCAAAAGGAATTGACAGACTATGATGTACTTCCAAATGCGATACGCAGACTTCACTATAGTATGATAATACAATAGTAGCATTGGTAGGATGAATACATATTTATTTTGAATTAACATTCTGAATTGATTGAACTTTGTATGTTCGTCAATACGCCCTGAGAGCATCGGAGTGCACCTGGGGTGATCTCATAGTCGTTTGGAAATTATGAGTGGTCGAAGACTTCAAAACCAGCTAGCACTCTGAATCGGAGCAGATTCTCAGAGTATATTTCTGAACGCACCCCTTGTCAGAAGAACTTGTCAGAATTGTCCTTAACCAACATTATTAGTTCAAAGACTTACCATGCTGCAGTGGGCAGTACACATCATCAGGTGCCCCTGCACTCTGATTGGTTCCCTGAGACTGAATGGGTCTGTAATTAAAGGATATATATATTAAGCAGAAATTAAGTAGAAAACAAGGAATGTACTGCTGTCATGTTGAATAGAAAGAGATCAATCGTACATACCTGACACTACATGGATCTGTAAATGAAAAAAATAAGTTGTACCATAAATATTTGGACCTTTAAGAGAACTTGTTCAGTGATTATAATCTACATATGATCATCTAATGTAGTAGTAGTCAGTAGTAGTGTGGTGTTGAGTTACTCTACCTCGCCTGCTCCCATCTTCACTCTGTCTGTCTGTCCTACAGCCTGCAGCAGAGAAACACTCAATTTGACAATATATTTAGTTTAGTTATATTTAATGGCAACTAAGGCAATGTTTATTAAGCAATGGAAATGGCAAAATGATCAGGTCAGCCGGGGGTGGTGAGGGGGTAATGGCGGTATGGGGGTGGGGTGTGTGGAGTGGGGGTTGGAGGATATGGGGGGGGCCTTTCAGGATTGAGCAAAACACCCAAAGGCCGCTTTTTTCTAGTCCAAGGAATTGGATTTGGTACATTGTAAGTATAGGGTCAGATTAATTTTGAGGAGTATGATCAGTGTGAACAGTACTGGAAATGCATATGCTGTGATGAAATAAGACATGTGTTATATAAAATCGCACAAGTATGTAGCATGTATAGATATAAGTCAAACCCCCAGAGTTGGAGTCGAACCGGGAACTCTGGAACATCAGTGGCTGTGGTACGCTCCCTTACCACTAGGTTATTGGGCGCCTAAAATTAAGCTCTTTATTTCTACCTGCACAGAGGTGCTTGTCCCAAAAAGCACAAGGAACTGTACTTTACATCCTGTAAGCATCCGATTGTACTCATTACATATGTTAATAAAGACCAATCTGAATGTGAATCACATCATGTGTAATCTTGCAGCTTCTCAAAATGTCTGTGTTAACATCATTGACAGACATACCTCTGCATTTCTTCCAGAGACACAGCCCCAGAATCAGCAGAAAGATGGAGATTCCAGCACACGTCAGAGGGTAGAAATATGGAGGCAGAGAGGAAGAGTTGGGGTCTGATTCTAGAGTTACTGTAAATGAGACACATAATCCTCTTTAACACGTTTTACAAGCTGTGAATCTTTTAAATGTCAAACATGTCAATTCGGTCTCAGCAGAAATGTGCAGGTTTCCATTTTGACCAAGAGTAGTAGGGTACAGAAGCACAAATGCAAAGCGAGAGTGTTGGACTCTAAGGATTGACAATGTCAATCGGATAAGTGGTACAAACCACTTTGTGGCATGTAGCAAAGCAGCACAGTCTCTGGGCTTTTAAACTCTAGGCTGTGTCCAGTGTCCACCAAAGCAGGTTTTTTTCTTGGCTGAAAACACTTCTAAAACACTCATCCAAACACCCAAAGTTGAACATTTTTCAACTCGCGACAACCAGATAAAAATGTCAGACGCATGCACTGCGCAGGGCAGAATAGAGGCCCAGCACACTGCTGATGTTTCTAATCTAGCATAGCATAAATACGGGGCACTTCCATTGAAAACAAAAACCTTTTGTCTTGTAATTAATCTATTGATTCAGCATTATTGTATGCCTTTTTATAGTTGTTTGTTTATAGTTTGAATATACAGTATACAGTGTGTGTGTGTGTGTGTGTGTGTGTGTGTGTGTGTGTGTGTGTGTGTGTGTGTGTGTGTGTGTGTGTGTGTGTGTGTGTGTGTGTGTGTGTGTGTGTGTGTGTGTGTGTGTGTGTGTGTGTGTGTGTGTGTGCGTGTGTGTGTGCGTGTGTGTGTGTGTGTGTGTGCGTGCGTGCGTTGCATGACTATCTCACCTCTCACATCCATCCAGCTCTGTTGTGACTCTCCAAGTTCAGAGATGTTACAGTTGTAGAACCCTTCATCAGACTTGTAAACATTGTGGATGGTCATCTGTCCTGTAGACTCAGTCCTGATGAGGGATCCATCTTTATAGAAATCCGCTGCGAGGTCAGACGATATTTTCCCTGTTGCCTTGCTTTTGTACCAGCAGCGGATCACAACATCACTTCCTTCCATTACAGGAAGTACAGGGATCTGCAGGATCACAGCTCGATCTAGAACCAACAGCAGGTTGAGTTATGAACATGTGATGACATAGTATCATGTCAATCAATATATAGATTATGTTGAGGTAGTTGTGTTGATTGTACCGTAGACTGCAATGTTGATGGGCTGGCTGAGTTCTCCTGATTCAGACTGGCACCAATAAACTCCACTATCCCAAGGAAACATTCGCATTAAACAGGACAATCCTACACAGAAAAGAAAGAGAGATTAAATGTTATACAATCTATCCGTCCGGTCTGTCTGTCTGTCTGTCTGTCTGTCTGTCTGTCTGTCTGTCTGTCTGTCTGTCTACATACCTTCAGTGGTTCCCCATTCATAGTTGCAGGTTCCATTTCCCCTCAGACTGGTCTGTCTTTTCACGGACCACCCCAGCATTGGGTTCCCTTCTTCCTCACAACTAAGTAAGATGGACTCAAATCTAAAAAGCTGATATCTTTCAGGACTGATGCTCAGAGACACTGGAAGAAGAGATAGGGTGTGCGTGGGGTCATGAACAGGATACATAACTGCACAGACTGGTGTATGGTTGAAATGCATTTCATCACACACTGAGAAACCTTTCACCAGAAAATATCACTTACAACCACTTTAACATGAACAGATATATACCTTTACTATTCTCATATCTTGTTTATTGTGTTGTGATTGTGTCATGAATTTTAAAGGTAGGGTAAGTGATATTTTTTGGCTAAAACAAAAAGTATTTTGTTAAAAGGTTAAAATACTATATTCTGATAGTAATCATTGCTATAGAGTGTTTTTTGTGTCTCCCTGTCTCTCCAGCTCTTTAATAAACAGAAGAAAAAAAAATCGGTAGGTGTCAAAATCTCAACCAATCAGGAGAAAGTACCCATTTTTAAGCTTAATTTGTATAGTGTTCCAGTTCCAATTTTGTCTGCTCATTTCTTAGTGTCATCACTTCCAATTTCACTTGTTTAATCTATATCCTGATTGAGTTCTCTGTCCTGGTTGGATAAAATTGGAAATTAAACTAAAACTGAAACGAAAATGCATTTTCTGTTTAATAAAGAGGTGGAGAGACAAGGAGACTCCTACTGAACAAACACTCTATAGCAATGAGTACTATCAGAATATAGAGCTATTTAACACTTATTTTAACCAACGCAAATCACTTACCCTACCTTTAAATATGTACAATAAATGTCCAACATGGACTGATACATTTCATCCACCTCCATGAGGATAAAAACATGAGGGAATTGGAAAGGGGCTCTCAGTCTTGCCCAGTGGTGGACAAAGTACACCAGTAGTTGAGTCAAAGATACTGGTCAATTAACTACAAGTGAAAGTTGCTCAGTCAAATTTGTACTTGAGTTAAAGTAATGCAGTGCACTGATTGTTGTCTCACCATCTGTTTGAGCAAGTCCACAGCAGTTGAGGAGATACAGCACTGTGTGGAGAGACAGTTCAATAGTTAATTTAATTTTAAGTGTGATTCAAGTTCATTTCAATAATCTTTCACTTTGCAATAAAGCATATTATCAACTCTATACATTCTCCTGCACCCCACAGAGAACAAATATCTATACACATTTAATCCTCTAAAATGGGAGTAGAACTAATCAAGCAATCTACTCATTATGGATAGTAATCCAAAAAAAGAAAAAGAAAACCAAACTAAGGAGCCAGGCACTTCCTCATTGACCACATGTACTGTACACCACAAAACATGCCATAAAATGGTGTGTTGCTTAAAGATTCAAATTTAAGAGTCAAATGATAAATAATACACACAGCAAACACCAACAAAACAAACAACAATTTCAAGACAGAATACAATGGTTGGATGGACAAAGAAATAAGAAAGGGTATAATTGATACACTGTACACAGCTTTACTACGGTTTACCTGCGTGTGTGTGTGTGTGTGGGGGGGGGGGGGGGGTCGTCGGTCTGTCTGTCAATCGGTTTTCCTCTCTGACTTCCTGTTTCTCTCAATGTCTCACACTAATTTTTTTCTCTTTTTTTTCTCTGAATACATTCTCGCTATATTTTCGATTTAGAATTAAATAATTATAAATATAGTTAAAGATGTATTTGTCACTGCTAATACAACACTAGCAGCAAAAGGGTCCCGCTGATTGTGCTACATATAACCAAAAATACATTAAAGCAAGTAAATAACATATTATAACAAATAACATATTATTCCATAGCTTTACTATATTCCATTACAGATCGATTCATTTTTGAATAATTTCTACCTGTCTGAGTCCTTAATAGTGATTACGTCCTTTCCCCAAGCCTTTTTAGTAGGCTGGTATCAGAATATTATTATTGTTATTAAATAATAATAATAATAATAATAAGGGTAATAATAATAAGGGTAATAATAATAATAATAATAATAATAATAATATACATACACACTACAATCATAGCAAAGGGCATTAAATGAATAAATAATAATAGTTTATATCCAACACATACAATCTGGCTTTCAAATACGTCTCCAAACTTTGTTAACCATCAATTAGCCAACTTTTAGAAACTGGGACCTGACAGGCTGGCAGACATTTTGGCCTCTCCACAGCAGGGGTGATAGGGAATGTTAGCTGTGATCACCCTTCTATGATATGGGTAGACCTTTATCCAGGTTTTAACTTTACATTTCATAATTTCTTTAATTGCAGCGCGAGAATCTCGGGTTATCTAAACCTCAGAACCTTTTTTGTAGTTTAGCCATTTTCAGCCTGGGCTTCCATTTGCGCCAGACTCTTACCTTATTAAGAATATAGGGATTTCTCTCATTAAATAAATGTACATGACAATTAGTGCAAAGCGGTGTTAGTGAAAAGAGCAAGCATTCTATGATGATCTGATTTGACTAAATACTTTTTTCATTGTTAAATTCAACTAAAATAGAATTGAAATAAAGTACTCACATGATATAATATAGGTTGATACCAATTCCATCCTGACAAACTGACAAACTGACTGACTGACTGACTGACTGACTGACTGACTGACTGACTGACTGACTGACTGACTGACTGACTGACTGAAAGCTAAGATGTTTGACAAATGCCACCCTGCTTCTTGTGGACAGGAGGTAAGATCCTCCCCACAACCACACACGCGCACGCACGCACACACACGCACACACACACACACACACACACACACACACACACACACACACACACACACACACACACACACACACACACACACACACACACACACACACACACACACACACACACACACACACACACACACACACACACACACACACACACACACACACACACACAGAGGTACTATATAGAGAGCACTCAAACTGAACACATGCAGAATAAACCAGATGTGAAAACCATGGATTTATAACACATTGCATGGAGTTAAACAAAAATAACAGACACAACTTGCACTACAAAATTGAGGCTGATCAATTTGTGGGGTTGTCTCTCCTGATTGGATAAAAGTTGAAAACAGGGAAACTCCTGTTACTGTACAAACACTCGCAATGATTACTCACAATATACGTAGATCTTTGGCTTTGTTTTAATTTATTGTGTTGTGATTGTGGGATGAATGTTATGAATTTTATACAATATTTCTTCCACCTCCATGAGGATAAATACATGAGGGAGTAATGAGGGAGTACTCAGTGCATTTCCCCGCTGTCAATCTTGCCCAAATATTAGGTGCAACCATGCGGAACTACATTTTTGTCAATACATGAGTATTTGGAGGCCAACATAGCCTGGCAGGACAGTGGATCTGAGATTAGTTGTTTGACATTCAGAAAACCCCACTGCTTCGAGAAAGCAGAACCACTTCCTGTTTGGTAAGACGCTCAGTCACCCACCATCGCACCCATCCTCGCATCCACCCTGTACAGTAAATCTTCAACTGTGTGTGTGTGTGTGTGTGTGTGTGTGTGTGTGTGTGTGTGTGTGTGTGTGTGTGTGTGTGTGTGTGTGTGTGTGTGTGTGTGTGTGTGTGTGTGTGTGTGCATTCCTGCTTGTGTGTGTGTCGGCCACACACACTCATAACGGAAATGTGAGTGAGATAGAAACAATAGGTAAAGACTAGAAAGGGGTGATCCAGAGAGCACATATCTCTGCCAGGCTCGATGGCCTGTGTGTAAGTCTTCAGTTGCAGCCGTCAGGACCAGAGGAACCTGCAGGGGGAAATAGGATATTTATGACATACATATTTTACTTAAACAAATTTAATTTTGGTGTGAGGTCCATCCATCCATCTTCAAACGCTTATCCGGAATCGGGTTGCAGGGCTAACAGCTCCAGCAGAGAGCTCCAGACTTCCCTTTCCAAAGCAACATTAGCAACTTCCTCCTGGGTGATCCTGAGGCGTTCCAAGGCCAGTGTGGATAATCCCCCCCCATCTAGTCCCCACTCTGTATTCCTCTTTTCTTTACACAAAGCACCCTCATTATAAACATTTGAGCGTGTGGAGGGAGTACTTTACAAATTCAATAATGGTTTGATTCTTTCTTTAGACAGTCATGTGGTTTGTTCATTGGTGGATCTATGGGAGAATGCATGCCAAAAAGTTC
The DNA here is from genome assembly GCF_963454915.1 of Gymnoscopelus microlampas. NCBI lineage: Eukaryota > Metazoa > Chordata > Actinopteri > Myctophiformes > Myctophidae > Gymnoscopelus > Gymnoscopelus microlampas. The sequence goes on from NC_139942.1 coordinate 17,972,301, forward strand.
CATTCCTTAGCATATTTCACATTTTTCATTTTCAGATCTGTCATGTTCTCTGGAAGGAAATTATTAATAAAGATTAGCAATAACTTTAGAAAGGGACCTTTAGCATCCAATACAACATGGCATCTGAGCAAGCACACTACGAGCCATTACCAGTGATCCAGCCGTGTAACATGTCATAATTGTCGTCACTTTAAAACTTCACTGAGCGAGTAATGTTCCCATTTATCAAATCAAACCCACTTGAGTCCTCCGTCCTCACTTCCTATCCTCACCTTCTTTCTCGGGGAATGGGAAGGGCATACATACAACAAGGATTATATATAAAAAAATATAAAGTAAAATGGCACTTTTCTGACCTCACTGGATGGACCACCACCCCTTTTTTTTTTTACTCCTCTCCAGCTTAGCTGAGAGTGTGGCGTGGTAGAGGAGGTCTCCCCAAACACGTGCGTATGTCAAAAGTGCTGACACGAAATTGTTATCATCTACTCAGGCCTTTGTGATCCCCCCAGACAGTTTTTAAGTTGCTTGATTAATTATTTAGATATTTGATATTCATTTTATCAGACACGCCCCCTTCCTATACATTGTGTTTTCTCAATTACTTTTTTCATTTATTTAATTTAAATGTTTTATTGTATTTTATTTTTTTGATTTTCCAAAAAAAATATTAAAAATAAATGAAAAAAGTAATTGAAAAAACACGGCCCCCTCACGCATTTGACTAAAGTGTGATTAGTATGAATGTTTAGCAAAATGTCATGATTCCCAAATCATACCCCATCAAGCAAGACAGTTAATAATGGAAAATTATATTAAATTGAGCATTGGAACACCGAACACACATTTTATTTTATTTTTAATATGTATATTAATATTGTGTGTCTTGTGACGATCGGGTCCAATATTTAGTTCAGTGACCATGGAGCTAAAGGGTGCGTTGGAATGTGCACCACGCATTAAAACCATAGAGTTATGATTAAAACGTGCAATGGTTCAGAAGCTGTGTTCACGTTCACTCTTAGCCTGACACTCAGCCTGAATTTTCATTTCGTTTCACTCCATTATTCAATGAATACCTGAAAGCGCCTGAATGCCCCCTGAATGCGAGGCAAGCGATTCAGGGGGTAACCTCGGTCCCACCTCACTCATCTGCGAAGAGGAGAGCCTGTCCTAGAGACAACCAACGTCCCAGGTCTTGCCCAGGGTGTTCAGGGGGTGGAGCCCGGCTAGTTCACGGCATCGCAGTGGTGTGGTGTTGTAGAGGAGTCTCCGTGAACGTGTGCGTATGTTCAAAGTGTTGCCTCGCGGAGCCGTCTCCTGTGCAGCGCCCACTATTGTCTGAAAGCGGCACCTTTTGGCACTTTTCTAACCTCTGACCTCACTGGAAGGCCCGCCACATTTTGTTTGAGCCCCGTCCGGCTTAGCGGAGAGTGTGGTATGTTCAAAGTGTTGCCTCGCGGAGCCGTCTCCTGTCCAGTGTCCAATTTGTATAGGTTATGCACTCCTTTGAACAGCATTTATCCATTTAGATAAATTATTAATGTTTTAAATCCCTTTTTGTTACACAGAAACATAATATGTGTTGTATAGAAACATAATAATATGTCGTTTAAATGCTGAATGTATAGTTTTAATGTGCAAATTAACCGTTTTTCAATGGCTCCTTTTTGCTCTGGAGGGTACTCTTATTCTGAAGAGATCGTCCATCGGAAGTTTTATTGTTGCTCTGTTATCGTTGCTGGCGGAGCCGTCTCCTGTGCAGCGCCCACTATTGTCTGAAAGCGGCACTTTTTGGCACTTTTCTGACCTCTGACCTCACTGGATGGCCCGCCACACTTTTTTTTACACCTCTCCCGCTTAGCGGAGAGTGTGGTATTGTAGAGGAGGTCTCCCTGAACGCGTGCGTATGTCCAAAGTGTTGCCTCGCGGAGCCGTCTCCTGTGCAGCGCCCACTATTGTCTGAAAGCGGCACTTTTTGCCACTTTTCTGACCTCTGACCTCACTGGACGGCCCGGCACACTTTTTTTTACACCTTGCCTCGCGGAGCCGTCTCCTGTGCAGTGTCCAATTTGTATAGGCTATGCACTCCTTTGAAGAGCATTTATCCATTTATATAAATTATTAATGTTTTAAATCCCTTTTTGTTACACAGAAACATAATATGTGTTGTATAGAAACATAATATGTCGTTTAAATGCTTAATTTATAGTTTTAATGTGCAAATTAACCGTTTTTCAATGGCTCCTTTTTGCTCTAGAGGGTACTCTTATTCTGAAGAGATCGTCCACCGGAAGTCTTATTGTTGCCACCTTATCGTTGCTGACGGAACACAGCTCGGAACGGAGCTATGCAATGAATAGACTCCAACCTGCATCCCGTCTCCTACAAAGGTGTCCTCCTGCAGAAACGGGAAGTAAACGTGCAGCGTGCTAAATTAAGTTACGGTGAGTGTGGTGTGTTATGTTGTGATATTATAGTGTTGTCATTAAATTTAAGTGACAACAATGCTGTCTACTCTACTGCTTTTGACAGCGGCAGCGCCGTTAGCAATGCTAACGAACAGGTGGCTCTGGACTAGCCGCGAGCGTCATGGAGCAACTTTTAACTGGTTTTGACACTTTCTCCATTTACAACCCGTACATCTACATAAACGTTTATATTTCAAATATAAAGTGCTGACCCCACGGCCATGGAGGTAACAAGTTGAAACGCTTGGGTCTAAGTACCCGTCTCTTCCGTATTGTTCAATAAAAAGTGTTTAAATCCGATCGGCGGCCATTTTCTCATATAGTTATTATAATGTATCAGAGTGCAATACACCTTCCAACCGATAAGGTCACGTAGTTGAAAGCTTGAAGGACATTTTGAGAAAATGGCCACCGATCGGATTAAAATGCTTTTTATTGAACAATACGGAAGATACGGGTACTATGACCCGAGTGTTTCAACGCGTTACTTACATCCATGGCCGTGGGGTCAGCATTTTATATTTGAAATCTGAACGTTTATGTAGATGTACAGTACATACGTACAGGTGTAATGGAGTGCCAAAACTAGGTGGAAACTAAGCCAGCTGATTTGTGGTTGTGGTTGCGTTGAGCTGCTATCGCTGATTTGTGGTTGTGTGTTTTACTTAACCATCCCTACAACTATAGTTGTACGTCTCGCGTCACCAGACTTTCCACCGCGGAGGAAAGTTGTACGATGTCGCGCGGAGAACATAGCCGATCTACACGTTCTTTTTTAAATGGATGTGAATGAATGAGAATAACTGTTTTGATCCATATACTGCCACCTATGTAAGATCATCGGTAGTGTTACAGCTACATTAGGGGTGTATTTTCTCAGAAATCTCATCATCTCTTGACAATTGACATCCATCTCAAGTATTTGAGACACTCATCATGATTTGTGTGCGTGCACGGGAACTCATTTGAAACAAGCTCAGTGCTTTTATGAGTCTTCCAGTTTAGTAGACCTCGTATTGTGAATTTGTACTTCCATGTACTGTTGTTCTCATGTCTTACTAAATAAAGTACATCAATCAATCAATCAATGTCAGTAGTAGTGCCATTGCCCAAAGTGAAATATGATTATATTTTCTATTTAAATGGAATTACATTTTTAAATGGCAACCAACCATCAAACCTTAGTTGACAAACATCCCAACCTTTTCAATGAGTTCAAGGCAGGTGATGGTTGACTGGTTGATTCTTTTGTTGTGTTCATGAAATAAATACAGAGCATGAGAAGTCTCTCCACAGTTGTATGTGTAGTCAGTGGGACTGGTAACTGGTGCGCTTAGCGACGCCGCCCCTTTAAGAGCACTATAAGAGTCAGCTGGCCAGGCAGAGTGTCAGACTGCGTTTGTCCAGGTTCCCCGCCCACTCCATTGTTCACGGCGGGTCGTTTGGTTGTGCTCATAGCGTCGAGACGTGCGCCAACTAGAGCCCTGTTAGAGTGTGTGTGTGTGTGTGTGTGTGTGTGTGTGTGTGTGTGTGTGTGTGTGTGTGTGTGTGTGTGTGTGTGTGTGTGTGTGTGTGTGTGTGTGTGTGTGTGTGTGTGTGTGTGTGTGTGTGTGTGTGTGTGTGTGTGTGTGTGTGTGTGTGTGTGTGTGTGTGTGTGTGTGTGTGTGTGTGTGTGTGTGTGTGTGTGTGTTCACACACGGGTCTAGAGGCGGTGCTAGGACAAAGCTGGCCGTTTTCACTGTGTTGCACCAACAACAACCTGGGGATTCCCTCACATGTTAACAGGACTGTGCCTGTTGTACTGTTGACCGCTGTTCTTTTAACCTTTGTTTTTATGCTTTATGTTGCTACCTTTTTTATTATTATTTGTGCACTGCTAGTAAGAGTGCTACAGCCCCTGCGGCTATAAACGTCACAACAAGCTGTCTAACCAACCACAGGTTTAATTCGGCTACGGCCTGAGACAGAGAAGATACTTGGCTAATAGTTATACTGCAGATTGGCACTTAATTGATTGCTGTCTCTTTTTGTGGTGTTCATGGCTTTTGGCCTTTTTGAGTGTACATTTGCAGTGATCTTTAATGCCAAATTACACATGGCTCTGAGTGTTTATATCTTGCTGATTTGCAGTGTTTAACTAGTGTGTGTGCAGACTTCAATGAGTAGGCCTACATTTCAGTACAGCTATTTGGCCAAGCTTTTTGTCTCTCTAGTAGCCCTATGCACTTTAGTACTGGTTGACATGTGGAAAGAGTTTTAATCATTAAATCTACTAATACATTGTACTTTATCAATTGTGAATAAATACATTTTTGCATTCCAAACCGACCATTATTTGTTCACTCAAACTGAACACTTACCTTTGGGGAAGTTAACTGGATATAATAACATGTACCTCGGGTCTCCCACCCTGTAATTGGGAGTGGCGTAGTCACACTGTGTATAAAGGAGTACTTGGTGACTCCATTTGGTTACATATGCATACAATAATAGGGTTGCATAATGGCTATAATGCCTATGCTAGTTGTTCCATATACTACTATTCTACTTCCAGTATGCCATTGCTTTATTTTGTTTCTACTGTAAACATTGTATTTTTTTTCTTATTAGCACTGCTTCATATAGTAGGTCTGATTATCACTGACAGGCTTTTAGGCTACTCTGAGTTAGCCGCAAGCAACCCTTAGATCCTATTTTTAATATCTGCAATCTAGAGTTGCAATGGACAACCCTTGACAGCCCATACATCGTTAAACTCACCAACATTGCAGCTGTACGGAAAGCTTGGATTATCCTCTTTGTATCTGCCAAGTTTTTGTTTCATAAAAATCCACGTAGACATGTTATGAGCTACTTTCTGTCAACAAATTCCATGCAGGTGATGTTGTGTTGGAGTTTGGAAGCGCTCGTTGGAAATCACAACGGCCCTGCGTACCACCTTTGGTGCCCATAATGCAGGAGGCAGTTGCTGAGTCACTTGAACACAGCTCATGTGTATTCAAGGTTTCTTTATTGTTACATCTTGTGAACGGGTACATAAAAGTAAACTTATTTTGTTGTGGTTCCTCAGACATTGTAGGTGCATAAATAATAATAATAAACATACATACACAACAAGGGTGAAAAAAGGATTAATCAAAGCAGCAGTCAAATAGCAGCAGTATTAAGACAGTTTGTCCATTGGTTCTAGCTCTGGTGCTTGAAGATGATGTGTAACTTACTCCTAAGTTATCAACAGCTAGTGTGTCTATTGTGTGCCAGTGTTCTTGGCACTGATTTAACACTGCCTCTGACCTAGGGCTGTTACAATATTAAGATAATAGTGTTTTTAGCATTGGACTTTGGTATACAGTATATTTCTTTTTGCCATAATATTAATATTTCTTTATTGGTCCACACCCCTTTGCGGTATTTGTCACTATATATTTGCATATACAGTGAAATGTAGTCATCTGCATTTAACCCATCCAAAGTATCAGGAGCACTACGACACACGCACACGCACACGCACACACACACACACACACACACACACACACACACACACACACACACACACACACACACACACACACACACACAGTGTAGTTACATGCATAGTAGATAAACCATAGAGTTATGATATATCTAGACTGCCCCGCCCCCAGCTATTCATTTGAATGAAAGTTCCTCACCAGCATTTGAAGCACCCGGAAGAACGCTCTATTTCTGCATTTTTCTTGATTTTAGCACCACATTTTTGTGCCCAAATGCGGAAGACTTGAGCACCAAGCAGGCGCACTAGGGTTTCAAATAGTAGAAGCATCCGCATTGGCGTTTTAAATGCGGAAGTATTGCAATCCGAGATTTGACCACTAGGCGACGGCAGCTTCACTGTTCTACCGTGGTTCTGGGGGCTTGAGATTTACCGACATGAAAACGCCTCTCCCTCTGGTGCTCGGGTGGCGCAGTGGTAAAGTCCCGGCCCACCACCACGGAGGTTGTGTGGGTTCGAATCCACCGTGGTGCATCCGGCTTTGACGGTCGTCTATGCGAACACAATTGGCCTGTGTAGGGGGAGGGAAGCCGGGGGGGTGATATTGGTCATTGCATGTACTGTACTCCTATGGGCTGGGGCTGCACCTGTCAACGGGGAGTGTTGGGTGGGAGGAGTTGGACGAAGGCTCTATGTCCTCCCGGTGGGGGCTCCTCACTGGCAGGTGAGTCAGCTGGGTACAACAGCAGTGACAACACAGAAATGTGTGTGGAGGAATCAATTGGCACAACGACTACATTGGGGAGAAAAAGGGGAAAAAACTATTGATTACTCTAAATTAAAAAATAAAAAATAAAACGCTTCTCTGTTTGACTTGACATTAGTGTTATATTAACTCTCTGTCTTCACTCTTTTTTGCTTTCTATCATACTAGGTGTTAGGAGTGGCCATCATGGGAGTGTTCTAGCCAAGCAGGAGTGGTGAGGGATGACATCAGCCAATTGGATGGGATATATCGCTCAGATTTCATTACTGGTGCTATCTACTATTGCTGCTGCAATTACCATCGATGACCCAATATATAGTGGTGAGTCAATCACTTTTCACCACTTTAAATTAGTTTAACTGAGGGAATGATGCCCGTTGGGAAAGAGTGTCAGAGTACCCGTCGTGCCGATTAGTACGATACACACGGAAAGTTTGAAGTCAATCAGTCTGAGTCAGACAATTCTCGAGTTATGTGGGCGACACAAACACACACACACAAGACAGAGATTTTGTGCATTTATAAATGGATGTGTGCTTCATGGGTGGCTACATATTTGGGCTCTATTACACTGTCATTATTTTTGTGCCCACTAGAGCTAGTATAGTCTAGTAACTAATGTTTGCTTTATGTTTGAAATCTAAAACTTTAATTTCATAATGAAAGTCAATGGATTTCTGATCCATCCACAGTGCCGTCTCCATCCACAGTGCCGTTGACATCCACAGTGCCTTCGCCAACCAATGTCACACTGCAGTGCCACAACTTCCGGGTCACACTCTACTGGAACTACAGTCAGCCCTCCTTACAGCCCCAATTCCAGATAAAAATAAGCAAGACAAAAGGGTAAGGGTAGATTTTGCTGTGTGTTTTTTGTGTCTGTAGAACAATAGGAATGTGTTATGTTTACTGTAAGTGTGCATGTGCATCCATGGTTTCTCACCAAGTTTCTCCTCTCTCCAGCCCTGAAGAACACAAAAATGTTACAGCACCAAACCGCCGGTTTGACTTATCGTCACTCAATGATCCAAGTAATGACTACACTGTGACTGTGATGGCTGTGGTCCAAGGGAGGAAGTCTGAGCCTGAGCCTGTCGATGGACTTACCTTCACCCACAACATCCAACATCTATACCAAGTCCATGATAAACATTCCACCCAACCCATCATCTGTGAGTTGGACGGTCGATTTACCTGAGTTCGATTTCTTATCAACCCCTAACATTGTGAGCTAAGCACACACCGCTCCAGAGTTTGGGATTCGATTCCAAACTGCATGCTCATGATGTCATTTTTGTTCCCCCAAGGCAAACTGGACCTCCCACCCGTCAATGTCACTGTCCAAAATGGTAGCATTTTGTTCAGGTTCTTCCACCCCTCAACTTTCTACGAGGAGGCCCTGAAAGGGAAGAGCAGGCAGAAGAAACACCTGGAAGAAACACCTGGGTCCAACCCGTTTTCCTACCTCGTCCAAACCAAAGGCCAGGTCAGACTGCACCTTGCTGGCTCACATAAATCCAAATGTAAAATTTTCTATGATGAACTGTGCATGGGTGTGATCTGTGAGTTCATAGAGGCATCACAATCTGCACCATTATGTGGCCCCTCTTTTTAAATAAAATGATGTTGTTATTTTTGTATTCTGAATATTTGGAAGAGTGAAACCAAACTAGAGACGAGAAATGGCATTTGTGGTTGCCCCGACGCAAGTCATGGGTTGTGGCCGTTGGGACCTGAGGAATCCTCTGAGAGAAATAGTTGCGTTATTATTCTGATTTATTCTATTGATTAATATTTTCGAATAATTGAGAAGCAGGTTTTTGTGTAATGGCTCTGTTCAATACGATATTTTGGTTTCACGGTTTGATACTTTTTTGATATAGAAAACAAAAATGAAATGCCAGAGAAATTTACGTAGATTTTTTTGTTGTTGATTTTTTTTACTATGATGTTTTTAATTGCTAACATCATAAACATAACATGGTATGGCGTGTAAAAACGACGCTTCACCGGCGCGTTTTAGCGGTCCTTCAGCAGCCACCGCTTCTAAATTTCGCCGCTTTTCGGCGATAGTTCAGTCTTCTTTCACTTTCTCCCCGCCGTTTGGTGCCCCCCCCTCCCCCAAGGTTGGTGCCCTGTGCTTCAGCACCTAAAGCCCTTCCGTTAATCCTGCACTGTGTGTGTGTGTGCAAATTAAATATGTATTCATTAATATTCATTCATCCCACAATGTATATATAATTGTACTCTCTTTATACTTACTGTATATACATAATGGGGATATTTTATAGTCTTGTCCTCTAATCTGACATTATCATAAAGTATGCATGGGATGGAGAGCATTTCATGTCTGAGCCATTCAAAAACAGCAGGTACTGTACAAAGCACTGATGTCAGCTTTAGCATACTGATACTGACATTAGCTATATGTTTTTCAAACAAATAAGACACAAATCCTTTGGGGATATTGGAAGTGACTATTTCAACTAATGTATATGTGGGAAGATGATCCTTCCATACACACACGTTGCTGTGTGTAACTGTAAATAAATGAAAAAATATGACTCAGGCAGATTATTAACAGATTGAAGTTCTTGAAATTATGTAAGTAACAATGATATTGTGTTGGTGGTCATGCTTTATGTAGTAGTAAAGATTGAGATTGAAAATCACTACTACATGTAATATCAGTATTAAAACCTCATGCACTCCTGTACATGTACAGGTGATTTATTGTTTCAAATTTTCAGTTAATTAAAACTCTAGCGTGTGGTGTACATTGCAGAACAAAGAGAAGCAGTTCAACTGCAACACCAAAGTGTGCACTGGTACGGTTGAAGTGCTCGGAGACCCAGTGAACTACTGTGTGAAGATCAAGAAGGGAGTGTGGAAGAAGGGAGTATGGAATCTCATTGCAGTCGAGGCTACTAAGGAGTACTACTGCACATTACGTAAGTAACAGTGAGGTTAAACTTTACAGCTTAAAGTAGAGCAAGACATGAAAACAAAAAAAGAACAATGGACCACCAACTAGAGAGAAAAACTGGTTTATTGCGGGAGGATTTTTCAGGGCCTGCAGGTTATATTTTGCCGACCGCAGGTACGGTATTTAAACACCGCCCACGCCCACAAGATTTGTGTTGGGACCTGTGGGTAGCACGGGTGCAGGGCTCTACCACCAACATCTGACTGACAACGTTTTTCTTCCTTTTAATAGTGGTATAAGTTTTGATTGTGCCAGAGTTCGATTTCTTATCAACCCCTAACATTGTGACTTTGAGCTAAGCATACACCGCTTCAGAGTGTTGATTTCGATTCCAAACTGCATGTTCATCATGATGCTATTTTTGTTCCCCCAAGGCAAACTGGACCTCCCACCTGTCAATGTCACCCTCCAAAAAGGTGGTGTTATGAACTTCAGCTTCTTCCACCCCTCAACAGTCTACGCCAAGATGGAGGCCCTGAACTTGGAGAGCAGTCACAAGAAACACCTGGGTCCTCAGAACCAGTTTGTCTACTCCGTCCAAACCAAAGGCCAGGTCAGACTGCACCTCTATGATGAACTGTGTGTGGGTGTGACCTGCGAGTGCATAGTTGGAGGCATCACAATGTTGCTGGCAACAGTGCTGTATATTTCTGATTATTTGGAGAAACGGAAACGAAATGAATTTGGCAACTAGTATTCACAGATCGCTGCATCTAGTCACAGCTAACAATAATGTAGCAATAAGAGAATCCAAATATTTGTATTGGTTAGCTACGTTCACATAATGTATGAGGAATTTGACTGGGCGTTTTGCTCTCACATCGAAGGAAAAAGATGGATATGTAGAACAGATGAGAGAATAAAGTATATAATCGTACGGTATAAAAACGTATGTAACTATTGTAGCGCACCAATGGGTAAATGTATAGTGCGGTAACTATATAGTTGGAATGTTCCCCGTGTTCCAGCCGTTCCGGCTGGAACACATGGCTTACCCTCAGCTTCCCGTCTCGTTCTACATTCTCTTATCTAAAACGAGCTGAAAACCGCTTAAAACATACAAAAGTAACAAGTAAAAATGGGAATAATAATCATTATCTATTGCACAGACATGTTATAAATATAGCAATAATATTGCACAATTTGTGTTATGGGTATATTGTATATTGTACTGTACATATTAGATATTGTACATATTGACACTGCAGTGCACTCTCAAGAACAGGAGTGGTAGTGATATTAATGTACAACAATGGTAAAGGTTGAGGTAGAAAATCACTACTACTGTGCTGTACTGTAATATCAGTATAAAACCTCAGATGCTACATGTAGGTGATTTATTGTTTCACAATTTCAGTTAATTAAAACTATAGTGTGTGGTGTGCATTGCAGTACAAAGATGCGGCTCACCAGTTCAACTGCAGCAACGAAGTGTGCACTGGTACGGTCGAAGTGCTCGGAGACCCAGAGAGCGAGTGTGTGAAGATCAAGGGAGTATGGAATCACGCTGCTGTCGAGACTACACAGGAGTACTGCTGTGACCTGCTAAGGCCGCCCGTTCCCACAGGCACAAGACGTAAGTAACATTGTGGTTAAATATTACAGTGTGCTGAGGCCTCCAGACAGTGACCTTTAAAAAAAATAAAATCTTTATTTAAGGACATCCATAGTCATGTTACATTGTTTTTCAATTTACATTTCTTTGGTTGTCCTCGTTCTTAGGTTTTTATAAAAATAAATCAAACAAAACAACAAATAACAAAATATATCAATTGGGAGAGATAAAAAGTGTGTACATTAAGTAACATTAGGTAAAATACAATATAATACACATAAAAAGACATGGGAGAGTACATCAAGTTTTGAGCATTAATTAAAATGTGTGACATGATTAAGACAGTCATTTTAGTCACTCCTTGCCTCTACAAAATCTGGTCGCAAAGGCATTACATATTTAACCCAATTAGACCAAAACTTAATAAAATTCTCCTTCTGTAGCCAGAGAGAGAAAGTGAAATGTATGGATATCATCTATCCATACTTTTATGGTGGGGGCTCGGGAAGCAACCAGTGCCTTGTAAAGACTTTTCTACAGGCAGATATCAGAACATCAAATAGGTATTCATCAGATATCCCTGTCTGGAAATGTACATGACCCATAATAATATAGTAAACTCCAAGGGCAAATCTGCACCAAATATTTTATTTATTGATCTATGAAATTCTTCCCAGAAGGTCCTAATCACTGGACACTCCCAAAATGTATGGCAATGGTTAGCCTCCCGAGATCCACACTGTCTCCAACCAGTGACCATTTTTTGAGTGAGTTAAAATGTTGTGGTCTGGGGCTTCCTGGAGCTCAGCTGGTAAGAGTGCATACCATGTAGTAAATAAGGCTAAAGTCCTTCCTGCAGCTGGCCTTGGTTCAGTTGAGCTTAAAAAAATGTACAAATAGAATAAATCACATCCTTGCATTCCTGTGAGTGAGTTTCACGTTCTCCAAAGTCACAGGACACATTTTAAAATGTGAGTTAAAATGAGTGTTGAATAGCTTGCTCTGTATTGTTTGTTCAATAGCGGGAGTCTCCCTGTCTCTTCAGCTCTTTAGTAAACAGAAAATACATTTTCAGGTCGGTATACCAATTTCATCCAATCATGAGAAAGAACTCCTACAGGACACAGGATAAAACAAGTGAAATTGTAAGTGATGAAACAAATAAATGAGCTGACAAAATTGGAACCAGAACACAATGAATTGATAAATGATCTTTGTGGAGTTCTCTCTCCTGATTGGATGAAATGTGTAACCCACCAGAAAATGTATTCTCTTTACTAAAGAGCTGGCGACACAGGGAGTCACAGGTTTCTTAACACTATAGCAATCGTCACGGCCCTTTTTAAGAATAACGACCATCAATCACTCTCGTGGTCAGAAAAGGTGCAGAACACTTTTCTCTCAGTCTCACATGCTCTTCAAAAGAAATAGGCAATGACACTGTATATCAAAAGCAAAATGATGATAAATGAAGTGTGACTTTACTTCACTGAAACCACCAAAACCAAAGTTAATGTAAACTGTCCCCAAAATTATTATAAACCTCTCTGTCTTGTGCAAGTTAATTAATAATGAATTCATTATTATTAATTATTATTCTTATTATTCTCTTATTATTATTCTCTATTCTATGCTGGCGAAATATGCTTTGGGGAGCCTTTTATTTTCACATTGCGATATACAGTACATTTCTTTACCATCTATGGTGTGCTTGCTTGATGTGTTTTCTCTTTATCTATCCTCTAGACCACTTTGTCTTGATTGCTGTGGGGGTGGTGCTCCTCTTAGTCTTCTTCCTCATCTGGAAGTGGATGGATATCCATCCAGCACCAGGACCTTCTTCTGAGACAAATGAGGTACGTTCCCCCTGTTTTGAAGAGTGATGGTTACCCTTTTCCCCTAATGAAAGAACAGGTTCACATTCAGTTCCTGGGATGCAACAGCAGCTGTTATATTCTTTACCTATGACCAATCACCACCACCTCCGTCGTCCTCCATTTGTGTTTTCTAGAAAGACTCAATGATGGAAGAAGCAGGTGACCAGAGGAGAGGAGAGGACTGCCAGTCGTGTCCCTCTCAGGTTAACACGTTTACTGTGGCATTGTGAGCCGTACCGGATGAGAGGGTGTCCAACGAGCTAGGGGATGGACGAGGAGAAAGTGAAATGACATCTTTTAAACCATCTTTTTGAAGTTGTAGCCGACATAATCAGCTTTTATTTACTGTTTCATGGTGCTACGGTCACTTGCCTTCAACTTGTGAACACATTATTCATTATTACAGTCATTAATCCTGTACTGCTGTGACGTGACCAGCACATTGAATGATCATTTATTGCTCCCCATTTCATGTTGGCCGCCCCATTTTTAAATCCATTAATTTCTCAAAATCTAGCAGGGAATTTCTGTTTGCACTGATCAATTTAGGTGTGTGTGTGTGTGTGTGTGTGTGTGTGTGTGTAAACTTTAGGTACATATTGTATTGTACATTTGTTGTTTTGTTTACTCGATAGCCTTATTATTATTATTATTATTATTATTTCTTTATTGTTATTCCCCCTAATGTGAAGCCTGTAAGCAGCAACTGTCATTCCGAAGCTGCAACGGCTTTGTGATTGCTGCTCAACACAAAGGATGGAGCACACACCTGTGTTGATGAGGTGCTGACCACGGCAGGTAACAATGTTGACAAGGATGAGGCTGCACAGCTCTTAGCCCCGATGGCTGTGGGATTTACATTTCATAACAATTTATGTTCACAGATTTACATTGTGTTTTGTAATTAAAGTTTTATCCTGAATCAATAGTTTAGCTTTGCAGCAGTCAAAAAACGTACACAGTTTGATGACCGACACATGCTACTTTATCCTGCTACATTATGAACAAATCTGTGCTGAAATCATTGTAGCGGACGTAGATCATTTCTTTCTTATTTACGTAAGACGCATTTCAACGAGTAAAATACTTTGACATAACACTCTGTTCGGTTGATGACGGCCGACGGGGACACAGGTTTCAATGTAACGGCGATCGTCCACTCCGTGCCATGATTCAGACCATTTCAACATGCATGAATATAGTTATAACCATTGGCGATCAGAGAGAGAAACATTTTATTTGAATTTTATTTGAATGTATTCATTTTATAGCATTCTCCTTATTAGTATTACTTTTTAATTGCAATGTACAACGTGTTTATTTGTTACGATTACAAATTTAAGTTGACGATTAATTGTGATTAACGATTTAATTGTGATTGGCATTGAACATTGGAACATATGAAGCCTTTTAGGCTTCGTAATCAAAAGTTGCACAGGACAGATATGACAGATAACTTAAATATACAAAGAAATTATTGACATATTAAATAATTGTATACATATGCATGCAGAAATAGCTGCTCTACAAGCTTGCGATTATCCTCCTATAATTCTACAAACCTCCTGTTGTGAGGCCAAAATCGTGGTGAGACCAAAATCTCTTCTGCCCGGTTCTCCTCACTGCCTGGAGCAATTGATCGGAATTTGCACACAGCCATTGACCATTACCATGTGCACGGAACAGCGAAGCCCGTTTCACCAAACGTCAGCTGTTTATTAGCGTTTTTGGGAGGGTTTTTTGTAAAAGAATGTCGCCATGGTTACGGCTGCCCAGCTGTGGGATGGCCGGCTCCCGGGTTGCCAGATCATGTGCGCATATCCCCCCACGGGTATGGACTAGTCTCAAATAATTGCGATTAGAGGATTATGTAATAATAGTGACAGGCCTACATCCAGTAGTTTTATTCTTGTTGTGTTGCTGTCAGCCTAGTCTTGCAGACCTTGCCACCAGTGTTTGGCAGTAAAGTAAAAGTAATGCGATGCTGTAATATATTACTTTTTCCAGTAACAAGTAATATAACAACTTACTATAATGTTTTGAGAAATAATGTTAGTTACCATTTCCTAAAGTAACTTGTTACAATTTTCACAAGCCTTGATGGAACTGCAGGTTGCGACATAATGTGTGTAGTATTATTTGCGTTTTATCATGATTCAGGCAACAGCGCAGTCAGTTGGACTCCAGTCTAACTCCCTTGCCTCCCCAAGGAGTTACAATGTCCCTTACGTGTTCTAAAGTCCATTAGTTTCACTTCATAATTGTATCACAAATCATGTGGTTGTATGTGTTCTGCAAAAACACATTGTTTTGTAATGAAAATCCCACGGCCCAGAATTGGGCAACAATCATGAAGCATAAGCTTGAATTCTTCTTTTTCTTATTTTTTTTTAAGCTGGCTTCAATCACTCAAGCTGGGCGACTATACAGTATTGGTCTTACACTGCGCCGATCAGAGCAATAGTCACCAAGTTATGGCCATTTTCACTACTACTACTTTATTGTGTGTTAAAATGGATGTGTAAGGTTTTGTACAGTATGAATGTATATTTTATGAAACGGATGTATTGTATAAGCTATCGTTCTGAATTTGTCCTGCTAACAAATGTTCCCATCTGCACTTTACTGTCAAACTGCCCAAGTACTTATTTAACTGAACAGGAAACGCAAATGTATTGTTTCCTGTTCAAATCTGCTGCCATGCCAATAAAATTAAGCTATGGGAAAATGATCAGGTACAGGAAACTTGTATGCTGTATGTGAATATATGTGCCTTTCAACCATGCAGCATGTGAAGATGTTATACCTTCATCAATGGCCATGCACATGTACAGTATAAAGATGCTGCTTTTTTGTATATGTCTCTTCCTCTCTTTTCTATTCTGTATAATAAATAATTACAAAAAATGAAATGCCATGTCCATTTTTTAACTCTTTAACTATTTTGACTATGTCTAAAACCCAGTGGATCCCTACCAGCAGATGTCATGGCACCCCTGTGGAGCATGGTGGCTCACATTGTTAAGATGCTCTCTTCATGTTCCCAAGCTCCTAAATTCAAATCCCACCAAGGGTGGCCTACACGTTACTGCAGAGGATCTTTTGAAGACTAACATCCATAGTAACACTTAAAGCACAAGGGGAAAAAGTGGTGAAACAAGGAGCATGGTGGCTCGCTGTGTGTGTAAGCTGTACACAAGGTCCTTTAAATCTCACCAAGGGTGACCTCGGGTTAGGTTCCAGGCATAGGCATGCCATGACTGCCCCACCAAACCAACAGTCAAACATCTAATTCCAAAAATAACTATTTGAAACACTACAACTGCCGCACCAAACCGACACTGCTTCATCCCAAAATTCAGAAATACCTACCTGTCTGAATTACCACCCAACTCACTCCAAATCCAACTCACTCCATGAAGACTTAAGAAACATTCGGCCAACTCACTCCAGGGCTCGGACAACTCCCTCCAGGACCAAAGACCAACTCCCTCCAGGACCAAAGACCAACTCCCTCCAGGACCAAAGCCAACTCACTCCAGGACCAAAGCCAACTCACTCCAGGACCAAAGCCAACTCACTCCATGCAATGTCACCAGTGTAATATTGGTTCAATGTGTCAGTGGTGTAAAGTAACTAAGTACATTTAAACTTAAGTACTGTACTTAAGTACAATGTTGGGTATTTGTGCGTTATTTGATTATTCCCAACTTCCAATGCTTTTACCTCTACTCCACTACATATTGGATCCAAATATTGTTTTTTTTACTCCACTAAATTTATTTGTTTTACTAGTTACTTTGCAGCTATAAATTATGATATTATAAAACATGCATTAAACACTTTAGCCCTGTGTGTGTGTGTGTGTGTGTGTGTGTGTGTGTGTGTGTGTGTGTGTGTGTGTGTGTGTGTGTGTGTGTGTGTGTGTGTTTTTCCCCCATTTCATGCCATTTACATTATTCTTGGAATAATGAATTGACTTCATACAAATGACCCATTCACATCAACACCTTATCTGCATATAGCCTATCACCTGGTCATTGCATAATGCAGGCACATGACCCATTAATCAACACCTCATTGTAATGGATGTTTCATTGAATAGGAGTAAGTGCTCATCTTCTGAGCTTGTAGATCGGCTACTTTCAAAATGTATGTCTCATTTTATAAAAAAAAAAAAAAAAAAGAGGGACATTTTGAACATACCGGGAGGTTAAAGTAAAAAACAAAAGTTGTGTAGAGCAATGTGCCTCAAATTTGTGGAGTGAGTTGTCCTCTGCTGTGGAGGGAGTTGGGCCAAATTTGTGGAGTGAGTTGGGCTCTGCTGTGGAGGGAGATGTCTGGAGTGAGTTGGGCTCGATTTGGAGTGAGTTGTCATCATGGACAGACTGGAAAACTGCTGTTTGGACGCCATCTAGTGTCCATCATCAGACACTACATGTGTATGGAGCTTATTATGGATCTATAAATCAGTTCTCAAACTTCTTCATGTCAAGGATCCCCACAATAATGTATGCATTTGGCCACGGACCCCCATCTGAGAATATGTTGTGCCAGGGACCCCAGAAGAGAAGATTTATGTTAAGAAATTCAACATTATTCAAACTTTTCCTAACATTTTCGAGATTTTTCAAAACATTTCAAAAATTGCAGATCTACAAGCTCACGGCAGGCCACGAAGTGACGCTGTGAGCTTGTAGATCTGCTATTTTTGAAAAGCCAAAGTATAAAATGTGGAGCTTTCTGACTCCACACAGGTGTAAATGGTTAAGTGTTGATGATGACTGATAGCAGTCTGGGGATCAACATCCGGTCGGAAAACGGAAACGGAAATGGTTCGTCGATGTCTTGTTCAGCGCACCGGATCCAGTAGGCGGGTCTTTGGACCGGATGTGATACGGGTTATATTGGACGCAGGCCCACAACGCCTTCTTGATTCGAAAAGTTTGGTGTGAACCGTGCCACTGTGTACTCTCTAGAAGGTATACTAATGTTTGATTTATATCAACATGACACGTTTTTATCCACTAATATTTAACACAATTATTATTTAAGCATTCGAGGTGTTGTAGGACTGTGAATTATTATGACACCAAACATGGACAAATATAAGAAATATTGTGTTTTATAACCGAGGGAGAAAATGCATCAAACTAGTCATTTTTATCCGGTCTTGACTTTTACTTCATAGATATAATATGCAAATGTCTAAATCGAGGAATTCATCTATTATAGTCTTGATTGATTCAAGGCTATAGCATCAAACATACATATTTGTTCCAAATGATCACAACTAAATTGTCACCTAAAGTTTAAACGTTAAACCACACTCACTGTGAGGTTTGTTGATCTAACCCCGCCATATATACATTAATGTGCGTTTATAATCTATTTTAGCCTTGGAACAAGACGGTCAGGGATTTTATTGATGGTGATCGAGTCTGATGTTTGTTAGTAGTTTTGAACGGCTCATAAATCCCCATAAATGAACCCAATCCAACACATAAAGTGTTTAAACAAAGACACGGATGTAACTCGTCCATACGGCTCTGTTGTGTTCCGTAATATTACGTAAAGTTGAATAAAGACGCGTTTTAATCCCGTGTGTCGGAACGCAGTTCAATTTCCACACTTACATGGAGTGTAATACCTGCGTTCACCTTCCCCACTTTACCAAATATTTTGTGGTTCTGTGTTTAAGGCTCGTGCGTCTACATTTATGTATGCATTGTAAATATAAAGTGAATATCTGAAAGCCACAGATGTTATCCTTACATACGGGGTGTTAGTGTTCAGTTAATATTCAGTATAGTTTAATAAAGAAGTGTTTTAATCCCTTATGTGGATGAACGTCATTGTATTTCCTGGATTACATGGGGTGTAATACCGGCGTTCACCTGCTGCAACAGTGACACTTACACCCATTGAATGATACAGTGATGTTCAGACAGACCAGATTGAAACATTTATTCATTGAATATTACTGAACATAAAGGGTCCGTATGGTGGGATAACATCTGTGCCTTTGAGATAAACACTTTATATTTAGAATTGATACATTTATGGAGATGTTTGAGACTTTAACATGGAACTAACTACAAACACCATTTTGGAGAGTTCAAGAATGTCATAGATGAGATCATAATAATACTACTAATAATAATAATAATAATAATGTTTTATTTGTGCAGCCCTTTTCACATTTCATACTTGTCATAAAATGTCTAGAACAAAACAAATGTAAAAGCCTAAGGATAGGATAGATAACGGAGCTAAGGTGTAACATAACACTCAGGCAGGAGAATAAGTAATCTAAACTAAATATTGATATCAAACTCGATAAGAAGAAATCTGAGTCTTGATCCAATGCTAAAATGAAACTATAATATAGTCTTTATCGGCAGGAAACCTCAGAATGTCCAAAACTGTTACTTTTCAGGATTCAAAAATGGCAAAAGTAGCAGATCTACAAGCTCAAACCGTGTTTTGTGCGTTTCAAGCTTGTAGATCTGCTACTGTTGATGCTTTTATGCGATGCTGTAGTATGATCAAGTAGGACGAGAGGTTGAACCACTTTAACCATTATCTTATGCTTTGGGCTATTCAAAAAATAGCAGATCTACAAGCTCGTAGCGTGGCACTCGGTGCCGCGCTATGAGCTTGTAGATCTGCTATTTAAAAAAAAAATCATGAACATTTTTGCACATTTTTCAAAATATGTTTTAAAGATTTACATTTTTAACTCTAATATTTGCTTCTGGGGGGATTCTACAAATGTCTTCTAAATCATAACAGTTTTTTGAAAAGAACTTATGTTGCTATAATCAAACTTTTTCATGTCAAGGACAAGGACCACCCAAAATGATATGTATTTGGCCGTGGACCCCCATCTCAAAATGTTGTTCCAGGGACCCCCAGAAGCAAAGATTTGAATAAAATAAATATGCACATTTTCACGATTTTTCAAAAAATTGCAGATCTACAGGCTCATAGCGCGGCACTCGGTGCCTCGCTATGAGCTTGTAGATCTGCTATTTTTGAATGGCCAAAGTGTAAGATAATGGTTAAAGTGGTTACACTGATGCGTTCCCGGTCTTAAAGGGTTAACACTATAGCATACATGGGCAACTGGCGGCCCGGGGGCCCGGGGGCCACATGCGGCCCTCACCTTCACTTAGTGCGGCCGCAGGTTAATAGTGATATATTATTGATTTCAGCTGTTCAAATTCCAAACATGCAATCATGACCCGCTTTAATTACTTCAGTCTGATATTATTAGTTTAATGACTGTCCAATGTATTTGTATTTAAGTTCATAAAGTAAACTTAAGTATAACTAAATGTATTTGAAATTAAATTAAAAGATATACGTTTCAGGATTCCAATTAAAAGATACCAAAAAATAATTAAGGATTCCGAAATAGCAAAAATAGCAGATCTACAAGCTCTGAGCTTGTAGATCAGCTATTTTTTTTTCTGTCCGACAGTAACAATATGCAATGTGTCCCTCTTGAGTGAGTGTGGAAATATAGTGGCCCTCTAGTCTACATCATCAAAGCTGCACTATAGCCTACTTAAAAACTTGATTTTCTATTATTGTTTTTATTATTATAAAGTATATTAAATGTAATGTTGGTGTATATCTGTGTCTTGCAGGTTAATCATGTGGTGACCTTCTGCAGAGTGGACTAAATCTACTTCATACAGTGAGTTGAAAACGCTGAGTCATGGCTTCTAGCTATGACTCAGCGTTTGACTCGCTGTATGAATGCTTCAGGGAAGGTTCAAAGGATGGATGGAGTCATCAGGAGATAGCTGGTAATAGAGTGTCTGTAACTCAGGACAAGGGGCAGGAAGATGGAACCTCGACAACGCAGCAACGAGCCCTGAGAGCTGAAACGTATAACGGTGCCAACGAACGCTCTCGGTTGGAGATACAAGGCGTACGGTGCTCGGGACGTGGTGCCATACAACCTACGCGGCTCTATTAATACCAGCTATCTTCAACCACGCGGCGGGAGACCCCACACGGTATGTACCTGGATCACACCTAGCCAGCAGTGGTGGAAAGTAACTAGGTGCATTTACTTGAGTACTGTATTAAGTACAATTTCAAGGGATGTGTACTTTACTTGAGTATTTCCAAATTTCAATACTTTTACTCCACTACATCTCGGATCCAAATATTGTACTTTTTACTTCACTACATTTATTTGAAAACTTTAGTTACCAGTTACTTTGTAGATTTTAATTATAATTACAAAAAATGTATTAACCACTTCAGCCCTATATACATTTCGGCCATTTGAAAATAGCCGATCTACAAGCTCACAATGTGTTGCGATGCGACACATTGTGAGCTTGTAGATCTGCTATTTTCAAAAGATTTTAATATATTTTGAAATTTGTGAAACAGGATATTCTACATAATGAGTACTTTTATTTTTGGTACTTTAAGTACATTTTGATACCAGTGCCTTTGTACTTTCACTCAAGTGAAAGTCCACCACTGCTGACCATTATAAACTAGGGCTGTGTCACCATTATGTTATTATTATTATATATTATTAAATATAAGTTGACGATTCATTGTCACATAAATGATTGCGAACAAAGATTTAATTGTGTTTGACGTTGAGCATTGGAACATTATGAATACAAATGTAATTTATTTTAGGCTTTTAGGGCTTCGTAAATAAAAGTTGCACAAGGCAGATATGACAAATAATATACATTATTTAAATACAAAAAAATACATTCATAGTGGGATTAGCAGAGTGGAAATAGCCAATCTACAAGCTCCAAACGTGTCGCATCGCAACACGTTTTGAGCTGGTAGTTCTGCTATTTCCACAAAATGTTTGAAAATATTTGAACATTTTTAACATGGTAATGATTATGACGATTATGCAAAACATAATTGCAAATTCAAATAATTGCAATTAGGCTATTATGTAATAATTGTGACAGGTCTAGTATAAACCCTAGGGTTTATACTCATGGTAACTGATGACTGGTATCAGACCACACTTTGAGAGCCACTGGTCTAGCGGCTCAGAGCTGAACCAAGACGCCTGTGGTTTTATTTTCAAGCCGAATCCCAACCCTCAACATTCTGCCTCCACCAGTGTTATGGAGAAATTGGTGACCTGACAAAAGATGTGTCCATCTTGTGGACTTCACATGTCAAACATCCAAAGTCAATCGCTGTTAGTTTATGAACGGAGTTGCTCTGTTCATAAACAAACAAACGGTTGTTATTTACATTTGGACATGGTGATGTTTTTGTGAAGTCCACGAGATGGTCTCATGTTTTCTGAAGGTCACCAATTTCACCGTAACACAACACCTTGCTGGAGGTAGGAGGCACAAACTGGAGTTTTGGAATCAGCGGCCATATTGGAAATAAATTGGGCCTCTTCCTCACTTCCCTTCACAGGTGTTACCAATGGTGCTAATGAAGGCTCTGTTCCAAACGGACCCTTACGGGTGTGTAACTCTTGAGTGTACAGATGTAAACAAATCACAGGTCCATTTGGTTCCATTTGTACACTCAGAGTTATGGGTGTCCTTTGAGAACCACTGTGCTGCACTAAATAGAACATTAGTATCATTGGTAACACATGTGAAGGAAGTAAGGAAGAGGCCCAATCCTTGGCCAAATGCATATTCATTTGGGGGTCCTTGATATGAAACTTTTGAGAGCCACCGTCTTTAGTTGTTTCTGGAACTTGATGAAATGATAAGCATTGTAGACTTTACTTGGTGTTTGATACAGGAATAGACGGCACCACTTTGCTAAATTGGCAATGTTTCTCCCAAAATGTAAAACAAATGACGAATTTGCAAAATGTTCTTAAAGCAGGGGTCTTCAACAGGGGGTCCGGGACCCAGAGTTACTACAGGGGGTCCGCCAAATCTTTTTTACATTAACCACTTGAACCCTAGCATCCCTTTGCTGAGGAGAACTTAAGCCAAAAATAGCAGATCTACAAGCTCACAACGCCTCGGGCTGCAAGGCGTAGTGAGCTTGTAGATCGGCTATTTTTAGCAAAGAGTTATAGGTGTAGAGGGAAAAAAGAGCAGCAAAAGTTTATCTCAAACACAATTTTATACAATATAGAGGGGGTCCCTGCTTCATCTCTCTCTCAGCTAGGGGGTCCTTGGCCTGAAAACGTTGAAGACCCCTGTCTTAAAGGGATAGTTTAAAACACTTATTCCTATGGATTAGTCACCCCATGGAGACTTGAATTCATGGATATGTTTTTGTCTGATTCCTAAACCAATAATTTGATGACCGGCAGCGGTTCATAATTCAAGGCTCCATGGGGTGACTAATCGATAGAAAAGAAGTACGTTTTTGGTTGAACTATCCCTTTTTAAGTAATGTAAAGTATACATGATGTGAACATGTACGGGTGAGTACATCATTATCAGACCTAAAACGTATTGTTTTATGCCCACAGTGGCTGTAGGCCAGTCAAGCATCTTCAAATCATGTACTTAAAGCAGTAGTTCACCCAAAAAAATACTTATTTTCTATAAATTGCAGACCCCATGAAGCCTTGAATTCATGATTTTGTTTTAGTTTGTCTCATTACTAAGCCAATAATTTGATGACCGGGTGGATTTCCGGTAGGAGACACAAATAATTTACTTTGTGTCTCCTACCGGATACATTAGCCGGTAGGAGACGGGAATATAATTATTGGCATAGGAATGCGACAAAAACAAATCCATGAATTCAAGGCTTCATGGCGTGTGCAATTGATAGAAAATAAGTCATTTTGTGGGTGAACTACTCCTTTAAGTTACTTAATTACTTACTTTGAGGAATAGAAATGGCCAATTACACATTGAAGTGCCCACTTGTCCCGGGTGCCCACTCTTCTGGTTACAAAAATGTAAATTTATTTTCAAACATGTTCAATGTTCATGTACAATACAATTAAATCCTTAATCGCAATTATTTGTGACAATTACGCAAGTAAAATGCCATAATGGTGGCACAGCCCTGTCAGTGACCAGCTTATGGCTCTACAGACCATGTTGGCTTCCAAAATGTCACCCTGTAAGGCCTGCTCAACTCAACGTTTTTGTTTTCTTTTTTGTGTCTTTACAGAACACGAAGAAGACGTCCGTAAGTGAAGATGGCAGGAAGGTAGGAACCTTTTGATTGCAGCTGCTGCTTGTTAAGGGGGCTACATGCTACCATACCATGTATGTGGTCATTTGCGTTGTCTATCGTTTCACGCCATTTGCATCGCGTCATTTGTGGGTAAAGCTTCATCACGTCGGTCCACATCACATAGGACCATATGGATTTATGTGATTTTATTTATTGTTTCACTTAATTTGCGCCCAAAGCTTTGATCACATCGGTCCACATCACATACGACCATATGTGGTCGTAACTTCTCCTCTTTTTCTCTATTCTTTGCTTTAATAAAGCAATAACAAAATTATTTGTTTTTATTTACTTTTGTGTCCGAGTTATTTGATCGATTTTTTGTTTTTGTCTTTCTTTCTTTTCACAAACACATTTCTTTCTTCTTGTCTGTCTGTTGCACTAGTTCTTCACTAGTAGTTTGTGTGTACAAATGTATGTGATGTGGAGCTATGTGATTTATGTCTGGTATCATTATGGTAGCATGTAGCTCCATTAACACCGTGTTTACAGTCATCTATGCTGTAGGTCTGTGCAAACTAAAAGAGAAAGCAAATGATGTGCTTTGTGTCATTTGCTTCTTTCTTAGTGTTTTTTAATTTCATTTGCTGTTTGAGTCGTGGCTGCTGTTCAAGGTAAGTGATAGTAGTGACACGGTCTATCATTGGTTGTCGGGCAGAAACCTTGTGTGTGTGTGTGTATATATATATATATATATATATATATATATATATATATATATATATATATATATATATATATATATATATATATATATATATATATATATATTATATATTTATTTTTTTGTCGTAAATACATTTCTTTACTTGGTCATACCGTGTGACAGTGTCACACACTAAAGCAGTACAAACAGCTGATCTACAGGTTATTTTGTGTCCATTTTAAAAAGTAACAATTTTTGACATACACGGTTTCTGCCTGACCTCCATACTTTAACTTCCCCTCTTTTCTCTTCATTATTTGCTTGAATAAAGTTATAACTTTTTTCTTTTCGTGTGTCTTGTGGTTTTTGTGTGTACAAATGGAACCAAATGGACCCGTCAGTGGTCCATTTGGTTCCATTTGTAGTACTGACAGTATACGTATACCAGGCTGTTTATGTAATGACAGGGTACAGTATATGTAGGCCTACGCTAAGCTGTATAATATAGTGACAGGGTACAGTATATGTATACTAGGTTGTATAATATAGTGACAGGGTATAGTATATGTGGCTCTTGGTCACATGGCAAACTCACATAGTTAAACCTATTTGTGCTTTATCTATTTTTGATAAAGTTAAAAATATAGCTTTTTTTGCCCTGTCATAGTATCAACTAAACATTTTTTTAGCTTTAACCGTAAAATTTGCACTATCAGCACCGTTCGCGTTGCGCCGCTTGCGTTGCGTCATTTAACGGGTGGCGGGCCAGCGGTTTGCGTCGTTTGCGTTCAATGCCCGTCATTCGTGAAGAATAAGTAAGAAGGGACTGGACCAGTGTTTTTTATTATTGGGTCACGGCCAGCGTTTGTGTGATTTATGTCTCGTAGCATTTTGCGTTAAGTAATTTGATTTGCGTCGCGTCTCAGGATTTCACGTCACCGTGCAGGTAAGTCTTCATCACGTCAGCCCACATCACATAAGTCCATGGTGTAGTGTAGTGTAGTATGTGATGTGGATTGATGTGATGTATGTGTTGTCATTTCACAACACATGCGGGTAAAAATTACTTTTGATTTCACGTCGCTTCCGTCATATGCAGGTAAGTCTTCATCACGTCAGCCCACATCACATTTGACCGTACAGGGGGGCCGTATGTGATGTGCATTGATGTGATGTATGTGTTGTGTTGTGTCATTTCACAACATATGCGGGTAAAACATCATCACGTTAGTCCACGTCACATATGAACATATGTGGAGGTATGTGATGCATGTCGTCCTTTACGTCGTGTGTCGTTTCGTGTAATTTGATTGGCGTTGTACCGTTTCAGGCTATTTGCGAGTAAAGCTTCATCACGTCAATCCACATCACATAATAATAATAATAATAATAATAATAATAATAATAATAACACATTACTGGTCGTATGTGAATTACTGGTCGTATGTGATGTGGATTTATGTGATTTTGTGATTATTTCACGACATTTGTGGATAGCTCGTCATTCACATCGGTCGGCAATTTTTTCTTTTAGGCGAGGTACACGCTGTTGTTTACAGTAGGTCAGAACAGGGAGAGATGTAGGGCCATCATTCATATCATATGCATTTAACCTATTAAGACCTGGAACTGTGTCATTTTTAGATTTGAGCTAAAAAGCTTTATTTTACACTTTGGCTATTCAAAAATAGCAGATATACAAGCTCATAGCGCAGCACCGAGTGCCGCGCTATGAGCTTGTAGATCTGTTATTTTTGAAAATTCGTGAAAGTGTGTGCAAATCTTTGAAAGCAAATATTTTTTTAACTCAAATCTTTGCTTCTGGGGGGGTCCGTGGAACAAAATATTTTGATGGGTGTCCGCGACCAAATACATATCATTTTGGGGGTCCTTGACATGAAAAAGTTTGAGAACCACTGATATAGAAACTTATGTTTTTCACAAAACTGTTGGGATTTAGGAGACATGTAGAATCGGCTTCAGGTCTTAAAGGGTTAATGACTTTGGTTATTCCTGTTGCTTGTATTGTATGTTGTGTATTAATGTTATTCATAGTGTTGTATGTTGTTTACTAATGTCATTCATAGTGTTGTATGTTGTGTACTAATGTCATTCATGCTGTTGCTGTATTGCTGACAATTATTGGCACAATTGATTTTGCGTTGCGTCATTTGCGTTAAAGCTTAATCACGCCAATCCACATCACATATGACCAGTATGTGATGTGAAGGTGTGTGACGGATGTCGGCATGTGCATCACGTATAGTTGCTCGTTATTTGTGCCGTCATTTGCGAGTAAAGCTTCATCACGTCAATCCACATCACATAATAATAATAATAATATAATATAAACGATACATACAACCATATGACCAGTATGTGATGTGGACTTCGTTTCACGTTGTTTGCGTACAATGCTCGTCATTTGGCAGGAGAATAATGAAGAAAATGGACTGATGCTGGACTGAGACTGATGCAGAGAACATGAAGCAAAGAATGCTGCTGCCATTGCGTCATATGCGCCTCGTATAATTTATGTCAATCGTCCAAAAATGATATAAATTATACGAGTCTCTATCTCTCTCTGTCTCTATCCCTCTCATCTCTCTATCTCTCCCCCTGGTGAGTAGGTTGGCGAATGTAATGCACATTACAAAGTGCTTTGGTTAAAGGTACTATAGATAAATGCACCATTTAAATTGTAAACTTTGAATTGTACTCATAGGCATCAGCTAGCAGCCACTGTGACACTGTGTAAGAGGCAGTTACTGTAGACTGTATTACTTCTGGAAAATAAAATAAACATTAGTCATAACTGTGATTGCATTATAAATATTAGTCATAACTGTGTGATTGCATTCTAAACATGTCATAACTGTGTGATTGCATTCTAAACATCACAGTCATAACTGTGATTGCAATATAAATATTACAGTCATAACTGTGATTGCATTATAAATATTACAATCATAACTGTGTGATTGCATTCTAAACATGTGTCATAACTGTGTGTTGCATTCTAAACATTACAGTCATAACTGATGTCAATCAAAATGTTTAAGCTCTATATTTAACTGCTACCAGGCATTGAGCCACTGCAGAGGTTCCCAAACCTTTTAACTCAGGACCCAAACTAGTGAAAATAGTAGATTTGCAAGCTCACAACAAGCTTGTAAATCTATTTTCACAAACTCTTTTTTTTTGTTTATAATTTATTGCTTAGATTTCTTTTGTTTTCATGAAATAGCACATGTTCTAGTTTTTTCTTTCTTTTAATTCATTTTAATTGTACTATAGACACAAAAGAGACGTGATGTCTCTCTGGGACCTAGTGAAAATAGCAGATCTACAAGTTTGGCTTGTAGATCTGCTATTTTCACTACTCTTTTAATATTTTAAACAGAATTTATTTGATTTGTTTTTAAATCTATGGGGTTCTTTTGAAAAGCTTTGTTTACTCAAAATTGTTTTATAACAATTTTATAACCCTAACCTTTTATTTAAAATAAATTGTAGCAAACTAAAATGGAAAAGAGGAATATTTACTGACTGTAGCTGGTCTCAAAAACAAAGCAAAACTGGCAGAAATAAAGACTCACTTCACAAAAAACTTAAGGAAAACTCCTTAGATGGAGACCAAGAAAATATTTTTTTATTTTATTTCATGTTCATAAAGTGCTCCAAGTGCTCTAAGTGAAAAGTGCAGCAACACACATTTAGGTCATAGGACCATCGTCCGTGCTATATCAGATCTAATCATTTGCGGTTAAAGCTTCATTACGTCAGTCCACATCACATATGACCATAGTGTGTAGTGTAGTGTAGTGTAGTATGTGATGTGGACTTATGTCTCGTATCATTTTGCGTAATTTCATTTGCGTCTCGACTTATCATTTCACGTCACTTAAGTAATTTGCAGGTAAGTCTTCATCACGTCAGTCCACATCACATATGACCATAGGCGCTGGATGTGATGTGGATTTATGTGTTGTCATTTGTGGGTAAAGCTTGATTATTCACGGCGGTCAGTAGGCGAGGCACTGACGATGGTCCTTTGACCCAAACGTTTGTTGCTGCACTTTTCACTTTTAGCACTTGGAGCTCTTTATGAGCATGACAAAATAAAACACTAATATATTTTTTAGTCTGTCTAAGGTGTTTTTCTTAAGGTTTTTGTGCAGTGAGTCTTTTCTTCAACCGGTTTTCCTTTTGTATAAAGATGTTAACATGGCTACCCATTTATGGTCTGTAAATGATTAAATTATTACAATTAAAAAAAAATGTTCGGAGGAGTCAAGATTTTATTTCACACTTGTAAGTTCTGTGGACATTTTTGTCTTTTGATAAAAAATATGATCTATATATTGTTTACCCGATTAAAAGCATTATCAGGTTTTTATTAAAACAATGTCCACCGAGCTTTAAAAAAAGTGTTGAATAAAATATAGTTCCTCTAAAAATGATCTTAATTGTGAAAGTTAATTAAATGTTCATGTACAGAGCGTTAACCGATAGGGTTATGTTTTCATCTGCCATAGTTGTAGATCTTTGAAATGTGTAAATCAGTGGTTCTCAGCCTTATTCTGGATCTGACCACTTAACATGGCAGCTGTGTTAAGTGGTCAGATGGGTGGGCCTTTTCAGAGCATGCTTTAAAGACTAAAACCAATCAATCCATTGGAACCAACTTAGTATACTAAGTTATTTGGTATAACTTTTTTTTATATTAAATCTTAATGTTTTTGCCAATTATTTAGGTGGAGAACCACTGGTTTAAATTTCAACTAAATGCAAGTTGTATGTTAAACAAATGCTTACCCTACTTTATGGAATTGCTTTTCTTTCTTTTTTATTTACTTTATGAAATTTGTTTGAGCTTGTGAACTTGTAGATCTTCACTCTTGTAGATTTTTATTATTTTCTCTTGATGGAATTTTTTTATTTAGCATTTTCTTAAATTACATTTTGAATGTTTTTGATTATTTTTGTGACATTGATCTTGTAGATTGTCTATATTCACTTTTTATAATGTTTTTTGGACATCAACAATATTCCAATATGTCTTATCTGCTCCATGCAGAACAAACCGATGTAATTTTCAAATGTATTTAATACATTACAATGTTCAATGGACTGTAATCCACGGGCCAATCACCTGCTGGAAGCTTTGATTGAACACTTAATTAACAAGTTTGGGGGGTGGGGGATTTATTTACTCATGACCCAAGAAAGTCCCGACCCATAACTTGGGAAACAGTGGACCAGGGTCCATTTGGTTCCATTTGTTGCCTTAAATGTATGAGGGTCCTTAGAAAAATAAACGTTTTATTTCTGTAAATATATATTTTTTTAATTGTAGGAAACTAAAAGGAAAAAGAGGAATATTTAATGACTATAGCTGGTCTCAAAAACAAAGCAAAACTGGCAGGAAAAAAAGACTCCCTCCACAAACTCCTTAGACGGAGACAAAGAAAATCTATTTTTGTTTTATTTGTTTCATGTTCATAAAGTGCTTCAAGTGTTCAAAGTGAAAAGTGCAGCAGCAAACATTTAGGTCATAGGACCATCGTCAGTGCTATATCATCAGATCTAATCATTTGCGGTTAAAGCTTCATCACGTCAGTCCACATCACATACTGTATGGCCATAGTGTGTAGTGTAGTATGTGATGTGGACTTATGTCTCGTATCATTTCGTATAATTTGATTTGCGTCTCGTCTTATCATTTCACGTCACTTAAGTCATGTGCAGGTAAGTCTTCATCACGTCAGTCCACATCACATATGACCATAGGCGCTGTATGTGATGTGGATTTATGTGTTGTCATTTGTGGGTAAAGCTTGATTATTAACGGCGGTCAGTAGGCGAGGCACTGACGATGGTCCTTTGACCCAAACGTTTTCTGCTGCACTTTTCACTTTTAGCACTTGGAGCTCTTTATGAGCATGACAAAATAAAACACTAATATATTTTCTTAGTCTCTGTCTAAGGAGTTTTCCTTAAGGTTTTTGTGGAGTGAGTCTTTTTTTCTACCGGTTTTCCTTTTGTATAAAGATGTTAACATGGCTAACCATTTATGGTCTGTAAATGATTAAATTATTACAATGTTTTAAAAAAATATTCCGAGGAGTCAAGATTTTATTTCACACTTGTAAGTTTTGTGGACATTTTTGATTAAAAAATATGATCTATATATTGTTTACCCGATTAAAAGCATCAGGTTTTTATTAAAACAAAGTAACAATGTCCACCGAGCTTTAAAAAGTCTCTTGTAGATTTTTGTTATTTTCTTTTCTTTATGGATTTTTTTATTTAGCATTTTCTTAAATTACATTATTTTGAATGTTTTTGATTATTTTTGTGACATTGATCTTGTAGATTGTCTATTTCAACTTTTTATAATGTTTTTTGGACATCAACAATATTCCAATATGTCTTATCTGCTCCATGCAGAACAAACCGATGTAATTTTCAAATGTATTTAATACATTACAATGTTCAATGAACTGTAATCCACGGGCCAATCACCTGCTGGAAGCTTTGATTGAATACTTAATTAACAAGTTTTGGGGGGGGGGTTTATTTACTCATGACCCAAGAAAATGTGTCCACGACCCACTATTGAGTCCCGACCCATAACTTGGGAAACAGTGGACCAGGGTCCATTTGGTTCCATTTGTTGCCTTAAATGTATGAGGTTCCTTAGAAAAATAAACTTTTTATTTCTGTAAATATGTTTTTTTTTTAATTGTAGGAAGCTAAAAGGAAAAAGAGGAATATTTACTGACTGTAGCTAGTCTCAAAAACAAAGCAAAACTGGCAGAAAAAAAGACTCCCTCCACAAACTCCTTAGACGGAGACCAAGAAAATACATTTTGTTTTATTTGTTTCATGTTCATAAAGTGCTCCAAGTGTTCAAAGTGAAAAGTGCAGCAGCAAACATTTAGGTCATAGGACCATCGTCAGTGCTATATCAGATCTAATCATTTGCGGTTAAAGCTTCATCACGTCAGTCCACATCACATATGACCATAGTGTGTGGGGTGTAGTGTAGTGTAGTGTAGTATGTGATGTGGACTTATGTCTCGTATCATTTCGTATAATTTGATTTGCGTCGTCTTATCATTTCACGTCACTTAAGTCATGTGCAGGTAAGTCTTCATCACGTCAGTCCACATCACATATGACCATAGGTGCTGTATGTGATGTGGATTTATGTGTTGTCATTTGTGGGTAAAGCTTGATTATTCACGGCGGTCAGTAGGCGAGGCACTGACGATGGTCCTTTGACCCAAACGTTTGCTGCTGCACTTTTCACTTTTAGCACTTGGAGCTCTTTATGAGCATGACAAAATAAAACACTTAATATATTTTCTTAGTCTCTGTCTAAGGAGTTTTCCTTAAAGGGATACTAGGGAGTTCAGAGGTAAATAAGCACCAGCAGTACTTTTCCCCGACCACCAGGGGGTGACGTAGGAGGGACCTCCATAGAGAGGTTCTTTTGAAGGCATGGTGCCCGAAAACAGGTTGCTTTATTGGGATACAATATGCGGAAATTCCCGCCCTGCTGGTTCTCTGAATTTTTATTTTTAAATAGGCTCTTTCATGATAAATTGACCACATATATGAAGTTAAACAACTAAATTCTATCCACACGCTATCTTAAAATTAAATTCTGTGCCTCAAAAACGAAGTTTGAGAGCGTTTTAAAACCGAAAGTAAACGTTCATACGGACACGGACGCGCACGGACGCGCACATGCGTGCGTTAATTTACGTCCCGGTAGTAAACATAGAACACATAAACATTAGGGAAAATACGGATTTCAGAAGGAGGACTGTGTTTAAATGCATATAAACACCCCAGCATCATTATATAGTGGCTGATAGAGGGGAAAAAATGCAAAATATATATATATATATATATTTTAAATTTAGGCTTAATGTTCCCTACAATACCTTTAAGGTTTTTGTGGAGTGAAAACATGGCTACCTATTTATGGTCTGTTCATGAATTTTCCATGGCCAGTCATTTGGGATCAATATAAGTAGGAAAAAAAGGCCGTTATTCTAGTCCGGACTTGTCCTTTAACATGGCAGCCTTAAGTGGATATAAACTAAATTGGTAAATGGATGAACTGTGACGGGATAGATGGAGGTCAGCAAGAGTTTTTTTTTGTACAAATATTAATTTGAATATCTGTTAGTTTATTGTATCTATTATCTGTATTTTGTTAGTTTTTCTCCTTTTATTGTTGTACTGTTAATTATTGACATGTATTTTGTGCTATTGTTTTCCTGTTTTCTTCTTGGTCATCATGACTTCATAGACCTGTCAAAATTACATAATAGCATTAGTCTTTGATGGATAATATCATTGGAAATTATGTAATATCCACAAAAAAAAATCAGTTGTAATGTATGTTTTGTTTTAACTTCCATTTACTGGATTTTAATGTTATGTTTTTTTTTGTTGTATTTATTGTATTTCTTTAAAAAAAAAAAAAAAGGCGCTATATCGCTAAACATTATCGTATCTAATCTCAGTAGGCTCATTATCTGTAACTGTACAGCTGTGCTGCTTCAGGAATTCTATGTGACCAACAGCGTAAATCATCATTGTTGTAATGTGAAGACTCTCCTCTTCAGACTCCACCTCAGCCTGTAGCACTTAGACGCATTTTGAGCTTGTAGATCTAAGTTTAAATAGGGTTAATGTTTGTGTGTGTATATTTTGTAGTAATCAAAATCTACAAAGTAACTAAAGGTTTCAAATAATCGTGTGGAGTAAAAGTACAATATTTGCCTCTGAGATGTGGTGAAGTAAAAGTACTGCAAATTGGAAATACTCCAGTAAAGTAACAAATACCTCAGATGCTGGGTTAATTTGTTGACCTGGTTAGTTGACCTATAGTTTCTATGTACAGATTATTAATTTACTATACTGTTTATTAATTTATTATACTGTTTAGACTGATGCTATCTTCTTGGTTTACCTGTGATCCTAGTTTACTGAGACACTGCACCGTCTCTGCATTCTATGTATGTGTTTACTTTGTTTATTGTAAGTCACTCTGGATAAAGAGATTAGATGAATATGTACATTGTAAATTGTAAAATGACTTTACTGTTGAAATGTAAATATGTGAATGGTACCATGTGATTGTGAATGACAACAAAAAAAAACAAAGGCTCTGGTGTGGTTCTCCTGGTTTACCGGGACGGGGTTCAATTCCCTGCAGTGCCCTACTCGTAGTGTTGTATTTACCCTTTATATGGTCTGTTTTATTTATGTTCATAGTGTTGTATTTACCCTTTATATGGTTTATGTTTTATTCTTTACGCTCATTGTGTTGTATTTACCCTTACATGGTTTGTTTTATTCTGTGTTCATAGTGTTTTATTTACCCTTTCGTGGTTTGTTTTATTCTTTATGTTCAGAGTGTTGTATTTACCCTTACATGGTTTGTTGTATTCTGTATATTCATTGTGTGGTATTTAGCCTTACATGGTTTGTTTTATTTTTATATTCATTGTTGTATTTACCTGGTTTATTCTTTATGTTCATTGTGTTGTATTTACCCTTACATGGTTTATGTTTTAGGTTTATGTTTTATTTTTATATTCATTGTGTTGTATTTACCTGGTTTATTCTTTATGTTCATTGTGTTGTATTTACCCTTACATGGTTTATGTTTTAGTTTTATGTTTTATTTTTATATTCATTGTGTTGTATTTACCCGGTTTATTCTTTTTGTTCATTGTGTAGGGTTGGGATCCTTCATTATCATTATAATTGTTGATGACCAAATGGACCATTACAGGTCTAACTATGGTGGTCTTTGAAATGTAAAAGTTTGAGGACCACTGGTATTGTAATGTTTTATCTGACGTGAAGTCCACACACCAGCTCTGACAGTGTGATGGATACGGTTCCCAATGCTAACGCAGCTACAAACACCCTGCAGCTCTTAGCCTGTCTCAAAGTGGGGTCCGGGGTCCTTGGGGGGATTTCAGGGGGTTCCCAGCTAAAGTAGTTAATATAGCATCATAAACATTTTAACCACTTTATCCATTTATATGTTTGCTATTCAAAAATAGCAGATCTACAAGCTCACAGCGCGTCACTTCGTGCCGCGCTGCGAGCTTGGACATCTGCTATTTTGAACATTTTCGAAGGCCCGCTCTTGTCCTCCGACGGCCAGGACGCGCTCGCCTCTTTCGCCGTCTCCATGCTATGATCCCTGCCGAGACAAAGGGAAGATCTCCCACCACCCAGCCGGTGGAGGGTTATCCGCGAAAAAGTCCGGAATTCTGTGTGCGATCGCTGTGCTGATGTCCAGAAGTGCTTGTCTGTCATAACTCCTTAGACACCTGACGGTGTAGGAAAAAAATGAAAGGCTTAAAAATACTAAAAAGAAGGAAAAACGTTGCGACGCTGAGGAGCGTGTACGGAAGCAGCCTTCCCCCTCCATTGGCGCTCCCATATAATGGGAATTCAATACCCATATAACAATGAATTCAATACCCATAATTATAGCTTAACATGTGTACTTTTTATAGAATGTCATATCAGAAGACGAGCTTCGCAGTGTAAAGAATAGTCATACCCTTCCAGTCAGAGCTCTTATGTCTTGAAGGACCCTATGTCCGTCCCGAATAGAGCGAGCTCTGAAAGCAGAGATGCCTCCTCTGACCAAAAGGAGCCTTGCCTTTAGGGAAGTGTGTTGTTAGGATTCTGTTCTAACATTAATAGAGAGTTGATTCCAAGTCCTTGGAATCTATAAGCGAATAATAGTTGCCCCTTCCTACCGGCGTCTATAAGGTATATGTTGCATTCTGACTTTGACTCTTGCCTTGAAGACGACTGTGTCCGCCGGGATATGACTCTTGTCTGGAAGGAGTTAGTGGGTTAGGGTTAATGAAAACATAGTCGCACCAACCGGAAGTGATGCGCTGAAGGCAGAAACAAACCCCGGTTTCCTTGCGCACTGGTGTTCCGTTTGCTTCCTGCCAGACCCAACAGACATAGAACAAACGGCAGAGGTCGCTGTTTTTCATTTTCAGTTGGGTCTGGCTACGCGAGACTACCTTTGGAGTTACATCATGATGGTAAAGTAACTACACAACCCAAACCTCGACCAAAGTGGTCTTGCAAATGTGGGGTTATTGCGCGTCAACCTTCTCTCCCCCCACCCCACCCCCCCTCCGTGCGTCCCGGCGCGCGTCCCGTCACGGCCCCAGTCGCGGTCACAACCCCCCCCCCCCCCCCCGCCACCCCGTGCGTCCCGTCCCCGGGCGTCCCGTTGCCTACCCGACCCCCGTCCCGTCCCGTCGCAAACACACACACACACAGACACACACACACACACACTGTGCCACGCTTTCTCCCTGGATCTATTTATTGCGGTCGCGTTTCCTTTATTGCTTTATACATTTTACTTCCTTGTATGATTCCATGAGCTGCTGCAGTGCTGCTGTTCAGCCACAGAGAGTTCTGCCGCTCTGGTTTTAGGCTCCATGATTGGTCAAGTTCAAGGATTCTGCTATCGACTTTCATGGTCTTTTATAGAAATACGTGAAGCCTGGCTTCATTATCCTGGCTCGACACAGCCTGGCTTGACAAGGTCTAGCTCGACAAAGTCGCTCCTTTTCAGCCTGGCTTGGCGTTCGAGGAACGGAATAAACGAGGCTTATATGGACCCGACTTTGTCAAGCCTGGATTTGGCTTCAGGCCAGGCTTATTTAATTAACCTTTTGAGGAACAGGCCCCTGTATCTCAATCACTGCACCACTGTAATTCATCCTAATTCTGTTCACTTGCATATTCTTCATTGAAAGGTTAGATAAAGGTGAAACAGCCACGTAAAAGTTGGAAAATATTCCTGGTTGGTTTTGAACTCAGAACCTTCTGTGTGCAAGGCCTGTATCCTATCCGCTGCTCCATCATGGTTCATACTTTCTCTGGTCTCATGCACGATCTTCAGTGAAAGATCAGATAAAGGAGCAAGAGTCAGATAAAAGTTGGAATACTCTCCTGGTTGGATTTGAACCGGTAACCTTCTGGTTGCAAGTCCTGTATCTAAACAACTGCACCACAGAGGTACTTGCTTGATCTGTTAACTAAGCCTGCTAAGGGTTGTACTTTTCCCCCTCTAAATGTCCATTGCCATTGACAATATCCATTGCCATTGACAATGTATTGGGCGCTTAAAGTTAAATATTTAGTAATTAACCATGAGGAGTAATTTTTTTTTTCACCATTGTGTCACTACCGAAACGTTTTTGTGTCACTACCGAAACGAAAGTTAAATCCGAAAAAATCACTAAGTGTGGAGGCCAAAATGGTCCCCCCAAAAACCTGTTAGGAGTACGTTTCAGGCAATTTAGAGTTGATTGATAGTACTGGTAGTCACTATTGTGTTTCAGGCAATTTAGAGTTGATTGGTAGTACTTTGTAGTGGAGTCATTTTTTTTTTCACCATTGTGTCACTACCGAAACGTTTTTTTTGTAACTACCGAAACGAAAGTTAAATCCGAAAAAATCACTAAGTGCGGAGGCCAAAATCGTCCCCCCAAAAACCTGTTAGGAGTACGTTTCAGGCAATTTAGAGTTGATTGGTAGTACTTTGTAGTGGAGTAATTTTCTTTTTCACCATTGTGTCACTACCGAAACGAAAGTTAAATCCGAAAAAATCACTAAGTGCGGAGGCCAAAATCGTCCCCCCAAAAACCTGTTAGGAGTACGTTTCAGGCAATTTAGAGTTGATTGGTAGTACTTTGTAGTGGAGTAATTTTCTTTTTCACCATTGTGTCACTACCGAAACCTTTTTGTGTCACTACCGAAACGAAAGTTAAATCCGAAAAAATCACTAGTGTACAAATGGAACCAAATGGACCCGTAAGGGTCCATTTGGTTCCATTCGTACACTGTTTTTTTGTACACTTTGTCACCATTGTGTCACTACAGAAACGTTTTTGTGTCACTACCGAAACGAAAGTTAAATCCGAAAAAATCACTAAGTGTGGAAGCCAAAATCGTCCCCCCAAAAACCTGTTAGGAGTACGTTTCAGGCAATTTAGAGTTGATTGGTAGTACTTTGTAGTGGAGTAATTATTTTTTTTTCACCATTGTGTCACTACCGAAACGTTTTTGTGTCACTACCGAAACGAAAGTTAAATCCGAAAAAATCACTAAGTGTTGAGGCCAAAATCGTCCCCCCAAAAACCTAGTGTACAAATGGTTCCATTTGTACACTAGTGATTTTTTCGGATCACTTTGTCACCATTGTGTCTAGGGTTGCCAACAGTCCCGTATTAGCCGGGACGCCCCGTATTTGAGCCAAAAGGGGCGTGTCCCGTACGGGACTTTGTTTGTCCCGAACTCCGGTGCAAAGGGAAAAATAAAAAATATATTTCTGTTTGCGCACACTGCAGTGTGTCTGGCTGCGTGTTTGTGTGCTGTATGCGAAGGGCGCTAGGACCGCTCAGTTGACAGGGCAGGCACAGTGCTCGCACGAGTGCTTGTGTGTGTGTGTGTGTGTGTGTGTGTGTGTGTGTGTGTGTGAGATTTTCTCCGGTGGGAACGGCATCATTGTTTGTGTGGCATGTCAGCCTGTTCCCAACCCTAACCCTAACTTTAAAACCAAAATAAAGTAACAAAAAAAGTAACTTTACCTGCGGCAAACCCGAAAAAAATCGCGAAGATGTAGTGTCAGAGCCCCCCATGAAAAAGATTTATATTTATGCTGTAACACATTTTTTTTAAGTTATTTGTCTTGTTTGTTGTTCAAGTCAAAGCACCAGGAAGGCTGTACTTGTCAGCCATCTGTTAGCTCAATGGGTTGAGATGCAGTATTCATGATCCAGAGGCCATGAGTTCAAATCCCATTGATGTCTTTCCTATGATTCTTTCCTTTGCAGACTGGCTTCCAGAAGATCAACTGAAAACTACCAGGAAGGCTATATTTGTCATCCAACTGTTAGCTCAATGGGTTCAGACGCAGTATACATGATCCAGAGGCCATGAGTTCAAATCCCATTGATATCTTTCCTATGATTCTTTCCTTTGCAAACTGGCTTCCAGAAGATCAACTGAAAACTACCAGGAAGGCTGTACTTGTCAGCCATCTGTTAGCTCAATGGGTTGAGACGCAGTATTCATGATCCAGAGGCCATGAGTTCAAATCCCATTGATGTCTTTCCTATGATTCTTTCCTTTGCAGACTGGCTTCCAGAAGATCAACTGAAAACTACAAGGAAGGCTATATTTGTCATCCAACTGTTAGCTCAATGGGTTAAAACCACCAGGAAACCTGTAACTCTCAGCCAACAGCATAGCTCAACTGGTAGAGCGTCTGTCCAATAACATGACTTGACTTGACTTGAGTGGGTTCGATTCCCACTTGAGTCAAGTGTCCCCGGTAACTTGGGGCAACGGATAAATTGACTGATATCCGTAGAATAACTTGTAGGAGTGTGCTGGTTCAAATCCAGTTCAACCCAGTGGGAATCGAACCCACTCAAGTCAAGTCAAGTCATGTTATTGGACAGACGCTCTACCAGTCGAGCTATGCTGTTGGCTGAGAGTTACAGGTTTCCTGGTGGTTTTAACTTGTTTTCTAGAAGTTAGTCTGCAAAGGGAAGCATCACTAAGGTTATCAGTCAATTTATCCGTTGCCCCAAGATACCGGGGACACATGACTCGAGTGGGAATCGAACCCACTCAAGTCAAGTCAAGTCATGTTATTGGACAGACGCTCTACCAGTCGAGCTAAGCTGTTGGCTGAGAGTTACAGGTTTCCTGGTGGTTTTAACTTGTTTTTCTAGAAGTTAATCTGCAAAGGGAAGCATCACTAAGGATATCAGTCAATTTATCCGTTGCCCCAAGTTACCGGGGACACTTGACTCGAGTGGAAATCGCACCCACTCAAGTCAAGTCAAGTCATGTTATTGGACAGACGCTCTACCAGTCGAGCTAAGCTGTTGGCTGAGAGTTACAGGTTTCCTGGTGGTTTTAACTTGTTTTTCTAGAAGTTAGTCTGCAAAGGGAAGCATCACTAAGGATATCAGTCAATTTATCCGTTGCCCCAAGTTACCGGGGACACTTGACTCGAGTGGGAATCGAACCCACTCAAGTCAAGTCATGTTATTGGACAGACGCTCTACCAGCTGAGCTAAGCTGTTTGCTGAAAGTTACAGGTTTCCTGGTGGTTTTAACTTGTTTTTGTAGAAGTCAGTCTGCAAAGGGAAGCATCACAGTAAAGACACCAGTGGGATTTGAACTCAAGACCTCTGGATCATGAATACTGCGTCTCAACCCATTGAGCTAACTGTTGGCCAAGAAATACAGCCTTCCTGGTGCTTTGACTTGAACAACAAACAAGACAAATACATTTATTTTTTCACCATTGTGTCACTACCGAAACGAAAGTTTGTCACTACACAATTACTAGACAATTTAGAGTTGATTGGTAATTTTCGTTTCGGTAAAATTTATTTTACCGAAAGGTAAATATATCTGTTTACATGTACGTGATTTTCAGTGATGGAGACAAACCGCACAGACGTTCACTGTACTTTAGTACATTTTGTAAACTTATGACTCTGAGTAGAGCATAGCCTGACTTAAACAAACAAATAACAACTTAATATAGTCAGACTTTTTTTTACACAACTTACATTTTATAAAGCTTGACTCTGACTCAGTATAGTCAGACTTTTGTTTCCTTTCATTTTCTGACATGATGTTAATCAGAGTGCCATAGCAGACTGGTTAGTGGGCCTGCCTGGTGAACCAGAGGTCCTGGATGTCCTGGGTACGATTCCAGGTCAAGTCAACAATGTGGCAATCTTAGAGTGATTCGAGGCTGTTAGTTGTTAAAGTGCAGAGGACACATTTCACGTATGTGCCTAACAGTATATACTTAGCGAGCACACTGACATTATATTACGATATAAAATGCAATTCCAATTGGTATTAATGAAGGGGGGCCCCCTTCATTAATACCAATTGGAATTGCATTTTATATCGTTGGAATTTATTTTACAATATAGACACCTATATCATCATCATCATCATAGCCTTTATTTCAGCTTGGAGTACAGTTGAGGGGAAGGCCATCATTTTCAATGTAGCCGAGATACAGAACACAGTAATCAACAGGAATGGACATTCATTTCACATACAGCAACATAAAAAATATGAATAATGAATCAGAATACAGAAGCACTCAAAAAACGAAAAGAGAGAACTAGAACAGA
Organism: Gymnoscopelus microlampas; assembly: GCF_963454915.1. NCBI lineage: Eukaryota > Metazoa > Chordata > Actinopteri > Myctophiformes > Myctophidae > Gymnoscopelus > Gymnoscopelus microlampas. Next base: position 18,013,526 of record NC_139942.1, read on the forward strand.
TATACCAAAATTAAATAAAGCAGTTACAATTCTGAACAAAAATATTGGAAACCATTTCCCTGAAATAACCTATAAAGATTGAAGTGATTTGATTTTCAAGGACCTCTGGAGCTCATTCCAGGCAGATGGAGCACTGACAGAAAAAGCTGTCTTGCCGAACTCTGTCTGCGCAAAAGGAACCTTGAGTGTCAGGAGATCACTCGAGCAGGTCTGGTATGTAGTAGGGTTCTGATCCAACATAGAACAAAAAGGGGGGAGCATTCCTGAGATGGCTTTAAAAATAAATATATACTAATATAAACATCACAAAACCCAGTACTGTTAAAAACATTTTAAAGTCAACTTCCTGCTGATTTTGATTGATTGATTGATTGATGTACTTTATTTAGTAGGACATGAGAACATCAGTACATGGAAGTACAAATTCACAATACAAGGTCTACTAAACTGGAAGACTCATTAAGCACTGAGCTTGTTTAAGATGAGATCCCCATGCACACAAATCATGATGACATATAAGAGACAGACAGATATACACACTACTATACAGAATGTCATACAATCAGTTTACAGGTTACTGGTATGAAGAGTGAAAAATATGTACAAGAGAAGAAAAAGAAAGTGGGGGGTACTATTTGAAGATCTGGATCCGCTTATGTGCTAAGCTGTGCTCGTTTACGTGCTAAAAGAGTGACTTTGAGAGCTGTTTACAGTACTATGTAAATCAATGGGGAGCATATTTTCAATTATCAATTTCTAATCACTTGAACAATTATTTTACATTTCTTGTCCACCTTTGGAGTTCCATCATGGCAAGATAACAACTACACAACCCAAACCTCTACCACAGTGGTCTTGCCCTTTAAGGGTTGTTCTTAATCGATGCATGGCCGTGCGTATGCTCCTAAAAGATCTTTGGGCGGACGCCTTGGTTTGATTGATTTATTGAATACTTTGTTTAGCAGTTTGCAAAAAAAGCACAGAAAGTAGTGTGTGGTTGCGCCGACGCCGGTCGCGGGCTGCGGCCGCCGGGACTCGAGGAATACGCTGGGAGGAATACTGTCGGAGGCTGCGCCAATTACATTGTCACGTCTCTCATGAGATCACTTGCGTTTCATTTTGAGAGGATCGATCCACCCCGAAATACTGTTTTTGCATCAAACGGTTACATTTTGCGCATTTGTGGCGCCCCCTATGGATCAAAGTGGAAATGCTTTTGGGGATCCGTTGAGTAAACCACCCTTGACATGTGATTCAAATTTGGGATTGACTGGAGGTTTCGTTTGTGATTTTTGGCCTTGTTTGTAAAACGGGCCCCTCCCGCTAACTTTGGAAGCCATTTAAGGACGAACCGTAAGGACTATCAAAATTCAGCTTGGAGATGTTTATCGCATGGGTCCAGAGATAATGTGTACCGATTTTTGTGAGATTTGGACAAAATATGTGGGAGGAGGAGCTAAAAGTGTGTTTTGAAGAAAATTCAAAATGGCGGAAAATCTATACTTTAATGGGAATTGCAAAAACTCCCATTCAAGTATTTTTTTCTCGGAAACCTTAAGGGCTACAGTTACAAGGCTTGGAGGGGAGGTTCATAATTTATTGCAAAATTGTTTAAAAAAAGAATCACACCAGTCGGCCACATGGTGGCGCTATAACAGCCCACTTTACGTTTTGGCCTATAACTCATGAACCGTAGGTCGTAAAATCTAAATGTCTTTTTCCCTGGATTCCTTGGGTCATGACGCAACTCCTTATATAGACCACGCCCATTTGCGTCAGGATAGATTTTCCGCCATTTTGAATTTTCTGCAAAACACACTTTTAGCTCCTCCTCCCACATATTTTGTCCAAAATTCGGTACACATGATCTCTGGGCCGGCCTCGGAGCGCGAAAAAAATGGGGCAGTGTGTTTTTGGGACGAGCGTTCCGTTTACCTCCTGGTAGTGAAAATAGAAGATCTACAAGCTTACGATGTGACGCATTGTGAGCTTGTAGATCTTCTACGTTCACTGCTTTGGGTCCCGGGGAGACATCAAATTTATCTTTTGGGTCCCGAGCTAAAAGGTTTGGGAACCTCTGGTTTAAAAGATGCTAATAATATCTTTGTTTATTGTAGCTACTCCACTTATTCATTAACTGCTTTTACTTGTAATAAACGTTATAGCTGGATAGCTGTTCTGAATTGTAAACCAGCAGTAGTCTAGAACAGGTGTGTTCAACAGGGGGTCCGTGATAGGATTTAATTTTTGGGGCGGTGTAACCGCCCCCTATAAGTGAGTTTTGGACACTGACCAATCCTGCACCGTGATTGGCCAATAGTCTACAACGCAGTCTACACCCCTAACCCTTCCACAGTCAATGCAAATCTATACTTTTGCAAAGTCAGCCAATCACATTACAGCTAGTGTCATCACCACTAGCTGTAATGTGATTGGCTGACTTTGCAAATTCAGGACTGTGATTGGCTAGCGAAACACATGACACATGTGCAGCCCTATGAATAGCAGTATGGACTTAAAAAAAAGTCATGTATTCTTTTTTTTTAAGTGAGTCATGTTGTGATGACCACACACCGCCCACTTCACACTGGGTGTGTGTTTTTTTACATTAACCACTTGAACCATATTCCTTTTCTGAGGGGAACATTAGCCGAAAATAGCAGATCTACAAGCTCTCAACGCCTCGCACTGCGAGGCGTTGAGAGCTTATAGATCGGCAAAGAGGCTAGGTGTAGAGGGAAAAAAAGAGCAGACTAAGTAAAAAGAAATGTTTTGTATCTGAAACACAACTGTATACAATATAGAGGGGGTCCCTGCTTCATCTCTCTCTCAGCTAGGGGGTCCCTGGCCTGAAAACGTTGAAGACCCCTGCCATAGAGCAGTGGTTCCCAAACCTTGTAGCTGAAGACGCTGAAGTTTCATATGGTTGACATTTCTATATTATAAATACTTTTCTTTTGAGTGGCCTGATATTGTAATATTTTGAGATTGATTACTGTCCACCACTTCTCGAGTGCACACTCAGAAACTCATCAGGTCACGGAAACTGTGATACGGATAAGAATCAACTCTTAAACACACTAGCATCCTATTTATGTGGTGTTACAAACTACAGAGCCATGGCAAATAAAAAGACGTGCAATATGGTTCATATAAAAATAGGAGCAAGTTTATTAATGATAGAATAATGAAGGAAGACCACAATACCATAAAAGTGCATACATAAACTAACTTTAAAAATTGAGACAGACATTGACATGGTGAGTGTGTTTTCAGTGCATAACCTCATCAAAAAGGTATGACTTCACAAATTGTGAGACCTGGTGATTAGATGGTTACATTGGAGAAAATATAGAGTGAACAAGTGAACAAATAAAGAGATACATTTGTATCTATCCTCTAATCCTTTAGATTCTAAAGCCTAATTTTTACTTTGTCGTATGATGGTGGCGATGCGACATGATGTGACCTTGTAGATCTGCTATTTTCGGCGTGCAACACTGTCATACGACAGAGTATAAATGAAGCATTAGATATACTCTAGATGTGGGGATCAGGCTTCAACTCACCAGTGTCTGTTCGGGAGGAATAAAAAATGTCAGGCTATTTGAGAACTCTAATGATTATAACAAATAAAAATAATTATTGTAATTTAATATGATATACTGTAACTGTAGAATTGAAGAAAAGGCAAGACCTACTTAAATCATTTTGCGCAAACATGTCAGCGCTCAAATGTGCGTAAGTGTGCTCTTGATATACAGTATGCGTAGATTCTGTTCTTACCTAAGAACAAATAGCACCTAAGAAAACAATGGTGAATGTCAGAATCTTAAAACTGCGTAAGTGGGTCTTAAGAAGAAATGTCTTGGCTGGTTAATGAGGCCCATAGGGTGATTCACACACAACTTGCTCTTGTCTAACATATGAATAGAGAAGCTTATGGTTTCCCTTGAGCAAGGCAAGGCAAATTTGCTACCACATGTTCCAGCAGAGCTGAGGTCAACAACAGTGGAAAACTAGGGTACTAGTAGTCCCTAAAGAGTGAAAGCGTAAACAATGCTGAAAATGTGCTGAGCAAAATAATCCCCAAATACAAATTCAAACATTAGTACAGGTGCAAAAGCAAGAGTATTATCAGGGGATCGATAATAACTATGCTTAATTTGCAAAATGTAAAAACAAAAGTACAATCCAGCATTCTTGACAGAAAGCCAAATGTGTTTTATATCAAATGATGTCAGTTACAAAATATTCACCATATTTCCTCACATAAATATACAACTTTTTTATTGTCTTTTGTTTTGTTTTGTTCCTTCGTCCTAGAGATCTTCTGCGATATATGCCGCGAGGAAAAAATGTTTTCTCTAGTAAGAGCTCTTAACATCTCATAGCAATGGAGGTGGTAGGCCTTTTGTTTTGAACTTGCCTTCACAGGAGAAATCCTCACCGATCGTCCAGTAGAAGAAGCGCTTCACTGTTCCATCCATCCAATGTCCCATAAGTTTCATGATGTACGCTCGCTCAGTGTTTGTCAATGGTTCACAAAGTGGCGTCCAGCCAGGACCATCAGGGTTCCATGAGGGGCTTGCAAATGGACCTTTACAGGTATGTAACTCTGAGAGCGTACAAATGGAACCAAATGGACCCTTACGGGTCCATTTGGTTCCATTTATACCCTCTCAGAGTTATGGGGGTCCTTGGTTTATGTCCATGGGTCCATACGTGGATGGTATTCAAGCCGGTGGGGGTAGAGGGGTGGATGTATGGGTGGCAGCTCACTGGGTTTTCCCGTCCGCTTGTTTCTCTGGCTCCACGTCCAGTTCAGTCAGACAGCAGTAGCAGATGATCTGGGTGTATTTGGTGGCGAAGGCTGGAATACAACAAGAGAGAGAGAGGGAGGGAGAGTGATGGAGACAGACACAGAGAAACAGGGGCAGGGAGGAGGGTTAGAGCGATCGAGAGAGAAGGAGAGACGGGTAAAGGTCCAGTAATAGTTGTAAAGTGATACATCACATTAAATCACACAGGACAGACAGAACGTCTAATGGTCATAATCCAGGAACAGCCTGTGACTTTGTGGGAATGCTGGACCCAGTGTTGGTATCGTTCACAGCCAAACCCTCAACTACTCTATGTACTCATGGCTGAAGCCATGATCATCTTTCCCTGGGTGTGATCGTGTGAAATCCTCTCCCATTTAAATGTTGTAGAAATGTGTGAATTGCGTCTGCGGTCCAAATAGCACTGACTGCACAATAAAGAAGTTGGCCTGTCACAATTATTACATAATCGCCACATTGCATTTATTTGAGATAATCACAATTATTTTGTACACGTCTGAATCGTTCTTTATAAATTCATCTGTCGAAAAGCGTTTATTCAATTTCAAACATTTAAAAAAATAGTGGAAATAGTAGATCTACAAGCTCAAAACGTGTCAATATGCAACACGTTGTGAACTTGTAAATTGGCGATTTCCACTATTTTAACCCATTAAAACCGGGAATGCATCTGTGTCATTTTAGAGTTTAGCTGTATACAGTATAGCAACATACATTTTTCAGAAAACTCTTAGGATTTGGAACAGTGGTTTTGAACAGTTGTTCTAAAAAGCTTGTACATCAGCTATTTCCCGTTAATGGGTTAACACAATTTAAAGTACAAAATTATAAAAAATTGCCTGTTTTGATCATTAGTACATATTTATTTTGCTTATTGATGCCAGTCATTGTCAGCCATTTCTTGTATATTTAAGTTATTTGTCATATTTGTCCTGTGCAATTGTTGTTTACAAAACCTAAAAGGCAAACAGAAATGTACTTTTCTTATATATTCCAGCGTTCGACGCCAAAATTATATCGTTAATTGTAATCATTTGTGTCACACTTAATCGTCAAGTAAAATGTCATGAAGGTGACAAGTTGACAACCCTACGCAAAACCTTACCGTTCAACCTGCCTATGAACCGGGGCCGTCTGTCCTCAGGAAGGTAGATGGTGATGTAATAGACGGGAACCCCGGACAGGGCGATGCCGATGCCGATGAGGGAGTTGATGGTGTCCCCGTAAAGAGGGACAATGACCAGGAACAGACTGCACAGGCAGTACACGAACGGAAAGAACAGGGTGAGCTGTGGACAGGAGGAGAGCAGACTGTTTTAGTCCTTGGCCGGGAAACTTGGCTTGGTGTGAATGGAATATCATACTCAAATAATGGCTCCCATACGATCATGAATCAATATTTGACGGTCTAGTATTTCATTTAAGATGTGCGTGCGTGTGCGCGTGTGTGCGTGTGTGTGTGTGTGTGTGTGTGTGTGTGTGTGTGTGTGTGTGTGTGTGTGTGTGTGTGTGTGTGTGTGTGTGTGTGTGTGTTTTGTGTGTGTGCTACCTTGACAGGTCTGTGTCTGTCAGGCTGGGTGAAGCGGAGGTAGATGAGGCCGGCCACAGACAGTCCCACATACAACCAGTAGCTGAAGCTGAAGTAGTTGATGAGCTGAAACACGTCCTCCACACACAGGAAGATCAGCCCCATCAAACCCTGAAACAAAAAATCAATCAATCAATCATTCAACCAATCAATCAATCAATCAATCAATCTATCTATCTATCTATCTATGGTATACACAGTATCACGTTGTGATGAGGTCGATGATGTACTCATCTACCTGGTGGACCACAAATAATACACTATGTTGGCCACACAGTAGGGGTGTGCCGATACACTCATTTCACGATACGATATATGGCACTTTTTAATTATGAAAATATATTGGGGCACAGTTACATTTAGAATACTTTGTCTAAAATACTTTGTCTAAATGTAGAATACTTTTGTCTAAAATGTCCGTTCAAAAAGTCCTTGCGGTCTTGTTTCCATTGAGGTCCTTAGTATTCAATTCATAGATAGCAGACTGGCAGATAGCGTTGTATCTTCCAGTGTGAACCCAGCATTATATATAGACTAGGCACATGCCTGTTGGCATGCTGCTTGATTTATGCAATAGCAGTTGTACCCATTGTACCACTGTCACTGTACTTATTGCAGAACCCATTATCATAGTAGCCTACTTAGATAGTTCTGTATATGACATCAGTAGTATGAACTGGGGAAAACAGCCTTTTGCGTTAGTGCCCCAACTACATGGAATGACCTACAGCTGAAATTTAAGATCAGTTCGCCCATAACATATGGTCAATTTAAATCTTTGATTGCAGATCTACCCACAAATGTCTGTAACTGTTTTTAATGTTGTTTTTGTTATGAATTTATCATTGATATGAATATTGATGTTGTATTGATGTTGTACTGTATCTCGACGACACTGCAAATGAGGGCAACCTCAATGTCTTTCGAGAATAAATAAAGGTTGAATGAATGAGTATGACGTCATATTAATGACTTCAGGGCTCTCCATACATGGGGATGGACCTGGGTATAATGGAGGCGAATCTGATCATGGATATTATAGAAGGTTTGACACATTGTGCTGTATCTTTCATTTAGTGGAAATGAGTGATACATGCCACATATTAAACTGCATTGACACCAACATCTCATTAGCTTCCTACTGTAAACCCTCCACTAGTTAATGACCCTTTGTGGCAAAGCCATAAGTGCTAAGTGTTTGAAATGGGACACTTCTCAAACTTCACAACTCTGTTCTCCCCCTAGTGGCTGTTTAGAACATGATGAAATATAGGAACTGAGAATCAGATCTTGTAAAAAAAGGGGACAAAAAGAACGTCATTAATAACATTAATGACAACTACATTATAGTTGTATTAAAGTGGAATGTATCATTCCACTTTCAAATTCAAAAATAGTCTAAATACATTGTAAATTGTTCCTCATAATCTGCTTAGAATATAAATTGTTGTTGTCTTATATATATTATATCTGGAGTCTTTATTGAAACGTGTTGCAAGAATAATAATAATAATAATAATAATATGAGCTACGTTTCAGATTGAGATGTGTTGTGAGCTTGTACTTTGAGTTGAATAGGGCTTCGGTAAGTACAATTTAATGTTCTATTCGTGTATATTACGTAATTATTAACTTTATTTTGTTTTGTTCTAATTGTCTATTTTCACAGTGAAATTGGAATTTACACAGCATTTTTATTTCTGTCAAAAATCTTTCATCTAATGTTGACTGGAACGGAAATCTGTACATAAATTAAGGTTGCGATAATGTCACATTAAGTTAGCCACCCTATATAGTTAGGTTTTTTTAAATGTTTAGTTTCTTACTTTCGGCTCTCTTTTTTGTGTCTGTAAAGACGCCAGGCAGACCTGAAAGGTGCGTACAGTGGAATGCTTATCTCCGCCATGCCGGGTGGAACTCCATATTTGGGCAAGATTTATGTTAAATTGATCGTGTTAGTGTTGAACACCATATTTAGGCAAGACAGACGTACTCTGATAGGATCAGACGTAGCCTTGATGGACGGTGGATCTGAGGTTATACTTGCTGTTGCTGTTGGTAGTCATGGCTGCCAGTTCCCACCTGATGTTGTGTGGAAGTCCAGACTGCTCCAGACCATACTGAATAACCGCTAGCTTGCATAAAGTCTTCATACTGGGACTCAAGTCAAGGATATGCAGGTTGTATCGACTAAAGAGGATGATACGGTCTCCCACCATGCAACAGCACGTGTTGCATGTATACATTAAACTTGGGCCTGTCCCCTTGAGCTCAATCTTCTTCCAGGAGAAGGTCTCTGTATTGAGTTTCCACAGATCATTGAAGTCCTGGTTCGTGTTGAAACCACCAACTATATACAACTCTCCATTGTAGGTAAAGGCTGAATGACTTCTGCGTGGTTCTGGAAGAAGCTGTGCAGATGCCATGCTCAGCCATATGTTGGTTTCTGTGTCAAACACTCTGATAGTGTTGCTGTAGTTCCATTGGTCCCCTTCACCCCCAAATACTAACATCTTTGTCCCAATAATAGTGGCAGAGTGACCTGTTGAGACAGGTGGCATAGCGCCTCTGTTGTTAATTAAAGACCAGACCATTGTTGTGGTGTCCAACTTGTAGGTGTCATTATAGTATTCAGTCAGCTTGTTCCATCCTCCATGTATAAACATGACCTTCCCCAAGACACATGCTGAGTGGTCCTCCCTCCCTTCTGGAACAGTCCCGGAAATATTGGCCTTTAACCATCCAACGGTGTCAACATCAAATGCATAAAGCACGTTGCAGTTGCGGCCTTGGGAGGTAACCCAGTCGCCATCCTCCTTCATCTTAAACTCCACTGTTCCCCCCCAGATGTAGATGATATCCTCTATCAGCACAGCTGTGTGGGACACTCGGTTGGCAGGGACATAAAGGGTACGTCTTCTTTTCCCAGTTGTCACACGAGGCAACTTCATCCAGACCAGAGACACTGTGTTAAAGATATGCACATGAATCTGACCCTTGTCGATCATGTTAAAGTACCCTCCAAAGGTGTACAGCTTCTGCCCCACTGTCACAGCCTTTGGGATGATTCTCTTTGGTACTCCTTTAAGATTAAAGGTCCACCGCAGCATTTCAGATAAAAGCTCCACAGTGTACAGTATGAATAGATTGCTGAAGTCTCACTCTGTCAAATAACGTAATTCTACTTTCCGCGATATCATTTATACAGGTACAGTGGAACAATCATCACACAATAACTCCATATTTGGGCAAGACTGCCATATGTTGATAGGATCAGATGTACTCTCACCTGATCACATATATGTCACTTCATATTTCGTCAGCACTGATGACATAATGATGATATCAGTGTGGAACACCATATTTTGGCAATCATATGCTTAGGTGACTAGCACGGGCGCCTGAGTTTGTAAAAAACGCCAAAACAATACATATCGTCACGAAAATATATTGCGATATATCGCGGGACGATATATCGGCACACCCCTACTACACAGTGATAGCTGCCATCCTGCAACTTTATCCATTATCGTCTCAGTGATTATTCAATTTACAACTTTTTCGATTAATCAAATAAATGAGAATGTACATCTCGTCTCTGTCAGGTAGAAACCACATTATGTCCAAAACTGTTGCTTTTCAGGATTCAAATGAAAAAAATAGCTAAAGTAGCAGATTTACAAGATCGAAACACGGCGCAAAGCGACGTGTTTTGAGCTTGTAGATCTGCTACTTTTGCATCTGCTACTTTTGATGCTTTTGTGTGACACTGTAGTATGATCAAGTAGGGCGTTAAGTTACGTAAAAACACAAAAAGTTAAAAACAATAAAAAAAAATTATGCCTCAACAAATCATTATTTTACACTTTGTCGCACAACAGTATTGTGCAAAAACAGTGAAAGTAGCTGATCTTCAAGCCCACACAAGAGTTGAAATGTGTTGAGCTTCTTAATAATACGCAACACGTTAAAACGCATCTATTCACACACAAGGAGCACAGTGCAAACTCGCTGATCCAAGCGAAAACACAGGGGTTGTGTTGCTCCCCCCGTCTGAAAAGCCCTTTAGGTTTGATGTTCTTAACTGTCTATATTAGTATCCATTATTGTGTTTTTGTTTGGTTGTTTGTGTTAGGGAATTCCTAGATTAGGCGGTGATATGCAAGATACATATTGTACATTGTGTGTATGTATTGGTCAGACAGACTAGAGACTAGTTAGTAGGCTATCTAATTGCATCATCACTGTCTGCTTGAACTGCTATATTAAGAAGGATGCAACATGAGGACATACAGTATATGATATCTGGTAGGGTCACAATGACCAGTTGAACTGGTCACCAAAGGTCTGTTTACATAAATAAGTAGAGTGGACATATTAGGACAGCAACATGAATTCTGATGATGGAGACAGGACGCTCATATTGAAACAGCTTGTGATAGGTAGGATAAGAATAGATGTCACTCCGTCTGCCTGATAGGGAAATAAAGATTGTATATAAACAGCCTGAAACTAAGTAAAGGAGCCACGGTGGCACTGCTTGCCACCGCCTGCTCTCGCGCTTGCTATATTTGACCTAGAATATTGTAAATTGTACTTCATGCTGAATAGATAGTGAACATGCAGACTGGTCTGTCATCATTGCTGAAAGTGCCTTGCTCCTCGAGAGATTCCACCACATTTGTATAGTCTGTTCTGTTCTGTTGGGTGTTGTATGTTTTATCATTTTAAATGATATGGTTATGGGTGTGTAAATACTATAGGTGTGATGGTTCTTACATTGATTGAACAGGAGAGCAGGTAGGTGTGTAAATGGGTGTGATGGTTCTTACATTGAACAGGAGAGCGGGTATGGGCGTGTAACGCTCCAAGTGGATTAGACTCAGGCTGTTTGGGAGGTGGCCTTCTCTGGCTCCAACGAAAAACAGTCTGGAGGCACAATGTGGTTCAAACAATCAAGAATTAGGAAGAATCAATGATCATCAGTTCATCGTCACATCAGAATTTTACACCAGGTATCAGGATTTTATGCAAGCTTCCAGAGGTGGAAAATGTACTCAAATGTTTTTCTTCAGTAAAAGTATAAATACTGCAATGTAGACGTACTCTGTTACAAATAAAAGTCTGTAATCAAAAAATTACTTGAGTAAAGGTCAAAAAGTATTGGTATCAAAATGTACTTAAAGTACCAAAAGAAGAAAGTACTCATTATGCAAAATGTCCCATTTCACGTTTTTCAAGTTTTCAAATATATGAAAAATCTTTTGAAAATAGCAAATCTCACAATGTGTCGCATCGCTGAAGTTGTTAATGCATGTTTTGTAATAATAATCAAACTCAAGTAACTTGTAACTAAACTTTTCAAATAGTTGTAGTGGAGTAAAAGTACAATATTTGCCTCTGAGATGTAGTGGAGTAAAAGTACTGAAAATTGGAAATAGGCTAACTCAAGTAAAACTACTTCAAAATTTGTACTTAAGTAGTACTTGAATAAATGAACTTAGTTACTTTCCACCACTGCAAGCTTCCATGAATTAGCAACACTGGCATGAAGTAGAATGATTGTGAATGTATGATCATTGCTAGGATAGCATCAGTGATTGTAATGTGTGTATACCTTGAGGCAGCGATGATGGAAGCATTGAGTCCACCATAGCAGGACATGGCTACTGATACAGGAATGATCCACCTGAATGGGCCCAGCACAGCATTCCCAAACGTCTGAGGAGTCAGGAGCACACCAACAGTCATTAATAACTCATTGATCTGTGCTTGGGCTGCAACAGCTAATCAAACTGATCGATTTAATTAATAACAAGAAATAATTGATAAATGGATATTACATAATCGATTTTTTGGGGGCAAAAATAGCAGATCTACAGTCTCACAGCACATTACTATGCAAAGCTTGTAGATCAGCAACTGTATTTGTGCTGTTTGTTATATGATGAATCAGGTAGATTTAGATTAGATTTAGATTTAGTTACAATTTCTTCGCGTATTCATTAATATATAAAATATATGTTAAAACATTTTGAAAAAAATATTTGATTAATCCAAAAAGTAATGGATAGAATAATTGCTGAAATAATAATCAATAGTTTCAGCCCTAATCTGTACAAGACACAAACAACAAGCGTCACCAAATCTACACTTCAGAGAGAACGCAAATAAAAAAAATCACTTCACAAGTTTACACCAGGTATACAAACTATTTTCATTTTCCCCACGAATAGCTGTTACCTTTCAAATAAAGAACAAGAATAAGAGTGAAAGTAAGAGTAAAAATATGAAATATCAAAACAAATAAAGTGTGTGACAGAGTTCCGCTAGTCTTTCAAGCCAGACAGACTTTTTCACAATCTTTGAATGCTACACAGGCGGAAGCATTTGAAAATTGTGGGAGCCAATAGGTCAGCCAACAAGTCTGTCTTGAGAGACAAGCTTGTGCAAATAAAAGGCATATCAAATAGCAGCAGATATCAATCCTACTCTAATGAGTCTGGGAATTTCAGATTCCATTTCTACGTTGAAAAGAGCACAGCAGTAACTGTTCTCATATGGTCTGATCACAGCTAAAATATACATATATTTTGACACATTGGAAGAAAGAGGAGGTTTCCACATTTAAATATACTGTACATAAAGTGAGTGATACCAGGCTGACGTGGCCATCTAGTGGCCACAGTAGATATGGGTATGGAAATGTACAGACGTGAGGCTATACTGTGTACTGTAGCCAGACTCAGCACCTACAGTATTGAGCAGCCTGATGGCGTGGCTGTGAAAACTGTCCTTTAGTCTGCTTGTTCAGCATTTTATACTATCGCCTGCCTGACGGTCAGTGGTGGTCAAACAAGGTACTCAACCCCAGTACTTGAGTTAAAGTATATATACTCATGGTCAAATCTTACTCAACTACAAGTGAAAATTGCTCAGTCATGCCCTCTCATTTGTGTATTTGGATGAGCTCATCAAATGGGCTAGAAGAGAAGAGCGCTCCTATATTTGGCCAAGCATGTAGTACTTACTAGTGACTGACCATACCACAGCATATAGGTCATAAAATAACTACAGGGATCTTACCACAGCCACGGCGTCACTGGCCAGCAGAGACGGCATGTCCAGGACAACATAGTACGCCACGTTGGTCAACAGGTAGATGATGGTCACTATAGGCATGGAGATAGCAATAGCCAGTGGCAGATTCCTAAAGGTGACAAAAAGACAGACATATTATGGATGGAAACGTCATCCGACAGACAGGTTGGTAGAAAGGAAACAATAAATATGAATTAAGGAAATGTTTTTGTTCTGGTATTACAACAGTCATCAGATTACAGCTACTTGAGAGAAGTGGGTGATAGAGGTTGGATGATTGAGAAACTGACTCCAATCAGGAAAGAGTTTCTTGTCAATGCAAACAGTGGTGACTATAAAGCAGTAGCAGAACAAATGCCATTCATCAGAGACCGGTCTGAATCTAAAAGGACAGATTTCCCGGTCTTAATGGGTCAAGCTGTGGATGCTATTAAACATTAACAGCATTGCTGTTTAAACAGAGAATTGGAAGAATGTCATTGAGTCTCTGCCGGGAACTACCATCAAAGAGGATGTGCAGGAAAGGGAAGGGAGCCGACTTACTTCAAACGGGCCCACATTGAGAGAAGGGGGAGCAATGACACACGCTGATACTATTAGACACGTTTGGTTTGCTTTTATCACAAGGACAGGTGCTGGTATTTGTGTGTGTGTGTGTGTGTGTGTGTGTGTGTGTGTGTGTGTGTGTGTGTGTGTGTGTGTGTGTGTGTGTGTGTGTGTGTGTGTGTGTGTGTGTGTGTGTGTGTGTGTGTGTGTGTGTGTGTGTGTGTGTGTGTGGGGGGGGTGTGTGTGTGTGTGTGGGGGGGGGGTGTGTGTGTGGGGGTATGTATGTGGGTGTGCGTGCATGCGTACGTGTGTGTGGGTGTACTCGTTTAACTACCCACATGGGGACAAAAGTAACTCACAAGGATAGTAAAACCAGAACAACCTGACCTTATGGCAACATTTTGAGGTCATAAGAAGATGACAGAATATGCACATCACTTGCCGAGATGCTGGGTTGAGATATGATTATGAAAATGAATAGAACGGGCACACTCACAATGCTCCAGTACAGTTTAATGACAATGTTTTGAGCCGGGTCAAAATTACTCGAGTATGTTAGTGTGCCGTTCTTGTCTTTTTCATCGTGACATTTTGAAGTCCCCAAGATGAAAAAGGTAATTTCCATGAATAAGAGAGATTGTTAGAGCTAAGTAGGGCTGCAACTATTGATTACTTTCTTAGCGATTATTCTATTGATTACTTAGGTTGGGGTCAGGGTTAGGATTAGACATTTAGGGGTTAGGTTAGGTTTAAGAAAATGGCAAAAAAACGCTTTGGAGTCCCCAGAGGGATGTTAGTAGCATGAGCAACCAGTTATTGCTCATGCTGGTGTGATCTGATTTCTTCACCAATGAAGCAGGAGAGAAATGATGATCTTTATGATTTTAAGCAGTTCAACTTGTGACTAATAAATGACTGGACATATTTGAAATTTCAACACTATTGACCCAATGGACACATCCTTCCTTTCCAGTGTTGGTGTGCGTGCGTGCATGCGTACCTCTCAGGATTCTGAATCTCTTCTGTGACAAAGTTGAGTGTGTCCCAGCCGGAGTAGGAGAACAGGGCTGAGTAGAGGGCCAGTGCGATGGCCCCGGGGTCTGTAGTAGAACCCTCAAACGGACTCTCCAGGTTGTTGATCTCTCCTGCACAGAAAACAGACACAAATTCTCTAAAGCCGTGTGCTACGGTACATCATTCCTTCCAACTCATATCCCTCTTCCACTCTATTCATTCACATACTTTTCAACCAGTGCTGGAATAAGTACTCAAAGAAACGATACCAGTGTGACACAATACTTTGTTACAAATATTGTACTTAAGTACGCTAACATTCATTCCAGCACATACCTTTTGACAACTTGAGGATTCCCACAATGATGATGAGGATGAGGGACATGAGCTTGACGTAAGTGAAGATGTCCTGGACCAACGTTCCCCATTTCACATAGGCACAGTTCACGAAGATCAGCGTGCCTGTGTAACATATAGCAAGACAACTTCACGCCATCGTTGCTGTCGGCCAGAAACCACTTATCTCCATGTTTTAACTTTTTGTGTTCTTTGGTAAATGAACGCCCTACTTGATCATACTACAGCGTCACACAAAAGCATCCAAAGTATCAGATCTGCAAGCTCGAAACGAGTCGCAAAGCGACGCGTTTCGAGCTTGCAGATCTGCTAATTTGAATCCTGAAAAGTAACAATTTTGGACTTAAGAGGTTTCCACCCGACAGAGGCGATATAGGCACAGTTCTCAGAGATCAGCATGCCTGGTAACATAAAGCAAGAGAACGCTATTAACCACATTAACCCTTGTGTCTCAAATTTTGTTCAAAGTTTCAAAAGATTAAAAAATATTTTTTTTCAAAATTATAATGAAAAAACTAAAAAATAAATCTAAAATAGCAGATCTACAAGTATAGCAGATCACCTATTTTAGCTATTTGTCATTCAATGAAGTATATGTCTTAAGTGGTTAATCGGAGTGAGTTAGAGAGAGTAGAACAAATAATTTCCCCCAGTCTAAGATTCCACGACATGCAAAAACAAAACACAAAACAATGAAAAGTATATATAATAATTATACAACGAAAGCCACTTTACAGTATGGTTTGGTTATGGATATATAGAACACAACAATTTGTGCTGTTTCACAAAGTCGCTGTTGAAACAGGAGGAAAGAGAGAGAGACAGAGAGATCGACAGACAGACAGAGAGAATGAAAACATGCTGCTCTTACGGTAGCAACCAGCACTCATGTAACATGATGTGTGCATGCTGTTGCATCATGCATGTGTGAGTGCATGCGTTTGCATGTGTGAGTGCACGCTGTTGCATGTGTGGGCGCATTAACAAGATATGCATGCATCCATTAGCCTCTGTGGCAGCTGCTACTTACTAAATGGGGCTTTAAACATTCAATGTGCGTCTGCATGCATGTGTGTAGGCATGAGCATGTAGTTAGTTATACAGTAACAAGTAGCCTTGGGATCCCGAAATCCCGAGCCATGTGGCCCATAGATCAGGAGCATATCTCCTGTTGCTGTAGCATGAGGCAACTTTATGTACAAGTACAACCCCTGGACGTGACTCCAACCACACTTCAACCACAAGGCCGGTTGGTATCAAGTAGCTACAGCTGGGAACAATTTTGCATCATGCCTTCTGTTTTATCCGTTTGTCTCTAGAGTCAGACGTGCCAACTATTTTCAATTGCTTCCACCTATCAGTTTGTACTGTACGGAAGCTCTGAAAAAGAGTAGATAATAAAAAAAACGGATGTTGCATCCCACTTCCGTTTCACTTTTGCGGTCACGTAAAAATAACTCATAGCGGGAACCAAATCAAATTAGTCGAAGCAAGTAGCTGCTGAGCAGAAATGGAAATTCATTTGAACACTGTGATGTGATTGGTCGATTGCCCTTCCGGCGTGAAAAGCAAATGACAGCTTCCTGTTCTCAATTTATACGGGGCAGAATTAGCTTAGGCTACAGACTATCTGTAGCATTCAAAGATTGTGGAAGAGATAGATTAGGCTTGAGAGACCACTTTCGATCTGGCGCCTCTATTTTGGCCATGGCTCATAATTTGCTCTGATAGATGGGCTATTTTTGCTACTTTTCGCGTGACACTGGTCAGAGGTCGAAGTATATAAAACTGGGTTACAGGTCATCGTGTACTGTAGGCCACTGCTCAGCTGTGGCCTGGTCGACTGTACATACAGTATGTGGCATGTACAGTAACTGATGACGCTGCTTCTGTCTCACCTAAATACTAAATCACAAAGGCAGGCTATAAAATCCTGGTGGCATTTAGTCTAATTATAGCAGCCAGACAGGGTGACTGGGGCTCTGTCTCGGTGTGAACAGATAACTGGAGTTACTGTATGATTGTGCGAGACCTTAAATCTCCTACTAGTATCTCTCTACTTATATCTGTCCTGTGTTTCATACCGCTGTGCTGCTATGACAAACGAACCCATCGTTCATTGTGTCGCAGAGTGACTCAGAGCCTCTGACTGAAGACCAAAAGCCTAAAATCTCCCCCGGGCCAAGGGGGAATCCCCCTTTAGGCTAATGCTTAAAATGTTTGTTCCTGCTCAGGAGACCCATGGTTCGAATCCCGGGGCCGTTACACTTACATATGCAGGCGGCCGCGATGAGGCGCACAGCATCGTACGGCGGCTGGCAGGTGGGGTAGAAGGCCTCCACCAGGTAGTTGGCGAAGGTGAGCGCGATGATGGCCTGGCTGGCCGGCTCGACCAGCAGGATGGACGTCCACAGGCGGATGAAGGCCAGGAAGCCGCCGAACGACTCCAGGATGTAGGCGTAGCTGGCGCCCGACTTGGTGATGGTGGTGCCCAGCTCGGCGTAGCACAGCGCCCCGAACACGGAGAAGATGCCGCCCAGCGCCCAGATGACCAGCGACAGCCCGTAGGAGGCGCTGTGTATCAGCACGCCCTGTCGGAGAGACCAAGCGGTATTAGAGTTTAACTGAAAGTAACAACATAACGATAACTGGAATTGGAAAAAAAACAAACATTTTGAATAACTGAAATAAAAAATGTAACTACAGCTTTACACAAATGACGGTAACTAGCTGAAACTTTGCAAAACTAACTAAAACTAACTGTCAATGTAACTGTCAGAGAAAATGTCAATATTTCATATAAGTTTTTATAAATATTTTGGGTGGATATGAAATCTTCCAATATTTTAGCTGCAGTCGTTTTTAACTCTGTTGTCAAAAAATGACAAAAATGTTCAAAGGTAGTGAATATAGCTGATTTACTGTAAAAGCTCAAAACATGTGATGCGTTGTGAGCTTGTAGATAAGTTGTTTCTCTTAAATTTCTGAAATATTTGAATCTTGCCCTGGACTACACCAAAAACGCATAAAACCTTTATTAAAACCAGCAAACTCACATTGAAAACGAATCAAAACTAAAGTGAAATTGAAAACAATAAATACAAATATAAAAACTGATGAAAAATGCGAAACTCTAACAACCTTGGGCGAGACGAAGATGCCCGAGCCGATCATGTTCCCTACGATGAGGCAGATGCCGTTCATGAGAGAGATCTCTCTCTTCATCTGCATCTTCCCGCTGCTGGGCGCCTTCAGATCCTCTTCAGACGAAGCCCGTGAACTGGGGCACATGGTGTGGGTGATGGACACCACCTTCTGTCTGATGTCACCCATCCTGACAACAGTAGGCTACACATGTGGACAAGATTATGAGACAAAGCCATTTGATTAGCCTACCTAATCTTATCCGATTTGATAAAATAATCTATTTGGGGGGTTACATTTCTTTTTCTTTAACTTTTTCAGCTAAATGTATTGATTATTCGATTAATAGATGAAGTAATAGGTAGAATCATCTCTCAGAAAAGAATCAATATGCAGGCCTAAAGCCAATACACCGATAGTGTTCAATCAGACCATTTGGTTTTGTTAAAAGGATCCCTGGCTAATGAGCCAAATATGCCTTAATACATTCTAATTGTCCTCTATAACTAAAATTTAAAATCTAAAATATTTATTTTATAAATAGTTATAATATTTTAGTTACATATTTTACTCAAGGGGGACAACGCCCGTCGCAAGTTGATGTCATTTGTGCGTGTGTGATCCAGCCCTAAGGAATGTTTTATTGTCTTAATAAAAAACGACTTAATACTTCCTAAGGTTAATATGAGCATCAAAAAATATTTTAAATACATTTTTATAAGCACATTCATTCAATAAGGCTGGATCACACACGGACAAATGACGAGCATTGTCCCTCTTCAGTGGAAGATGAACTATTTATAAATTAAATATATAAAAGTGTTTTTAATTTTAAATTTTAGTTATAGAGGGCAATTATTATGTATTAAAGGGATATTTCACTTTAAAAAAAAAAAGGGTAATTTTATCGTCTACTCAGGCCTTTGTGCGAAAAGTATGAGTCATCAGAACCAAGGACGGTGTTTCCAATGAATCTATCATGGTTAAAATGGAGTTTGAAGTTACAATTGGTTTGTATAGGAAGGGGGTGTGTCTGATAAAATGAATATCAAATATCTAAATACTGAATCAAGCAACATGTGCCGGGGGGGGCTCACAAAGGCCTGAGTAGACGATACAATTACCCAATTTAAAAAAAAAGAAATATCCCTTTAAGGCATATTTGGCTTATTAGCCAGGGATCCTTTTAAACACAACTAATGTACAAGCTCAACACTCAAACATTTCTCAGCATGGGTCACAATATAAGTTCTCTATTGTGCTCTGTTGATCAAACAAAGAAAGCTCTCCTGAGGCCTGATGGTGGCAGACAAACACCAGATTGCATTATTGTTCTCCCAAAAGGTGACTCAGATGCTCATTATTTGTCTGCTCCAACTAAGGGACCCCCCTCAAACCATGCTCAACTGGTAAGACATTCAACATGGAAATAAGTTGATGAAAACACAAGAAAATTAATCTTACCTTATATATATATATATATTCAACAACAGCCGAAAAGAACCGCGACCTCCGTTGTGGGCATTGATTGGGGTCTGTCCCACTCAGGGTGGACGGTGTGAGCTGTACTATAATTCCTCGGTGTGGAGCCGGCGTGGGAGACCCACAGTGGAGAGGGTGGATGTTGCAATCCCTCTGCTCCCCAGCATTAACAGCGTTCGGGTGTTTTTCCAGGACCACACTGACTGCACTCTCGTGTTCCCCTCCTACTATTTTGAGAGAGCAGCCCCCCCACCCCACCCCACCCCCACCGGGAGTGTCGATAACATGGGATAAACATCGTCTGGCCATGCAGAGCCAAAGCAGGATGAACTCTGACCTAGCATGGTGACACAACACAATGTAATGTTCTAGAAATGCTTTCTAAGAAAATCCAAACTCCACCGAAAACACCATGTCAGCCAGACCCAGTTTGATATGCATTAGACCACTGGTTCTCAAAGTGGGGTCTGGGGACCCCCAGGGGTCCTTGAGTGGGTTCCAGGGGGTCCCCACTCCACAGATAAAGGATTGATAGTTATGGGACAGTAACTCAAGTCCATTTGGTTCCTCTCAGAGTCACCAGACCCGTAAGAGTCCATTTGGACCCATGGTGGTCCTCGGACCAGGCGTTGAGAAACAGTGTCCTGACCTATAGAATCAATATAGCATTGACGTCTCTTTGTCTGTTTCAGCTACAGTGTTAGGTACGGTATGTGACATACTGTAACATACGTCACGTTGTTAACTTGAGTGTCACCTTTTTGGCTCACACACACACACACACACACACACACACACACACACACACACACACACACACACACACACACACACACACACACACACACACACACACACACACACACACACACACACACACACACACACACACACACACACACTTGTGTAGTGGGCTGTGTGACAGGCAAAGCATTGCTAAATAAAATAGGTCAGTGGTTCTCAAATTGGGGTATGGGGACCCCCAGGGGTCCTTGAGGGGGTTCCAGGGGGTCCCCAGTAAGATGTGTTAGTATAGTATCAAAATCAGTTTAACCCCATCCTAGTTAACAGGAGTCCCCCATGGCTCTATACGAAGCCAGTTTTCACTCTCTACACCAGCGGTGTCAAACTCGCGGCCCGCGGGCGTTTTGCGGCCCACGGAAAGGTCGATGGCGGCCCAGGAAATACTTTTAAAAATAGTAAATTGATACTACATCTAACAGACATAGAGTCGGAGTTTACATTGCCTAGCTGAGCGTCCAAGCAGATCTCCCCCACTCCGCCACTGGCTGCAGCAAGTACCTTTGATGGCCCGCTTTGTCTCTCCCCAGCTGTGGAATGTTGTGGCTGATTGGCTCGTTAAGAGTCTATTCAACTACTAGTCGAGTAGTAATGGCTATACTCTTTGATCCTAACACAGGAGTCAGTCTCTCTCTCTCTCTCTCTCTCTCTCTCTCTCTCTCTCTCTCTCTCTCTCTCTCTCTCTGTCTGAAGCAGCAAGTGACTTAGATGTGTTAAAAATAAATCTATCAAAGCTGCTTCTTTTATTTCTCAGGAGCTTGCCCAGTGAAATCCTCAGTGTTAATTGAACTCGGAGTGGATTTAACATTCTATCTGGGGAAAGCATCTGTGTCATTTTAAGATTTATTTGGCTATTCAAAAATAGCAGATCTACAAGCTCATAGTGTGCACTAGAGTGCTGCACTGTGAGCTTGTAGATCTGCTATTTTTGAAAAATCATGGAAATCTTTACAAATGTCTCCTAAATGCTAACAGTTTTCTGAAACACTTATGTTGCTATAATGTGGTTCTCTAACTTTTTTATGTCTATATTATATATATATATAATATATATAATAGGTAGTTAGAAGCATTAATCATATATGTGTTAAAAAATAAATGTATCAAAGCTGCTTCTTTTATTTCTCAGGAGCTTGCCCAGTGAAATCCTCAGTGTTATTTGAACTCAGAGTGTATTTAACATTCTATCTGGGGAAAGCATCTCTGTAATTTTAAGATTTATTTGGCTATTCAAAAATAGCAGATATAAAGTAGATCTGCTATTGTGGATCTGCTTGTAGATCTGCTATTTTTGAAAAATCATGGAAATTCGTGGTGTTGATGCATCTTTGACCGTCACTGAGGAGTTTGTGGGGCTGGTGCCTATGACAGACACTACAACAGCAGATGACGTGTTCACCTGCCTGGTCGCTGTAGTTATAGCAGTGACTGAGATGTAGTGGAGTAGAAGTAAAAGTTCTGGAAATTGGAAATACTCTAATGAAGTAAAACTACTTCAAATCTTTACTTAGGTACAGTACTTGAGTAAATGTAATTAGTTACTTTACACCACTGTTCTATAAATGTAATTATTTAACAACCCACACAAATTACCAGGTATTGTTTAACTTCAAATTGAATTATTCTACTTAAAATGGTTTATAATAATAATTATAATTATTATAATTATTATTATTGTTACAAATTGCATTGTTTGTTTTCTGAGACAAGTTCAGACAACAGATTGAAAAACAATGCTGTATAACTGAATGCGTGAGCGCGCATGTGTGTCCGCAACTGGTTCCTGCCCACCTCAAGTCACAATTTGACCAATCTTGCCCGGACACCAAATTGAGTTTGACACCCCTGCTCTACACTAAATATCTTCACCAATCTACAAGCTCACAACACGTCGTAACACGATGCGTCGTGAGCTTATAGATCTGCAATTTTTGCCAAGTGTTCACCCAAGAATAGGGACGCTAGGGGCAAAGTGGTTATTCACTTTAACCCTATGTTATACTTAGGGTATTTGAAAATAGCTGATCTACAAGATCACAACGAATTGCGATGTGATGCATTGTGAGCTTATAGATCTGCTTTTTTTAACAATTTTGATAAATCTTGAAGAATTGAGAAAATGTTTGAATAATTTAGACATTTCTTAACTCAAGTCTTCTCTTATGGCGGTCCTTTACACAAAATCTTCTCAGATGGGGGTCCGCGGCCAACATACATTCACATAGAGAAAGAAAAGACATGGAAATAATTAAGTAAAGTAAAAATACCTTGAAACATTAATTGTACAGTAGGAGCAAAAAAGGAAAAAATGTGCCAAAAAGGCAAAAAAATGCTACAGCAACACCCTGAAGAAGGCGTTTGCCGAAACGCGTTGGTGTTTTTTAAACGCCTTCTTCAGGGTGTTGCTACAGCAACACCCTGAAGAAGGCGTTTGCCGAAACGCGTTGGTGTTTTTTAATGTTCTGTTAAGCCCATTGCCCAAATAAAGGCTTTTTATTTCAAATCCACCTGAGTGCCTGGACCTGGATTTTTGTGCCTTTTTGGCACATTTTTTCCTTTTTTGCTCTTTCATATTATTCCCTTTCATGAGCACCGGTGGTTTGAGGGATACCAGTAGCGCTCCTGCCATCTCTCTCTCTCATTAATTGTACAGTACTTGAGTAAATGTACTTAGTTACTTTATACCACTGGGATGTTTGTCAAAGGGGAATTGAAAGATGACAGGTAAAACAATGTACCCACTTTAATGAAGTCTTTGAAACATACTTTAAATTGGTGTAGCTCCTATTGAAGCCATAACTATGCAACAACTGCACTTTCTTTATATATAGTATAATCATTATGGTTTCTCTGATCATTTGCCAGTTGACATTGATGATCAGTGTTGGGCGGTAACTAGTTACTAAGTAACATATTACTGTTATAGTATCACTTTCCTCAGTAACTAATGTAACTTCTAGCAATAGTCAAAACAGTAATAATATTACAATAACTTTTAGTTACTATGTTACAATGAAAGTGATTTGTTTTTGTACGATTATAGACAATATATATTAAGCCCATAATGTATACTCCATAGTAGGTTTCCACATGTGAAAAAAGACAATAATATAATAATAGTAATATAACTTAAAATAAAGTAACTAGTTTCTCTTGATGCCAAATGAAAAGTAATGTAATATTACTTTTTAAAGGAGTAATGAGTAACTAGTAACTTTTTACTCTTCCTGAGTAACTTGCCCAACACTGTTTGCCAGCTGACATTGATGATGACCTGGGCACTAAAGTAGGCTGCAACTTTGTAAAAGGCAGTCACTAAAATATCAAAATGCACTTTACAACAACAATAGACCATTGAAAGGAAAATTATATAAAAAGATGAAATCAACTACAGTAGAAAATGTTACCATGACATATTTAAGGCCAAAACTGAGAACCCTCAAGTTTTGCCTTCTTTTTTTTCTCTCATTGATGCTTGATATGTGTAAAATGTTCTTGGTGTAACATTATTATACATTTAAAAACAAAAATCATAATGTGAGGCACAAAGACAAGGCATTAATGAGTCCAGAGGAGATTTGGAAGCACATCTACCCTGCCGGCTTGCCTTCATCACTGTACTTACTGTAGATTTGTCGGGCAGAAACCTCTTATCTCCATATTTAAACTTTTTTTTTGTTAACTAATGCCCACTTCTTTGTACAAAAGTAGCTAAAATAGCCGCTCACAACACGTCACATCTGCTATTTTCGCTATTCTGGATCTTTTTTTTTTTAAGAGAAAGTGGAAGTGGTTAAGCGTGTCTGCGGGTTTTATAAATATTTAACCAATGAATAGTATTAGCAAGAACTAGTGACTAAATAATAACTACATTGGACCTGTTGGAACACAGGTTCTTTGGACATACAAGGTTTCTACCCGACAGCAAGGATTTACAGTATGATCAAAACAACTCCCCGGCCGTGGCATTTTAGTAGACTTGTTGTCAGTGTCTCATGTGACCGGTGGTGACCTTACTTCCTGCGGGTCTATGGGAGCAGGTCCCAGTGTGGGAAATGTTGGGAGGAGACATTATCTTGTTATTGAGGAAATGAAAACATACTGTAGTACTAGGGCTGGGGAATTCACTGAACACGTATCAAAACCTCTAACCGACTTCATCTTGTAGGTTAATCGAATAATTGAGAAGAAGATGTTTAAAATTCCTTATATATCAATGAATCCACATGAAAAAATTCTAAACTTTTTTTTCTTTTTTATTGACTAAAGTTGATTGGTCCGATTGGCCACTTAAGCCATGCTTTCCCCTTAGCTGTACGATGGTGTCGTGCTAAAATAGCCAATCTATAAGCTCACGTGTCACGATGCGATGCATGATGAGCTTGTAGATCTGCTATTTTCACGATTAAAATAATAGTCTTTCATTCATCATATTCAAAGCAAAAATGTGAAAACAAATGTGATATTGATTTGAGGTCATATGACCCAGGCCTATATTGTAGTATGCTTTCACAGTATACGGGGACATTTTGTGCTTCATGATGAGGGAAGCCATAAAGTAGCTATTACATTTAATCAAATAAGAAATCCCTCCATCTATGAGACTCAAATAATTTTACACTTGTCATAAGATGTAACAATAAATACCTTGAATCATACATTTTGAAATGAAGATGAAGATGACAACCTCTTCCACGTCAATAATACTGTAAAGTCACCACCTGTTTTAAGGAAGTGGAAGTCAGCGAAGAGAGACTGTAAATTATGTGTCAGCTCTCTCGCTTCCCTTTTCAGAGAAACAAAGTATACATAAAGACGTGCGGAAGTGGCTGTAGATAAATGGTTTAGGAATCCTAGCCATTTCATCTGATGAGGAAATAGCAGGTTATCACTCGTGTGAAATTTGGCACAAACACACCTGATAGTGAACTGACAGAGAGCACTGCGTCTGCAAAAAAAAAAAAAAACAGGCGCTAATGTCATTTAGGCAGACGAAACTATAGTAACAGCCTTATCTTAACTCACTGAGTGCCAGGATTGCCAGAATTATTTCAGAATTGATTCTGAAAAGTGACAGAGTTTTTTTTCACAGAAAACAAAAAGTGCTTAGGAAGAGAGATATAGCCTTTTTTAGTTCTAAGTTAAACAAGGAGTGGATGGAGCTGCACATCTTCAGGTAATGATATCTTGGGTTCTGAACATAAAAAAAAAAAAAAAAAAAAAAAAAAAAAAAATCATTTTTTTCAATTTTTTTCAAAAACACATCAAACGCGTTAATGGCACGTTGCGCAATAGCGGTAAAACACGTGAAACACGTTAATGGCACTCAGTGAGTTAACGTGAACGTGAGTATCAAAACAGTTGAGTCTATGTGCAGACAGACAGATAGACCTATCAGGCCTACCAATATGTCTGGTGGTGACATAAGAATTCAATGTAGGGGCTAAAACTGAGTGGAAAACTGTTTGGAGATTTGACAAACAAACTGCATCGCGGAACCAATGCAAAGGCTTTATATTGGGACGGTAACTCAGGAATGTTTTTTTCAAAGCAGCGGGCGTAGGTACTGTACTGTATATTAGTGGCCGTTTTCTCCGATGTTCTTTCTAGCCCCTACACTGAAATTTAGAGGTGCATGTCTTGTGAGAAAGTTCAAGTAGGCCTGCAAGACTTGAAATTAATCTATGTACATAGTAAGTGGCAGACAGCACAACAGGTTGTCTTTTAAACAGATGAGAGCATATAATATTAATAATAGTCTTAATATGAAATGTAGCACAGGGAAGATAGAGCAGATCGTCTCTGTCGGGTGGAAACCTCATACGTCCAAAACTGTTACTTTTCAAGATTAAAATACAATAGTAGCAAAAGTTGCAGATCTACAAGCTCAAAACGTGACGCGGCGCAGCGCGTTTCGAGCTTGTGGATCGGCTACTTTTGATGCGTTTGTGTGACGCTGTAGTATGGTCAAGTACAAAAAAAACACAAAAAGTTAGAATATGGAGATAAAGAGGTTTCTGATCGACAGCAACAATAATAACAACATTAATGGTCTTTAAATTAAATTCAGCACAGGGAAGACAGAGCAGCTGTGACTGCTGCCTTCAACTGACTTGCTATTGATGTCCAATGGTCCCAACCCTTTCTGGATCAGGGCCCACTTCAACATCTCGAAAGAGTCGTGTTCAGGCTTGGATCAATGGAACTAAGTAACTCATTTGTCAAGGTTTTACGAAATACTTTTTTTTAACATTCATTATTTTTTATATTAACGTTATATTAACAATCCAATCTTAATGTTTTGCCATTTATTTGGGGGCCGACTTGCAATATCCTCATGGCCCACCAGCGGGCCCAGACCCGCAGGTTGTGTAATCGCTGCTGTACATCAAAGCATTATGTTTAGTTTTGATTAAAAAAAAGCGAGGCAGGTTTGATGTGGTCTTCTTATCCAGGTACGCTATGTCTCTACAGAGCTAAAAGATCTAAAGCTCTGTGTGTTGCAAGACTACTGCAGTGGAGAGACCAAGGAAGATCATTATTTATATAAGTTCAGGTATAAATAGAAACGGTTGTCCAGTCTTTCCCTGTCTGGAACATAGGGCAGGCTATTTGGGAGCAGGAAGATAAAGTGACGGTTGCCCCCAATCGCTCGCTCGCACGCACACACACGCACGTGCAACTTTTGACCGATATGTTACAAATACTTCCTCTTATCTCGATTTCCCAGCAGATCTCTTTCACTGGACGATAAAACTTGCAGTGAAACTATGCAAGGGAAGCAGCAGGCCCCCGGCAGGAGCATGACATGGCACATTTCATTTATCATTTGACACAGTCTAGTTGTAACACATTCCAAAACGCGGATCAAGTTGTGCAAGGTTGTGTATATTGTACTCAAGTCCCAACAGTCAGCCAAGCATCTGGGCGAAGTGCCTGTTCCTGTGACAAGACCTCATGGTTGCTATTATTAGCACTGCGGAGTTCCTTGCTCAACGCATCAATGTCCATGGTTTAATGCGTGTGTGCTTCAATGCAAACACACACATATTCTCAGTGTGTGTGTGTGTGTGTGTGTGTGTGTGTGTGTGTGTGTGTGTGTGTGTGTGTGTGTGTGTGTGTGTGTGTGAGTGAGTGTACGCACCGCGGCCTCACACCCACCTTGGGTGGTAAACATGTATGAATTCCTTGGCAGAAATCAGCTAACATCGCTACGATATGACAATGTTTTTAGCTGTAAGCTGTAGGCCTACCAGCCAGTCCTTGTCGCACTGTAGTTTACCCAGATCCACTGGGTATCATGGGCCTTTAGCAGATTCTGCTAACTTTGCGCGCGTTGGAAACAAGTAAAAAAAAGAATAATACAACAAACGTGAGTTAAATCCCAAACAAGTGTGTAGGGTCAGGATGGCTGAGTCAAATTAATTAGGCTCTGAGCTGGGTGTGACGGCACCTGTTGTGCATGGAGCGAAATAATTGATGCGGTCACGCATACACTTCAGAAGTGTAAAGCCTACTTTATGCTCCGTCGCACACGGCGGTGTGGCATGACAAAAATAGCAGACCATATGTCAGCTCACAATGCGGTGCATCCGCCGCACGTAGTGAGCTTGTAGGTCTGCTGTTCTCGGCCGTTTTTGCTTGTCAGAGCATAAACGTGGCTTCAGCGTCCCGTTCCACTTCCTTTCTATGGGAGCATGGGGGAGGAGTGTCCGGTTTGCGGCGTTCTGATGCAACGCTTTCCAGACAGATATAAACCAGAAATAAAAGTGAACTCTGAAGGAACTTTGTCTGTTCCCTCCTACTGAGCTCTGCCAAACTGTTCATTCAGAATGAACGGAAAGAAAATAATGTATTTTACTATAATTTAAATGCATAGCATGATCATAATACGAGCCCACGGTTTATAGCTCTTGGGTGATGGCCATCATATCAGGATATAACTTCGTCTTTGATTAATGCGCTCTGAGCAATGTTTTGAACACCTTTTTTTTTTAACGCAGTAGCTTTGCTTTGCGTCTTTAACGATGACTCCTGTTTAGTGCAACATCAATGTGACAATCGGTCATTTTGGTCTCATATAATTCAGTTATCTTCTGTGAGAACCTGACCGGGTGAAGGAACCATAACAATCATGGGTCCGAGTCCGGTTACAAACGATCCAAAGATCATAACCTGACGAAGATGTAATCTGACATCGAAGCGTTGCCGTTGTTTTTCTGTGCTTTGCACCCTGTGGTCCAAATAAAAAGGCTCAAATTGTCCGAGCTGCTCCAGCGCCTTCTTTATCCAGATCCAAAGATCACCTCAGAGAGCTCCGTAACGCTAATCGACAGACCACCACGGTCGGCTCCACAAGGCCTTTCCTAGTCTGTACAGCGTCCCCACCATTGTACTCCAACACGGTCGTTCTCAAAGTGGGGTCCGGGGGACCCCCTAGGGGTCCTTGAGGGAGTTCCAGGGGGTCCCCAAATAAGTTATTGACAGTTGAGAACCAAATGCACCCTTACGGGTCCATTCGCTTCCATTTGTACCCCTCTCAGAGTTATGAGGGTTTGTGGCCCTAATGCATACCAAACTTGGGGTGAAATAAATAAAAACAAGTTTGAGAACCCCTGCTCCAACAGACTGGGTGTCGTTGTTGTTGGGGGGCGGGGGGGGGGGGGGGGGGGGTGGGGGACCCGCTACAAGGCCGGGGCGCTGGGCACCAGCCCGGCCGTCGGGGAGCACAGGCCGGACGGGAACGGCTGCAGCCCCAGCTGCCTGTTGTCCTGCAGCTTGCGGACGACGACGCGGCAGAAGTCCTCGCTGTGGCGGTCGCACGTGTCCAGCAGCTGGCGGACCTTGGAGGTGCGCGTGGGCCGGCCCTGCACCAGCTCGTAGTCCTCCACCATCAGGAGCTGGCGCGCCAGCAGGCCGTCCAGGCTCTGGTTGAGGCACGCCTCCGTCATCTGCAGGACGATCTCCTCGCGCCGCTCGCCGATCCAGCGGGCGATGGGGCCCTGCGAGGGCGGGGAGTGGCTCGGCGGGGGGAAGACGTCCGCTGTAATTCGAGAAATTCAATTCAATTCAATTCAATCTTCATTTCAGACCCAGGTGATCCATATCACAATTAAAAACGCAACACAATAAAATAACAGAAAGGAAAATAGAAGAAAGACGAGCAAAGAGGAGACAAGAGAGGTTCCAGTTTGAGTCGTAAAAACGCAACAGATGTGACACTAAATGAACCTCCAGTGAGGGACTGGTGTGTCCTGTTGGATTCATTCAACATACTGTATGCATCATACCCAATGTTGCTGGCCGCCGCTGAATCTAATTAATATCAAATTATCACTTATCTTCTATAAACTCCAATTTAATTTTCTTTTATAACCAAATGGCTTTCATCTGAAAAGCCATTTGATACAGAGACAGCTATGAAACCACACCGCAGTGGAAAACATTTACTGAACTGACTGTTGACATTTGAAGATGACTGCATGCAAACGTAGACTAATCAAATATCACGGGAACAAAGAATGTTTGCGTCTTACGCTTGGTTGAGGATGAAAGAGGTGGAAATGACGATAAAGCAGGCGTAGATTTCATTCACAACATGTAAGTAGGCCAATTGATTTAGCGATCATCTGTTCTGGCAACTGAATTAGTAAACCATTTCATTGTCTGAACTTTTGGCTGTGTAGACGAACACAGAACATTATCTAAGATTAGATCATGACTGATTGAAATGATCAATTAAGTCCATTTTTGTCTCTCTTGTCTCTCGCTTACTCACTGCTCTCCTGTTGGAGATGGACATGTTTGCGGCCAATTTGCGGGCATGAACGCGTAATTGATTTGAACTACTTTTGCACACCGCATTTAAAATAAGTAACTTATATGAATTTTATAAGCATTTAAATGGTATATACTCTAATATTGTTTTCTGATGAGATTTGGCCATATAGATCGAAATGTGCTCAGTTTTGGCAATTTTCTGAGTGTTTGACTATTCGAAGAAACGTTTACATTACAATAACGTTTTGTAGACATCGTGAAATTAGCAGCTGCTCACATCCCTAGTCGTGATGCAACCCACTGTGAGCTTGTAGATCTGACAGATTACAATTTCTTTTTAACAATTTTAAGCGTTTCGCATAGAATGCCATACCCAAAATAGGGATAGATTATTAATCGATTCTTTAATTAAGTTAGCGGTTATTTTTTATAAATCGATGAAATCAATTAGTTTTATTAACTGTTTGCGCCCCTAGTTACCTGGTTTTGGTGGCTGTGGTGGTGGTGGTGGTGGTGGTGGCTGTGGTTTCACAGAGGGCTCAGACCGAGGTTTGAGGGTCAGCTCTTCCAGAGCGGTCTGACACTCAGTAATGGGCAGGCATGGGTTTGTAGGGATGTTTAATTCTTTAAAATTGATAGAAGCAGCAGCCTGGGAGAAGTCGTTCAGATTGTTGTTGGTTGGGCTCTGGGCCCGCAGCGGCTGAGGAGGCTCCAGCGAGTGAGGCATGAATGATGACACTCCTGGATGAGAGAAAGGGAGAATGGTAAGGACAGGGAGAGATATTGTAGTCAGATTTAAAATATCGTTGCTGTCGAGCAGAAACCTGAAATCTCCATATTCTCACTACTTGATGATACTACAGCGTCAAACAAAAGCATCAAGTAGCAGACGTGTTTTGAGCTTGTAGATCTGCTACTTTTGAATTTAAATCCTGAAAGGTTACAGTTTTCAACATATGAGGTATTTTATTAGCCTGATTATCAGACTGAAGCTGCGTGGAGCTTCAGTCTGAAATTGGCTCCAGTGTCGGGGATTACAAGGGGGAGGGGATTAGAAATTCCCTAAACCAATCCTAAGGGATCCCCACGCCCACCTCCGCCTCTCATTGGACAACACATTTTGTACCGGAGAAGTCTAACGGTGCGTTTTAACAGCGGGCAACTCTCGGGCGACATCGTCCAAAATATAAAGAAAGTCTATGAGAGCCGGCAACTACTGGCGAGCGGGCGAAGTGGGCGGGGGGGCGATGAAAGATGGATTTTCTTTATCTTTTTGGACGATGTCGCCCGGCATCGCCCGAGAGTCGCCCGCTGTTAAAACGTACCGTTAGGTTCACATTTACAACTCCAGACCAAGAGGCAGTCCACTCAGAGAGTGGGCGGGGTCTATGGTATGGAACTAGGCTAGTATTTTATAACTGCTGATTCTCAACCTTTTTAATTTCAAGGACCGCACAGGTCGATATGTATGATTAGGCTACGGACCACCAGTGTTGATTTATCTCAGAGAGTGTACAAGAAGGTGTGATGTGTGATGTAATTACCTGTACCCGGTGGGGTGTTGGAGTTGGTGAGGAAGCCAGGCTGGGATATCTCTGTCTCCTGGGAGGAACAAGACCCCGAGCCTGAGGTAGAGCTCTGCTGAGGCAGACACACACACAGTAATAAATATATAACAGTATGAATTATGATGTTTCTTACAGATTCAAGAGGGCCGCTCTAAGATAACATTTAACCCATTTAGACCGGAAAAGAATCAGTGTCATTTTTAGATTTCTTTGCTTATTCAAAAATAGCAGATCAACACGAGCTTGTAGATCTGCTATTTCTGAAAAATCGTGAAAATGTGTGCAAATCTTTGAATATATATATATTTTTAAGGCAAACATTTGTACCTCAAATCTTTGCTTCTGGGGGTTCTACAAATGTCTTCTAAATCCTGTTTCTATATCAGTGGCTCTCAAATGTTTTCATGTCAAGGACCCCCAAAATGTATTTGCCCCCCCCCCCAACAACTTCAGTCACAAAGCATAAATCTAGAAATGACTGACGTTTTGTTTACTCGTTGTCACTTAACATCAGATCCAACCTCTTCTAGTTTAAAAACTTCGCTCCATTTAACCACTTAAGCCCTATTTCTAAAATAGCCAATCGACAAGCTCACAAAGGCGTCGCAAAGTGACATGTTGAGAGCTTGTAGATCATCTTTTTTTTCCGCTTATGACATGCCCAAAATATGGATGCCAGTTTGAAAGCGGTTAAAAAAGACAAAGTACTAGAAAGGTGCATTTAAGGTGGTGAGTGAAAGTATGTCAAGTCAGTGTTTTGCCTACGTAGAAGGGTGAAGGTTCAGTGTTGACGGGTTTGTCCTCCCTCTTCTTCCCACACGTGGCCGTGCAACAGCCTGCACCCCTCATCAGCTGTGGGGACACAGACACACACACACACACTTATTGTACTGTACATATTGTACTGTTTTGCTGCTGTTTTTTGTTAAATATGTTGGTATGTAAAGCGCTTACTGAGTTTTCTCTGTGAGAAGTGCTATATAAATAAAATGTACTTACACACACACAGTGAAAACTGATGCAAAGCAAATCTACAGGTAGACAGTTAAATTCACCCGGCTAATACAACTATCAGAATCACATAATTGGCAGAGTACACACACTCACACACACACAAATCTCTGCCCAATGTACAGTGTATGATTTGCTCAGATAAGAGCAATGAGATTGTACTCATTGAGTACAAAGGGTACGCAATAAATCCATGAATCCAGTTACACATGAAATTGATCACAATGCGCACACGCACACACACACACACACACACACACACACACACACACACACACACACACACACACACACACACACACACACACACACACACACACACACACACACACACACACACACAAAACAAGGAAGGATGTGTCCATTGGGTCAATAGTGTTGAAATTTCAAATATGTCCAGTCATCTATTTGTCACAAGTTGAACTGCTTATCATTTCTCTCCTGGTTTACGGGTGAAGAAATCATCTCACACCAGCATGAGCAATAACTACTGTATGTAAGTAAGTGTTGTGCAACAGGTAGAGGTAAAGGTAAAGGTAAAGATCGTTGGGAACAGGACTCGAACTCGCGATGCACTGTCAGGCTACATAGGAGCCTAGGTGCCCGGACCCCAAGGCCAACAGTCCGGGCCCGAGGCCAAACATTTCTATGCACCTGAATAACGCAGCAAAAACACATTCACAGCCACTCATCGTAGGTCAATTTCGGAGTAGGTTTGCAAGAGGCCATAGAGAAGTGTGTTCATTAAAAATTAATAACATAATTTTTGCTGTTCTAGCTGTTCTATTACCTTTACTTTACACACTTACGGTAGTTATTATATATGCATTACTGATGAATATTTATCAAAAATGTCATTGTCTAAGTATCTTTTTCATATTCCATCCTGATTGGCTAAGATTGGCTTCCAAAGTTTGCAGGAGAGCTCCGTTTTTAACAAAATGCCTCAAATCATGAACGCAGCATCTGATTTCCGTGAAAAAAAAAAGATATACCTATAACGGGCCAATTCGTGTTTTTACATATAACTGCACCGATCTGTGTAAAACTTTGTATGCGCACTCCCTAGAGGCCAAGGAAAAACCTTAGCCCAGCATTTTTCACATCTGCCTTTTATAGCACCACCAGGAGGTGGTTTTTATATTACTCCTTTAGATTTTATCCAAATACACATGATCTCTATAGTCATGTGATCAAGGCGGATCTGTTTGATTTTTCATATTCCGTTCTGATTGGCTAAGATCGACATCTAAACTTTGCAGGAGTGGCCCATTTTTAACAAAATGCCGCAAATCATGAACGCAGTGTCCGATTGCGGTGCAACTTTGCACACACATTTGCACTGCGTTGAGGAACAAATGCCACCCTTAAACATTGCCCTATTATAGCGTCACCAGGAGGCCAAAGTTGTATTACTCCTACAAATTCGGTCCAAACATCACGCAAATCGGTACACATTATCTCTATAGTCAAGTGATCAAGACGGATCCGTCCAATTTTTCATATTACATCCTGATTGGTGAATTCCAAACATTGCTGGCCCACAATAACCTACAGTACCTGACCTGGCGGAGACCTGTGCTCTGAGGAGCACTTTTTCTAGTCGATACTGAGGTACTTGGTCAAAGATATTCTGATATTACATTTTGTCCGTGATGCCCAGCCCTATTCTGCCCCCTGACTGACCTTTGACTTCTTGACCTCCAGCACCGCCTCCAAGAAGTCGATCTCATCAAATCGTCTCAGCATGGGCTCCAGTTCAATCAAACACTCTGGATAAGAGACAGAAAATACACCACACTGTGAAGCTCTGTGGAGGACAGTACACATCATCCAACTGACATGACAAGCAAGGTTGTCCTCAATGTAAAAGGACATTGAGCAAAGTATTTTAACTACAATATGACGATTATTTCAAACTTTTACCTCGATTACGATTTATTAATAATGATATATTTTTTCAGTGAAAATAACAGATCTACAAGCACACTTTGATTTTCTTTGGTAAAATAGCTCTATATTCTGATTATATACTCATTGCTATAGAGTGTATGTTCAGTAACAGGAGTCTCTATGTCTCTCCAGCTCTTCACAGAAAATGCTGTATCGTTGATACGTAAGAAATCAAACGATTATCCTCCCAAAAAACTGCTTCTCAATTATTCAATTAACCTACATGAGCAAGACTAAGTCGGTTATAGACCAATTAGTTCATTGCAAAGTCCTAATCTTAACTTTATAAAGGAGGGAGACTAACGTGTCTGTGAAAATGAATGCAACACATTAAAATGTGTTACATTTCAGTTCTAGTACAGAAGGCAGCATGGCTAAATGTTTCACTTCCTCCAGCAACATTGCTCAGTCATGGTCACATTCAGGCCTATGCAAAGACCATTTGCTGAAGTGGCATGTCATCAAACTCTATTGCCACACGTCACCTTGGCGGGTAATATATCTAGTTCTCCAATATGATAGACATACTTTAACCACTTAGGACCCATTTAAACATAAACAACAAAAGCTCACAACAAAAATGTTTAAATATTTACTACTATATAAATATCATCTAAAGTAGGGACACCTGGGTGATTGTGGTGAATAAATTAAATAAAAAATGCAATATTGATATCATTTTCATTGTCTGTCTTTCAATTATGTAAGGGAACATAATTCAACAAACTTATCTCCTCTCACTATGGAGCTTCCCCTTTAACTCGTTAATCATAAATCAGATTTCAGTAAATAAAGACATAGAACACACCCTGAGCCGTGCGAGTTTAGAGAACATTTGATAGTACTGAGATGTAAGAATGTCTGTGTTTGTATCCATATACATTGTGCTAACACTTTTAAGTCATAAGGCCCAGATGTGGTGAAGCTCACTGGTTCTCAAAGTGGGGTCCGGGGACCCCCAGGGGTCTTTGAAGGGGTTCCCCAAGGGGACCACAGCTAAATTAGTTAATTTAGCATCAAAATAACACCTCCCAAAACAAACCGATTCGACAACTACTCGGCCTTAAGCCCATGACCCACCTAATTCCAACACACTTTGCTAGTCTGGGACGGCTCAGAGTAGAAGACAGGGTTAAGCAAATCAAAATGGGATTGGTATTTAAGATAGTCAAAGGGGCAGTGCCCTCAATACCCTCATATCTGACTAACTACTTCTCCAAAGTCAGTTACACCCACAGACACAATACTAGAGGGAGCGACAACGATCTGGTACCACCCAAATATAGAACAAACAATGCTCATTCTACTACTCTGCCACCAAAATGTGGAATGCCCTGACACCATCTATTAAAAGATGTAACTCACTGGTTTCTTTCAAAACTGGCCTGAAAAATCTATCAGGAGACAAGGGGAGGTAAATGCAATTTCCCACAGAAAGGAGGTATCATTCCCTGCCGCCGTTTTCCCTCTTTCTCCCTTGTACATACAGTAAAGTATTGTAGTTTTGTATTTGTTGATGACATGTATTATTGTCTTATTTGTATGCTATGTTGATGAATTGAATACATACTGTAGGACCACAATGGAAACTTTTTTGTGTTATCTTTTTAACCTTAATGTCTGACTGTACCACGTGCTGTTTACATTTTTGACTAATAAAGCATTCAATCAATCAAAAACCACTCTAACACTATTTTCGGAAATGTTTTGAAAGATCTTGAAAAATTGTGAAAATGTTGGAATCATTTAGAAACAACACAAATCTTCTCTTATGGAGGTCCCTGGCACCAAATCTTTTCAGATGGGGGTCCGCGGACAAATTTAGGAGTTTAGGGCTCCGTGACCACTCGAGGTGTAGCTTACTGAGGAAGGAGGGGCGGTCGTCTGGGTTGGCGGTCCAGGCGGAGGTCATGAGGCTGACGAGGGTCTCTCGGCCGGGGATGTCGGGGGGCAGGCTCTCTGTGCCTGTGTCTGGACGCAGGCCACGCAGCACGCTGAACATGATCTGCATGGGGTTGGTCGCCTCTGCACACACACACACACACACACACACACACACACACACACACACACACGCACACACACACACACACACACACACACACACACACACACACACACACACACACACGCACACGCACAAAACATTACTTTGCTAAGTGGACGGGGGAAATAAAATTAACAAAAAAGGGACAAGAGAATGACAAAGTTGATCTTTAAAATAGCCTAGATAAAGATTAGCCCATGGCATAATTATAGGTGGTCTACAAGCTCACAATAGCTTGCACTTGTAGAACTAGCAGATTGGCTATTTTTGGTGTGCGACACCAGCACGCAGCTAAGTAGAAATCTGGCTTTTAGATCATTAATGTTATGTCAAATACTAATTAAACATTAAAAATAAAATAGAAAAGACTGTGTTATGCCTTCTTATAAACTAAATAGGGGTGGGTGGTCCTTGAGGATTGTTCGAAATAAGCTAGGCCAGAGCTAAAAACTATTTGAGAACCTCTGGATTAGCCTACACATTTCTATTAAATGCTTTCAACCTGGTGTCCGTATTTTGGGCATGTCATTATAGGCAAAGATTACAAAAAAAAGAAAATGTTTAAAGAACTGCAAGTTCACAACAAGCTTGTAGATCAGCAACTTCCACTATGTTTGCACGAATGCGGTATAAATACCTTCATATGGAATCCGCCTGGACAGCACCTCCCACATAATGATGGCATAGCTGCAGGAGATAAGTCAGTTAGAGAAAGAAGTCATATCATTCCTGTTAAATGGAACCCCACTTGACTGATAGAGGAATTCATGAGAAGCACTTCGTTAGCCTTTTCTCAGGTATGTCGTGGACATGATACGATTAGTCAGGCATTCCTTCAAACCAGCTTGCCGAGAACGTCAAGATACCTGGGGAAGAACTTCGTAACAACTATCATTTTTAGCCCTCCTTCTCTCCAAGAGGAGTGAAATCAGCACCTCTCTGGCTGGCTGTGAGGTGCACTACATAAATCTAGTGCTGTCCTGGTCTGGATGGGGGCAGGACAGCACAGGCTGAATTCATTCCTGGGCCCAATGTTCCAGTTTGGTACGTTTAGAATCTACCAAGAGCTGCCACACTGCCTGCTTTCGGATTATACCTAACCTGCAGTGTTGATGGGTCATCCTGACCTGCACAGATGAAATACATATCCCTGATATCATCTGTAATCATGTACTGGTATAAACAAGTCAGCACTTTTTGATAAGAGTTCACACTGAAGAGATCATCTGCAACTTTGACTTTGTGCTGTTGACATCTCTGTTTAAAAGGCGATCTAAGTTAAATAAAATATCATGATATTTTTACAAAAAGCCTCGACATCGATATTGTGACAATAATATCGTATTGTGATATTATGAATTACATTTTACATTTCTCAAACATTTTCCAAAAAGCTAAAATTGCCGATCCACAAGCTCACAATGTGACGCGTTGTGAGCTTGTGGATCCGCTATTTAACCCCTTCAATTCGGGACAGCAAATGTGTCATTTCATTTTAGATGTTGCTATATACTGTACAACATAAGTTTTTCCAAAAAACTGTTAGGATTTAGAAGGCGTTTTTAGAATCAGCCTCAGGTCTTAAAGGGTTAATAGCCGAGCTTGTAGATCAGCTACTTTAGTTGTTTTTGAACATTTTGGACAACTTTTCAATGTTCAAAGTATCAAATAAGGCTTAAGTGATTAAAACCAGGGGAAGAAAAAACTTTTGCCACATCACAATATTCAAAATCCCAAGCTATATCTAGTCTGATATAACAATATCGATTATCTTCTTCTTCTTACGGCTAATTCACATCAGGGCTGCCATAGTCTATTAGTGGATCATCTGTTTCCACCTGGTTCTGTTTTCTGCATCCTGTGACCTGCGTGTCTTCTCTCACCGCATCCATAAACCTCCTCTTTGGCCTTCCTCTTCTCTTACCTGGCAATTCCATCTTCAGCATCCTTCTCCCAATGCACTCCTCATCGATATAATATCGACATATTGCCCAGCCCTACAGTAGGAGCATGTACTGTAAATACTGTACGCTCACAGCTCTCTACTTTGGTGGAGGTTCCTGTGAGTGGGCTGCGGGGTCTCACCTGTACATGTCGTGTTTGACGTCGGCCCGTCGGCAGTTGGAGGGGTCGTACTGCTCAGGGGGCATGTAGATCACTGTGCCCCCCATCTCCGGGGGTTTGGATCCAGAGCCTCTACTGATGGACAGCTGCCGCCACTTTGAAAGGCCAAAGTCTGCGATCTGCGCACAACATTTTGGCCCAGTGTTAGAGCAGTGGTTCCTAACCCTTTTTGGATCAAAATCACTTTCCAGTGATCGCGGCCCACCCATTATGACCACTTAACAAGTGGTCAGATGGGTGGGCCACATGTATATTCAGAGAGAAAAGTGACTAATCCAGTGAGCAGAAATAGCTCTTTTTTTTTTACATTTTCATAAATGCTCATTCATACACTAAGCCACTACCATCATCTTTTCTGAGGGTCACAGGGAGTCTAATTGGACTCTTGATAACTCAATAACTTATGCATGCAAATGGATTCAGATTATATATATATAGTTATAATTAATGCAAACATCTCTCACTCACACATTTAAAGGAGCACTTGACCCATTTTCAACCTTACCGTACTGCATATTGGTTCTCACTGATGCTCATTACATGATGGCACCATTTCTGTCTACTCACTCTGTGTCTCAGAGGGCTAGGCACAGTTCTGAAACCTGCCTACCAGTGACATCATCAGCAGGCAGGTTTGGTCATTTCTATTTCAGAATGCTAGCTGTCCATTAAGAGACGGGCTGTAGTTTGTATTAGCTTGGAATCCCCATCAATGATGTCATTGGTAGGCAGGTTTCTGAACTGTCCACAGCCCTCCTCTGAGACACAGAATGAGTAAACATCAA
Organism: Gymnoscopelus microlampas; assembly: GCF_963454915.1. Classification (NCBI taxonomy): domain Eukaryota; kingdom Metazoa; phylum Chordata; class Actinopteri; order Myctophiformes; family Myctophidae; genus Gymnoscopelus; species Gymnoscopelus microlampas. The sequence goes on from NC_139942.1 coordinate 18,053,671, forward strand.
TGGTGGCATCTTAGAATGAGCATTAGTGAGGACCACATGAAGATACAGGTTGAAATGGGTGAAGTGCTCCTTTACCATAGCAGTACTGTTCAACATGCTCATTATTAAAATTCATACTGGATAAATTCACAGAAACTCTCACACACACACACACACACACACACACACACACACACACACACACACACACACACACACACACACACACACACACACACACACACACACACACACACACACACACACACCTTGACATGATATTCCCCATCCATTAGTATGTTTTGCGTCTTGAGGTCGTGATGCAGTAGGGGCGGGGTCATGTTGTGGAGGAAGTTGACCCCCAGGGCGATCTCGTAGAGAACCCTCGACCTCAAAGGCCAGGCCAGCACAGGGTACAAACTCCTCTATACACACACACACACAGAAGAAGAAGAAACCAGGTAAAAAAAAACATACAGGAGGAAAGACTCCATACTGTACTTGTGTTCAGGGAGTGAAGGAAATGGGTCTCAAACGCATTAAAGTCAAGGACCCCCAAATTAAAATGCATTTGACCGCGGACCCCTTTTGAAAATAATTTGTGGCAGGGAAAACCACAAAGGGATTCGTGTTGTTAAAATATTTCAAAAAATATTCGAATGATTTAAAATACTTTCAAGTTGTGCTTTTGAAAATAGCAGATCTACAAGTTCACATTGAGTTTGTAGATGTATAGGATTTAAGTGGTCAACAGATTTTGAGATTTTGATGCCAACTAATTTTGTGGGGACCCCATGGTGAGACCGTATTAATGAACAATAAAGAAATGTTAATTCACTTTACGGCAATGAGAATGTATTGCTTATTTTACTGCACAAAATATGTGCTGGGCCACACGACATGAAAATGTTTGAGACTGCAGAGTCCATGGGAATCCGGTCAACCAAGTGTAGGGTTTAAGTGTAATGGCTGTTGTTGTTGTTGTTTTGTTTTTTTAGCCTAACCATCCAGTGCAGAGTACTCGGAGGCCTCTATGATGTCATGGTTAACAGTCTTTACGTTGTGGTTAACAGAGATTGATCTATGTTGTAAAGTTGCATTCTCCAAATACCCGCCTGTGAGTTTGCAAACAGAAGTGAAAGTGGAAGGATATACACAGTCTACTCTGTTGAAACCAAGCAACAAGATGGATACACTGACTCTACTGGGAAATTACCTCTTGTCATTATGTGTCACTTTCTCCTCTGTCTCTCTCCATTTATTCACTTTCACTCTGCCATACTGTACTGTAGGACCTATACTAGGCCACCTCCTGTTTTTGCTCTACACTAAATAATAAATATCTTCAAACATTAGCCCCAGAATAGGGACACTAGGGTTCAAATTGGTTAACGCCAGGGCTGTAAATTACTTTTTAAATACTTCAATTAGTAAAAAAAAGTAAAAAAGGAACAGTTTGAGACTCCAGTTCACTGACATACAGCACTGAAGAGCACCCAGAGCATACTGTTGTAAAGTACAGTAGGTACAGTAGGTACAAACCTCATGGAGCAGCACATCCAGGGAGCCGTTGCTCATGAACTCGGTGATGATGCAGAAGAACTCTGGCTCATTACACACGCCAAAGATCTGGATGATGTAGTTGAACCTGGCCTTGTGGAGAACCTCTGCCTCCTTCAGCAGACAGTTCCTCTCCCTGAAACACCATCACATCATGCCTTTGAGCAAGCAAGCACTGCTGGAAGATGTACTCACACTGCTCAGATCGTTTTACTTAAGTAAGAGTAGAAATGCCACAGTAAAATAAATACATTGGCCATTAAGTTACAAGTGAAAGTCGTGCATTCAAAATTTGACTTTGCTAAAAGCGCATATTGTATTAGGATCAAAAGATACTTAAATCTCTGAAAGCAAAAGTACTCATTATGCGGAATGGCCCATTTCAGAATATCAAATATTACTCTACTGTACTATAATTATTGATACATAAATGTGTAGCTAATATTGCAGCTGGTAAAGGAGGGATGGGTGGCACCATTTGTGCATAAGGTTATGGGGGGGTCTTTGTTGTGAGCTTGTAGATCGGTTATTTTCACATTTTTGCCACTTTCTTTTGGCCAATATTTGACCAGTTTTTGCATTGATTACTTTTGATGTCACTTCACTGTCATCTGGGGAGTGGGACCCCCACCCCCCAAAAAAAATCATGTAAAGACCCCCCTGGCCCTGGGGGTCCCGATCCACAGGTTGATAGGTTGAGGATAAGTGATAGGATAAGTGTCATCACCAGGCAGCCGCACAAATTAATGTCAGCTCCAGTTTGAAGCAGTAACGTAACGTTACATACATACACGGCCATCAAGCTTCATTTCAGGATCAAACATCGCATGTATAGGTTAAAGAAGTGCAATCACAAACGTATTTAATAGATCACCTTTCACCGACGGGAGAGTCTAGCTTCAGGCATTTGATGGCCACGGTGGTCCTCCAGTCGGAGTGCTGAGCCTTGAACACGGTGCCGAAGCCCCCTTTGCTCAGGTAGTGCAGGTCGGTCAGCTTCTGGTAGGGGATGACGGGCAGGGTGCTGGTCAGACTGCCGATGTTCACACAGCCCGTGTTACCCGTGCTGGGAGGCTCCATACCCGGGGCTGCTGAGCCTGATCGGTCCGGTGATTAACTCTGGAAGCTGGGAGAAGGATTATTATCATGTATTGTGTGAATCATCCACTGGACTGAACCTGAATGAAGTCACGGAGGAGAACGTAGTACAGATCCACTATTATAGCCCCATTCACAAAATTAATGTTCCATTCAGACCCAGCTACTCGCTGCTAGGAAGCTATTATGCGTCCGACTGTCAAAGACGGGTTTAAATAATAATAATGTCACGATTTAATCAGCTAATAGATAAGTAAAGGCGTCATATGGCCGCTATAACGCATTATGTGCGTGTGCGGCTGCTTCATATGGAAGTAGAAGTACTGCGGTGTCTGTTGTCATTTATTATGGCAGGTGTGCGTTGTGTGTGTTGGCTGCCACTAGTGACGTCACGCCCCCTTCTTCCGGGGTGGGCGGGGCGGAGTTATATTATACCTCACAACATCCCATGGCCTGGAGGGATGTAGTGCTGTGATTGGCTATATGACGCTCTCTGATGGACCAATCAAACCGTCGCTTATCAACCTCAGGCCTGGGGACCACCAAGGGTTCAAATGGACCCCGATATGGGTCTGTAACTCTAGAGGAAACAAAAGAACACTGTCTTGCACACAGTCAGACTCTCTCAGATTAGGGTTTCAGAGATCAAAATAAAAATAAGTTATCAAACGGGCCCACCCTAAGGGCCATAGGGTCCGTCACCTTATGTATATCAAACTGGGGGTCCTTGAAAGTAAAAAGGCTGAGATGTGCCACTGCCACCAGGTCAACTGCCAGTGGCGTACCCACCATAGAGGCAGGGCAGGCGGCCGCCTGCCCAACTAAAATCTAGCCTCCCCTAGAAAATAAAGTAAAAGACTGAAAAACAGGCAGTGAAAAAAATCCAAAGAGAATAGTGGCCGTCGGACCTCGTCCATTCACGCGGGCAGGCAGCTAATCACTACCGTATCCAAACAGCAGAGCGACGTTGCCTATACTATAGTGATGCAAATGTTTGCCTTTATCTTCATGGTGTGCCAGGAGTGCCAGGTGTGGGGGTCTCTGGGCCATCACCTGTACTCACCAGGCATAAAAGGGGCTCTGAGTATGAGAGCAGCTTGAACCATTAAACTACAACATGAAGAGACCTGAATAATTGATTGATTGATTATACTTGCATATTGTTTTTATTAACGTGTTTCAGTTTTGTAGTCAGTTAACTTGTTTCCCCCAAGATTTTTTCGGAGGGGGGGGGGGGGGGGGGGGGGGGGGGTAGGTAGAGAAAAAAATCTCGCCTGCCCTAAATGTAATTTCTGGGAACGCCACTGTCAACTGCATAATGGAAGTTGAAAATAAAAGCTGAATATGACAGAACTGAACAATTGACAAATGGTCTGAGTCTGACAAATCATTTGTCATCATCCTGGTGACAGGACATTGTCACAAATGTCCTGTCAGTGTCACCATAATGAAGGATGATTACACATCATTCAAATATTGTCCAGAGGATGTAGTTGTAATACACATATTATAGCCTATACTGGACTGCAAGTAGGCTACAATGACAAAGAAAGGGAGCCTACTGTTTTGTCACTGAGAGCTTTGAAGAGATATAGGTGTAAAGTTGCGGACTACAGTAGCCTATAATGTTACACCAAAATAATAATGATTTAGCAACTTGTGTATCTAGCTGTTGAAAACAAATAAACTGAAGCCAGCAGTTATCCGACAATCCAATCAAAGAGCGTCTCTTCAGGCTATGGGACGCACCGTTTGTACTGTCCTTTTTGATACGCATCTTTTTGATGTGCAGTTCAGTGCCAAATTGTCCAGATTTTTGTTTATATGGCCCTTCAGCTTCAACATTATCACAAGTTCATAAAGACATTTAACATTAACTGATGCTTTTGATTCATTGATGCAACTGCCATTAATAGCTACGTTTATCATATTAAAAGACTACCCTGTAACTTAAGGTAATGAAACGTTTAGAACTTTGATATATATAATATATCGCGCGAAGTGATACATTGGCATGTGACCACTTTGTCATAGTATAATAGATATTATTTCCATGATAATGGTCTCTCTCTCTCTCTTGCACCTCCATATTACAGCCAGGACCAGTTACAGCATATTGCAGGATGGACTGTGGAATTTCCCAGTGGGGATTTCCCTAACAGGGACTTATTTATGGAAGGTCATCATGATGATGTAAAACATTAAGCAAGAAGCGGACCAATATTTGGGGAACAGAAAGAGAATCGTTGCAAATGTATACAAAAAAAGATGACATGAAGATGATGATGACTCTTGGAATGTGTATAGGGAGTCTATTTGATTTGTCTGTACCTTCCTGTTATTGACCTGTGAGGGGATTGTGATTCCTTCCCTCTCTATTCTCTCTTCCCTATTCTAACTCTTTCTGTAACTGCAATAGTGAGAGCTTTCACCCACTCGATATTTTATGCATCAGTGATGCAATGTGACAGATCAGTGTGACAATAAATTGATTCTGATTCTGTATATTGATAGCCTCGGAAACCCATGCCTTTTATATATTAATGATCCCATCCCATATCATTATGTATGCTCAAAAATCCATCGTTAAACTGTTGAATAGGAGTTTAGAATGAAAATATTGTTAAAATATTCAAATATTATTATTATAAATATGCTTTATCTTACAACATTATAATAAATTGGGTACAATTATAATTGAAAGAGGGTCAATATTATATTATCACTTTGAAAAGCCCTTGCGGACTTGTTACCAAGGACCTCAACGGAAACAAGTCCGCAAGGACTTTTCTGGTCGGACCTTTTAGACAAAAGTATTATATGTAACTGTGTTGTTTTACATTATTTTGCCTAATACAAATCAATCAATAAATCCAAATATATAGGAATCTTTATTTTTGATCAATTTATTGACAATATTTCAAATTCTTTTCCCAAATCCAGTTGACTGGCTTAGAATTAACAGCATATGGCTCCAAATAAAAAAAAAGATATATCACTTTTACAGGATTAGATATTTAACTATTAGTTTTCTTTATTTTTGTCTTTATTATTAACCTTTGTCTAAGTGTTTTGTGTTTGTTGTGTATCGCTACTTGTTGAAATAAAGTTAATAAGAAAAAATATAGCACGTGATCGTCGTGTTTACGCGACTGTGTGTGCGTCCTTGTCAACCATTGAGAAAAGTTGTAACCCGAATCCAGACGGGGGGTGTCACCATCTGTGTGTCCCCCCCACCCCCACCAGAACGGGTGCCTACGTGGTGGATTCAGTGCTACTTTTGGAGTGGTAGAGTTTACACAGAAAGAGCGACAGATGAGATCATGAGACGATAGATAGCACAGCACAGGACTACAAAACAACCCTGATCACTCACTTCAGCTCAACCAGCAATACATGTTCTTTTAAAAGCCAGGGGTCAAAAAGCTCGGACTGGTGGTCAACTTTCTCCAGTGGACATTAAACGTACGCATCACTGAACGCGTGAGTAGCTATTTTCTGTTTCGCTTCTTTATTTACAAACATGATATAGCATTCAGTAGTCAGTCTGACGCTCTTATCCAGAGTGACTTACAAAGTTATGGCAGGATAAATCTTCACGTCAATAGAGTGCAAAAAAAAACAATTAAGTGCTATAATAACCATTGGTGTAAGTAACTAAGTACATGTAACTAAGTAACTAAGTACATGTACTTAAGTACAACTTTGAGGTATTTTTTACTTTACTTGAAAATGATCTCAGAGGCAAATATTGCACTACTGCACGAGTCCACTACAATTATTTGAAAACTTCAGTTACTAGTTACTTTGAACATGCATTAAAGGGGAATACCACTCATTTTCAACATTGAACTATGTCTTTAATACACCTATTAGAGCTGTTGTGTGGAAATAAGAAAAAAGTCCCCCCCCCCCCCCTTCTATGTTGCCTAGAACTGGATTGAGGTCATGTGATCAGTGACATACGCAAGGTGCACTTTTGGCCCTCAGCCAAAAGTACAGAGTATTTCTACACAGCAGTATTGATACTTTTACTTAAGTAAACAATTTGAGTACTTTTTCCACCACTGGTCTATTCACAGTGTTACCAAACTTGGCGATGGCCACCCCGTTTGTCCCCGTCCCCTTCCCTGTGCCACGGTCGGGAGGCTGCCGGTCTTGGTCCAAGAGGACTTCTCGCCGAGGCAGTCATTCCTCCGGCAGTTCCGGGTCCTCCCCTACCGAGGGGGGCATCCCCTGGGTGAGAGGAGGAGGAGGAGGTGCTGGATGCTCGGTGGTCCCGGAGCCTGCCGGTCCCAGCCTGCCCCAGCCCTGCACCAACCCGGGGGAATGCAGGAGAGCTGCACTGGACGGGTCATCGGTTCTGGAGGACGGGAACCCCGGGGACAGCTGCATGGACAGACCCCACACCCCGACCCTGCTAGGATATGAGATCATGGAGGAGAGGGCAAAGTTCACAGTAAGGGTTAAGACGAGTGGTTCTGAAACCTTTTAATTTCAAAGACCCCCATAACTCAGAGAGCGTTCACACGGAACCAAATCGACCCGTACAGGTCCATTTGTACGCTCTCAGAGTCACAGACCTGTAAGGGTCCATTTGGAACCCCCTCCCTCAAGGAACCCTGGGGGTCTCTGGACCCCACCTTTTAGAACCATTGGGTTAAGAGACAGACCTAGAATCTAGATTTTATTATGATATGAACAGGACATTACATTTACATTACATTACAGTCATTTAGCAGACGCTTTTATCCAAAGCGACTTACAATAAGTGCATTCAACATAGGTAGGGAACGAAACTACTAATCACCAGAAGTCTTTAAGTGCATTCTCTGCTAAAACAAGCAACTAAGAGTATACCTAGCGCTAAGGTAAAAGTGCAATATATCAGCTACCTACGTTCTCAAACAGATGAGACAAATAGGAAAATCAAATGAGCAAGAGCTAAAACAAATAAGTGTATCGAATAAACAAGATCCAATAAAACAATAAAACAAGAGCTTGTACAACTAGTTAACAACAAGTAGGCAAGGCAAAGAGGAAGGGTAGTGTTTCCTGAAGAGGACAACCTGATAATGAAGGAAGAGCAACATCTGGCCAGTGGCTTGGAGTAATAAGGGCCGTTCCGGTCAAGCTCCATAACTCTTGACTATAACTATAACTATATTGTTCACCATTGTCGTTGTTATAGTTGCAGTGTTCACTCACTTTGCCATCCACTTGAGTTAGAACGATTTTTAAAACTATATCTTTATGGTTATAGTGCTGGCTGTGAACGGCCCTTTAGTCTAGACTTTTTTTAATCAGTCTCTCAACATTTATGTTACACCACATGATACGTGCATGTTATGTAATAACATAATACTGTGCCAGCAAGCAGGCATTTAGCTCAGTGGCTATTTTCAGACACAGACAACTAGGTAGTCTCTACCAGCGTCACATTCACATCATATGGTTTCCTTTAGTAAAAGACTGTGTGTGTGTGTGTGTGTGTGTGTGTGTGTGTGTGTGTGTGTGTGTGTGTGTGTGTGTGTGTGTGTGTGTGTGTGTGTGTGTGTGTGTGTGTGTGTGTGTGTGTGTGTGTGTGTGTGTGTGTGTGTGTGTGTGTGTGTGTGAGTCAGTAAGCCAGTCAGTCTCAGTCACAAGGTGGTGAGTGTGAAGAGCTTAAGTTTGAAACAGCATCTGTATTCTCTCTATCTGCCTGGAAGGTGATCAGCTGTTGGCTACAAAGCCACAAGAGGTCTGTGTGTAATAGAACGATGTCATCAATACAAATGAATTATTGAGCTACATCTACATTTGAAAAACATTTTTGCTAAACATCATCTCCTATTCACTCAAACAGCTACCAGTTTTTGTTATCATAAAATAATAATAATGTTTCTGTGATCAAAATTACTTTCCTGTTCTACAACAGCTGTGAACCCAGGTCTCCTTAGCAAATCCTGAACTTTTAATTTAAAATTGTAACCACTGAGCTGATGGAGCGTGCCTGCTTGTTCAGGGTAGAAATAGAATTTTTACCTTCAGGTCAAAATTCGTGTTAAACCAGAAACAGGATTGTGTCAAAGGTCATGTCAAACCAGCCACAGGACAAAATACAACCAAACCAGTCTCATACGTTATATTGTATTAACATACTCTACCATACAGATTGGACAAAATAAAATCGTATTCATTAACGTATTCACTATTCACATTACATAACACTGCTTTCAGTAACGTATTTAAAGATTATCAATCCTCTATCCATCATCACTCTCTGACAAAGGTTCTCTCCATAACCAAATTAAACATTCTAAAATATATCCTCAATGTCATTTGTGATTTGTGGCTTTTGAATGGATGCTTATTTCCCATGTGACAGTGTGGGTCCTGATTAAGTATAAAGTAAGGATATGGGTGGGCTTCTGTTTTTGGCCACACAGTAACAAACAGGTTTGCTCCACAGGGGGTTTGTGCCATGACACGTCTGTGTTTGTTTCTGTGTCTGCTCAGGTTTATAAGATCTTGGTGACCGGGACTCAAGGAGACAGCTGGGTGATCTTCAGAAGGTATGCTGACTTCTCCATGCTCAATGACAAGGTGAGAAGCCGCAAACAATGTCGCCCATCACCACACGCCTATTTCCACACATTCTGCATTACTGTATGCAGCATTGACAATCACACACCTTAAGGAGGTAGCCTTGAATTGGCCAGATGAAAGTAGGGTTCAAATCTGTAGAAATAAATGATGTAAATCGGCGTGATATAGGTATATTCAGGAAGACGTGTGTAACTTTGCTTTCATTGTACATGTTCTGTGTCTGCAGCTGAAAGAGGTTTTCCCCAGGTTCCGTCTGGCTCTGCCTCCTAAGCGCTGGTTTAAAGACAACTACGACATGGACTTTTTAGAGGAGAGGCAGATCGGACTTCAGACCTTCCTACAGAATTTGATAGCACATAAAGACATCATCAACAGGTACACAATTCTCTCTCTCTCTGTACTTGTCCTCTCTTTGTGAGAAGCAAATGTACTCACAAAAAGTACAGGGAGATGGGAATATTTCTCTTTCACTTTTCAAGAGGCTGTTTTTAGTTAAGATTTAGGGTTCAGGTTAGAATTTTTGTTACAGTATGTCATGGTTAGTTTATGTTTTGCCATGTAGAGGTGATGATTAACTGAAATGCATTTAACTGTTCTTTTCCTCCTCCAGTGAAGCGGTTAGACATTTCCTGTGTCTGGACGAGCCGCCAGGCCCATTCGACAGTCTGGAGGAGAGCAGGGTGAGAAGTCTGAACCGTTCAGTGCACTCAGTACCCAAAACAATACTTAACTGTTGTAGTTCAATAGTGCACATTACAATCACTTGCATACAGTACATTTCATTTGTGTATTTCTAGGAAATTAAGGGTCCTTGTGTGTCCACCATGATGTTTTGAAGTGTTTACAATGGGAGCTCTGTGTTTTTTGGAAACCCCTGCTGCGTGACAAGGCGCAGAGCGTTTAGTTTGCGCTTGTGCGTTCACACATTTGCCGTTTTTATCTGCTTGCTTAGAGCTGAAATATTTTCATCTTGGGCGTTTGGAATAGCCAATCTACAAGTTTGCAACACGTCACATTGCGATGTGTTGTGTAGATTCCAGATTGTTGGATTTGATTTTAAAATGTTAATTTGACTTTTTGTATTCATTTTTATTTTTATTGTTCTTTTTTTTTTTTTTTTTACTATTATTTGTATTTTTAGTTGTACATTTGTATTGTATTTGCTTTGTTCAGGACCCCAGGAAGACTAGAGGCTCATTCATGTGACTAATGGGGATCCTTTAATAAACATAAAGCTGCTATTTTCACTATTTAAAAAATGTATCGTTCATTAATTGTAATCGAAGCAGTTTGAAATAATTGATATTGATTTGAAGTAAAATCGGCCCCCACCCAAGAGTATGGTATATGAACCATACAGTGTGTTGTTTGGTGAGCTCAGCTCAACCACATGTGTGTCTGTTGGTGGTTCTTTTGTGTCCAGGCTTTCTGTGAAACACTGGAAGAGACCAACCATCGCCTCCAGGGGGAGCTGCTGGGCAAACAGAGAGAAATTGACCGTTTGAAACTGGCTCTGGATGAAAAGGACACGCACATTGGAGTCCTGGAGAAAACAGTCAAGTAAAGATCTGCTTTGTTCATTTGGAAAAGCGCTGTGTGTGCGTGCGTGCGTGCGTCATTGTCTGTTTCTGCCCCTGCATGCTGAGAGTTTGAGGATATTAACATGTTTACATTACACGTGTGCCTAGACCAGTGGTTCTCAAACATTTTCATGTCAAGGACCGCCAAATTGTTCATAGGTTATGAGCTTGTAAATCGGTTATTTTTGAATAGCCAAAATATAAAATAGGGCTTACGTGTTTAAACAGTTCCTCATTTTGCTGCCGACCCCCTGGAAACCCCTCAAGGACCCCTCGGTCCCCAGACCCCACTTTGAGAACCACTTTTTTAAAAACAACTCAATACCTCCTCATCAAAGTTAGTGTTGTGACTTTATACATTGTCAGATACTTGCATGTGTCATTATATTATCATCACTTTACCCAAATCCAGCTCAAGTGGAGTTAGGAGGTTTTTGACCTGTGAATGTGGAGATAGCTGTTATGGCCATCATTGATTAGAACAAAGTCAGACCGAAAAAAACCCTGAGTTGGAGTTAGGTGGTTTTACCGACAGTTTGAGGATCCAATGGAGTTAGGAGGTTTAGTCAGAAGTGTTTTTTACTTATTTTCAGACGTAAAGGGTGTTCAATAGCACTGATTTATTGTTTTAAATAAGATAAAAACATTGAAATACGGAGATAGGATAGGTTGTTTGCGCCCGATAGCGACAATATGTAAATTGATGTGTAATGTACAAGTCTTTCTTCCTGTGCCGAGTTGCTGACATTAATGTATTTGTGCTTCCCTCTCAGTGGCTTGTCTCTATGTCCAGACAGCTCTAGCAGCTGTGGGTTATCAGCTGTGGGCGTTAACACAGAATCTGCTCAAGACGGTCAAAGAGACGCAGAGGCCAGCAGAGATAGACTGCAAGACACAGATGTGAATGCAGAGGTAGACGCAGGCAGGAGATCCTCAGGAACCGAGACTGACCCAGAGTCCAGCCCAGGAGAAAGGTATAAGGCTCCAGTTCGCATGTTGGGCATTTAGAAAGCACCACTGATGCGATTCAGAGGCGTGCCCAGGGGATGGCCTTGGGTGGCACAGGCCACCCCTGAATCTGAGGTGGCACCCCATCACACACTTGCAATGGTTGGTTGCTAATTTATTTTGACATTTCTGTTAGAGGATAAGCCCCTTGAGATGCATCATCTCGTTTTCGAGGGGGTCCTCAAGACTACACTAGAGTATTCAATACTCTGATATACGTGTAACAAAACAGGTTATAATCATGTTTATACATGATGAACATTCATTTGAATGCATTCTAAAGAGGGAAATGGAAAAGGACCATTCGTAAATAGATTATGCCGCATAATCTATGCGCTCTATGACATCAACACCAGAGCACTCTGAAATTGGAGCAGATTCTCACAACATATTTTACGAATGCACCCAAATATTACATTTGTATGGTGCTGCACACTTGTTTTGCCATGTGTATGTGTAATTATCATTTAAATCTAACTTTAATATCTATTATATGACTGAACTGCTGTCAATGAATGATTTGTCTGAAAATTAGAAATGTAACACGGTAAGACACTGTAATGTTATTTAAGTAGTAGATATTATGGGTAGTAGTGCGTGCGTAAGTGCACCTGTGTGCATGTGCTGCACGCCCCAATAGAGCCACCCCCAGTTAAAGAAGTCTGGACACCCCACTGTTTCTATTGTCCCCCTAGCATACGGTAGCAAATGTCATGCATAACTCAAACATACATGAAAGTGAGTGGAGAAGTCGTTGTGTGTTTCTCAAGAGAATTGACTTTTAGGAGGTTCAAGATTTCTGTTGAGGAATTATGGTCTCGTGACCTTTGGGGTGTGTGTGTGTGTGTGTGTGTGTGTGTGTGTGTGTGTGTGTGTGTGTGTGTGTGTGTGTGTGGTTTTAAATCCTCTACAGATATGAGATTCCTGGGTTAATTAAAAGTCATGGAGCGTACTGGAGTACTCACCCATCACACCATGAATCGAAAGAACAAAATGAAAGGCAGTGAGAATGACAGAATTGTAACACATTCTGTCTTATTTTGACCTTGTTTTGTTTGATACTATATGAATGTATTATGTAATTTTGACTATGTCTGTCTGTGTGTGTGTGTGTGTGTGTGTGTGTGTGTGTGTGTGTGTGTGTGTGTGTGTGTGTGTGTGTGTGTGTGTGTGTGTGTGTGTGTGTGTGTGTGTGTGATGAATGGGGTAGTGGGAGAATTGATCTCAGGATACCAGAAGTATCTTACTTTTAAACAGCCATGTGTTATCTATTTATTGTACATCAGACATAATGTACACATGCAAATATCTATGAAGTTTATTCTCATGAAGTGCCTTTGTATTGTTAATCTCATAGCAAGCAAACAACAGTGGTCTACCAAGAAATATCAACAATAAAACCAGTTTGTTGTTAAACTCTGATTCTTGGCTGCTGGGTTGTGGTTACTGTGTTGATTTGTTGCATGGTTGCTGTAAATACGTGAGAATAGACGTTTGCCACAAGATGGCGCTGTGGTAACTGTTTCCAGAGGTTTACAGAACAAAACTCTAATGAATAGGCTCTATTCACAGCAGCCATATTATGAAGACATTCACAGGTGTTACCAATGATACTAACGAAGGCTCTGTTCCATTCTGGTCAAACAGAGTCAGGGTGCTGATATTGTGCATGTTGGCCCACTGGAAACACTCTGTTACACCAGTGGGTCTACAGTTAGGGTCCAGGGACCCTCATGGGCTTCCAAAAAAAAAACTTACAAGTGTGTAACTCTGAGAGTGTACAAATGGAACCAAATGGACCATTTGGTTCCATTTGTACACTCAGAGTTATGGGGGTCGTGGAAACCACTGTGCTACACTAAATGGAACAGAGCCTTCATTAGTATCATTGGTAACACCTGTGAAGGAAGTGATGATATGGCTGCTGTGGAGCCTATTGGAAAGTGGTGTAAATAAAAATAAGCTGTTTATGTTCCCACCAATCACCAAGGGAATTCCTCTACACGGAACACAAAAGCTTCTCATGTAATTATCCATCATTGTGGATCATTTAAATTTTATGTGCACATAAAAAACTAAAATATTTGCTAGTTATTTTATATGAACAAAAGGTGGAGAATAATTTGTTCCAAAGTTTATCCATTGCACCTTCATAAAAAAATACACAAATTGATTACGAACTCCAGAAACTTGTATGCTAGTGGGCAGTAAACAATCTCTCCTGGCAGGTGCTGTAGCGCAAAACAGATGCAAATGAGCCATAGTCGTAACATTTCTCCCGAGAGGGAATCTTATCTCAGATCATTTAACTACTGACATTTATATTGCGTGAAAATCTGTCAGGAAATCTGGCAAAAACAAGGAACAACAGTAGTAGTAGAAGAGGTTCTCTAGTAATACTGTTGTTCCTTGTTTTTGCCAGATTTCCATTAGTTGTGCTGCTAACAAGATATCAAGATAAGTTCATACAACTTTTAGGAACCTTAAGTTAAGGTTCAGAAGTTACTTAGGGCAGTGGTTCCCCAGGGGTTCTTGAGGGGGTTCCATGGGGTCCCTAGCTAAATTTGTTAATAAACAGTAGCATCAAAATCTGGTTAACCACTTCAAACCTATACACATCGACTATTTGAAAATAGCTGATTTACACGTGTCAGAATAGGACGTGTTGTGAGCTTGTAGAACTGCTATTTTGGAAAAACTTTAAACTACACTAATATGACATGCTCAAATTAGCGACACCAGGTTGAAAGTGATTAAAAGTCTGTCTGTCTGTCTGTCTGTGACACAACTTGTGTCTAAATAATAACATTGGACGTGTGTTGGGAGGTTAATGCTAATTTCTCACTGAAAGGCACCTAGAGCAGAATAACAGCTCAGTTGGAATGAGTCTCATTCACCCACCATGGTTGGAATGTGCCTCTGGTTATTGAAAAAGGTCCAAACTATCTATAATTACACTGATTCAGATTCAGATTCAACTTTATTGTCACATTACACTGGTGTAGTGGGTGAAAATATGTTTCATACAAGTTCCCAACATTTGCAGTTTCAAGGAATAGTTAGAATAGAAAAAGATGATAATAGAGTGTAAAAGAAACAAAGAAACCAATTAAAAACAACTATACAATGTCCAATAAACAGTATAGGTGCATGTTTAGGTATACATTAGGTATATATTTGTGTACATATTTCAAGATTCTTTTTTTCTTTCTGTTTTCATAATCTCTCCCTCACCCCCTCCAAAATATAGCTGCTCTGCAAGTGTTTCTAATTTCTAAATGTATAGATCTACAAGCTTACAACAACGTTATGAGCTTGTTGATTGGCTATTTTCGAATATCCCAAGTATAGTAAGTAAGTAGGTCGGAGAGGCTTATTGTCGGTATCAGCCAGAGCGCGGTTGTCTATCCCCGCTTCGCAGTGCGCTAGACCAGTGGTTTTCAACCAGTGGTCCTTGAGGGGGTTCCAGGGGGTCCTCAGCAAAAGGTGTCAATACATTTTCACCCCTTTATCCATATTGTATACGTTGGCTATTCAAAAATAGCAGATACAAGAGCTCACAGTGCGTCACTTCGTGCCACGCTGCGAGCTTGTAGATCTGCTATTTTTGAACATTTTCGAAAAATCGTGAAAGTGTTTGAATAAAGTGTTTGACTCCCATTTTCCGATGGGAGTCCGCGGCCAAATTTATATCAATTTAGGGGTCCTTGGCATTAAAAAGGTTGAAAACCAGTGCGCTAGACCCCTGGGAGATGGATTCCTGAGGTGGAGCGCAACACCTACCATCAGCTCCCAGTACTTACCGCACGACTTGCCACACCCAAGCCGTGCTACTCATTCACTGAGTTGGCGGTGTAACAATAACAGACATATAACATCCGTACGGCACATGGCTACCTAGCAAGCTCAAGGAAATTGAGTTAAAGTATAAAATAACAGAGATTGGTGGAAAGACCAATATAAAACTAAAAGCAATTTTTGAAATTGGCGACACATCGAAGCAGGAGCAGTTAGTGGTAAGTTATGTCCATGGTAATCCTTTTAAAACTCATTAGAGGAAACACAGAAGCCAATTTGAGTCTGGTCTGAAGGTCGCTCCACGACCAGGGCCCAAAGTACGAAAGACTTCTTTTTCCAGCCTCAGATTTTGATGAGGGCACAACGTAGCGCAGCAAAGCATTTGAGCTGAGATTGAGAGTTTTGAACTAGGACAAATTTGGGGCAAATGTAAGACGAGATATTGCATAGAATAGCTTTGTAAATTAAAATGGCACTTGCCAGATGTTAAAGAAGTCCTGAAATACACTTTTTTTAAATAATGAATTAGAAAAAAATATATATCTATTCAACTTTTCCCTTGTTTTAAAACATTTGAAATGTGCTATCCTGTTCCCTTGGAAGGTTGAGCTGACAAGCTTCCAAATCTGGCATTACAAGAAGTCTTCCAAGGGTTCAACGTGACTGATTTACAGTTCTCCCAAGTCAAACATTTAGTGATAGACCTTGGTTAGGGTCTCACAGCATGCACTATGGCTCCTGGGAGTGAGTGTCGAAAACAAAAACAAGTATAGGCTAAGAACGGAAAACAGAACAGCTATTGCAAAAGCACTCTGCGGGAAAAATAAAGAGAAAGTCTAAACTCATGACCCTTTCGCCTACCTCATTTACAGCTTTGAGATAAGCCCTTAGAGTATCTGAGGGCTCACTTGTGTCTCAGCAACACAGTGGGTACAGTTTAGCTTAATGAGCGACACAGTCTGAGAGATTACGAGTCAAGCCAAACAGCAAGAAGTTCTGCATCACTAACCCTTTAGGTAGAATCCTTCTGTTGTACGCGGAATTTGTCCCTTTATTGCTATGTTGGCTAGGTGTTGGTTGTGTTGTTGTGGGTTATTCTATCGCACAATATTTTTGGCATTGCAGTTGCACTCTAGTGATAGTGTTGTGGATTGGCTTTAGGTTGTTTGTTTTTGTGTGTTTTATGGATTTCTGTCAGCGAACCAACCCAGTCAAATCCTCTTTGGGGATGAATAAAGCTGATCTTGTCTTATCTTCATTTAAGAATTATTGTTGCGCCAGTCAAGAATGAATGTGATTGTGAGAATAAATATGTTACACAATTGATCTCAGATGCTTTGCTTGTGAGCCATAGTGTTAAAATCATGGCAGAAGACCATTTTAAATGCTGTAAATTCACATAATGTGGGGAGGGGGGAATTACTTACACATATGTTATAATTTGGCATTTCTCATAAACAATAAATATCTTATACACATTTTGGAAGTTGGCGATTTAACTAGCTAAATATGCAACCACCCCCAACATTCAAAAAACATTGTTTGATTCAGGAGTGAATAAGGGGTGGAAGAAGTCCACCCTTATAACCTCACCGACACTCTCTTTAAACAAAGATATACAAAGATGCTTACATAATAGTTATACATATCATTTCATATTTAACAGTAGACAGACGCCTAGAGCAGCGGTTCTCAAGGTGGGGTCCAGGGACCCTCAGGGTTCCTTTGAGGGTGTTCCAAATGGACCCTTACAAGTCTGTAACTCGAGAGCGTACAAATGGACCCGTAGTAGGCCTATAGTTTATGGGGGTCTTTGAAATTAAAAGGTTTGAGAACTGCAGTTCCAGATGCAAATACATCTTGTTTTGAATGGTAGACATTTACAAGGTACATTTAATATAGGCCAATTGTGACATGCTCAAGGTTAGATGACAGCCATTGGGCTTTAGGATGATGTTCTCTTAATTTCCAGGGACCACACACTGCTTGCCATGCATGCCTTTGTTGTAATGATGTGGTGGATAGCCACAAAGAAACAAATATAAGATTCAGATAATAGCATGTCATCTTTCTGTCTGAAGTGTGTGGCTGATTTATCCTGTGTGAATTAATTAATTCAATTCACAACAGCTCTGAAAACAATGAGTTTAACCACAGTCATCGCTCACCCTTCACACCCCCTAGGCCAAAGTTATATCTTGTCTAGATATAAACTACTACGTAAATATATGAAGTTGCCCCTTATCTGTTGCCTTGCCCTTTTGCCCTACAGTATATCGTCATATGACGAATATAACCAATCGATCTACAAGCTCACAACGTGTCGGATTGCCAAAATAGGGAGTTAGGGACCCCAGGGTGAAAGTTGTTAAAATGCCTCAAACATTTGGCACTGGGGTCAGGCATTGTTGGTTGCTGTGAAGGCAATTCCCAGCATGTTTTATGTTTTATCATTATGCTTCATTAGATTTTTGCAGACTGCATCACAGACCACCTAGCCTCTCAGGTGTGCAAAAAGGTGGTTCGATGTGAATTACAGACAGACAAACAACCCATGAAGACTCTTATCCGCTGCCTTGCATTGATAATGCCCCTTGGCCACGTATCAGGCTCCAGCAGGTTCAGATCACTGGAACGGCACAGTGAGTATTGGTAGGTCGAGCTGTCCTCCAAAGATCGGCCCAAGACCGCTTTCTCTGTTGGACAAGCTTTATGGCAATTCCCAGTCATTTGGACTCTGACTGCAACCAAACCACCACGTTCGAGCGCCTAATGAAGAAGATCCTGGACAGGGTCCCTTGGAACCACTGTGTATTTACCGTGATTAACTCCTCGCTCCCAGCAGCACCTTGCTCCCAGCAGCCTGAGGGAAGTGTTTGAGACCATTCGCCAAGCAGACCTCCGTCTCTACCTGGGCAAATGCAACCCAGGAAGCACTAACTGAATCTGAGGTCCACCAGAAATTGACCTATGACTCCCGTTGTGTGGGAGAGGACTTTGAGGGCCCGGGTGTGGTTGTTTGACACCTTCCAGAAAAATGTGCCAGCATAGAAGAGGATTGGGTGGAGACAGAGAGCCCCTCCACACTGGACTTCCCTTCCATGGGGAAACCAGAGCCTCATGGGCCCTGGGAAGAGGAGGTATCCACCTCGACACCTCTACAGGCCACTTTGTGCTGGGGTGAGATGGGTCATTCGGACAGTGAAACCCCTAGGCCTGATTTATATTTAGTTGCACATGGATGTCGTGCATGGAAAATAGCTGATCTACAAGCTCACAACGCATCACAGCGTGACTCGTTGCTACTTTTGGTGCACAAACAACCGTACGCAACAAACTAAGTATAACTCAGGCTAGGTAGGGGCTGTGTAGCATCGAAGGCTGTTGGTTGGCTACAGAGGTACTTCCCAACATGCCTCGGCATGTCTGTGTCTTTTATGTTTGTGTTCATTGGTTAATGTGCAAGGGAATGTGTTTATTAGGGTTTATACGTTACGTATCGTTTTATGTTAGCGTTTTATGTGTTTACATGGTGATGTAATGTAAGTGATATGTTTTGGGTAATTAAAGCTCCATATTATCATAGTAATCGCTGCTATAGAGTGTTTGTGAGGTCTACCCATCTGTCCAGCTCTTTAGTAAACAGTAAATCGATTTTCAGGTGGGATACCAATTTCATCCAAAAAGGATGATGTTCACAGACAGTTATTACAAGCAATAAAGCAAAATTTCATCAATACCTTTGTCCATTTTTGAAATATAAAACACACATCACAGGCACACATTCAACATGAAAATCAAAATCTAAAAGTCATTAAATTATGACCAATGTCCACAAATCATATATTAAGCCAAAAACGTAAGTGTAAGTAGACATTTATTTATCATTTCAAATACACCCTTTCTATTTGATCTTTTCTTTGAATAACACTGACAATGTTTATATGAGCCAACAGGCTGCATGACACACAAACATCAATTACACACAATATAGATATACAATGTGACCCAACATTTTAAGTTCCAGGGCGCAACTAATGCCATCTTCCACAATTCTCTTAGGGCACTCTAGAAAGTCACAGGCACATAATTGAATGCATGAAAGCCAGCTGCGAGACAAGGACATCTCTTCTGTTGACTGCATTGTTTGTCCTCAGCTCTCTAACACTTCTTCATGCTGCTGCCTTATACATCATTAGTTCCATGACTCCTTCTGTCAACCGCAGCCTCCCCACAGGACTCCCCAAAACACTGTTTTTGTGATGGCTGTAGCACTAAATGTCAGTTCGGTAAATCTTGTCTAAATGAATCTTCATTTGCAGTCATGCGTGTCTGAGGTAATGGCCAGTACATACCTCAACTCATCCAGAGTGGTACGCTCTGGTTCTTCTTGTGGCTGTATCAAAATGGAGTGCGTAACCCCTGACTACAGGCAATGACTCCGCAAGATTTGCTGTCAAACCATAAGTGACTTTAAGGATCTTTCCTCGAACTTCCTCCAGATTGTATTGATTGGCACAAGCCTCTCTTTGCCTGTACAGTGTGGCCTTTGTGCATTTGAGCAGAAGCTCAACAAGAAGCAACACAAGGACGTCAGGGACACCTCACTTGATGACAGTTGTGTCTCTTGGCAAGGTGGTTGGCATGTAGCTCAATCCTGATGTCCGCCCCTTGTTGAGCACTCAACAAATCAGCTAGGCTTTTCACACAATCTTTTTCGATGGTTTTGGCTTCTGATTGATGTGTTTCCTTACATGTTGCTGGATGTCACGCACTCATTACCTACCTCTCCTCGCTCTTCTCACGGAATACTACAAAATGATAGAGCGCACACGAAAAAAATAATCTCACCCACTGCTTTACACCTGTAAGATTGTGATGTGAGAAATAAAAGTGATTCTGCTTCTGATTCATTTTGTATGGACACACGACACAAGGAGAACGAGAAAGGGGTTGAACCACAGTGGATGAGTTGAGGTATGTTCTGGCAACCACCTCTCAACCGCCCCCAACTGGAGGTCAGTTTAGGCAGCATGTAAGATCCATGTACTGAACTGCAGTGGCTGGAGCCACAGCATCACAAAAACCTTACATGCATTAACTGTATAATGTAAATTGATAGTGAATATATCCACCCAGAGAGTATACTCATTGATGGACTGTATATATATTCATTGGCAAGAGATGTACCAATAGATGTATTTTTATTCAAGCTGTGCATTTATATGTATGGTTACCTGTTTGAACTTAGAATGCGAATAGACAAATAACATACAGTACCTTTATGATAACATACTGTAACAGTCCTTTGGTACATAATATAAATATAATTTATTTTGTGATTGGTTTACTTTACTAATGACAGACATGCTTACAGTATGAATTTATTTTCAATTTTCAATTCTGCCTATAATTAATGTGTGGAGACATTTGTGCATACATTTCAAAGTATGTACCAATATGCTACAATATGCACGGACAACTACCGGGGCATCAGCCTGAGCTCACAAGTCGCCAAGACAGCTAACCGGATGATCCCCAACCATCTTAGACCCTTCTTAGACCCTCTCCTGAGAAACTCACAGAATGGCTTCCGTCATGAGCGAACAACAGTAGGGCAGATAGTGGCGCTGAGGAGGATACTATTACTGGAAGGTGTCAGGAAGCGTAACCTGTCAGCGGTGTGTGATACAAATATCTAAAAATATCTCTGTATTTGGCTCGATGAAAAATGTACATGTAAATATGACATTGCCGATCTCACCACCAAAGAAAGTGAGAAAATGTGATTTATTTACAGAAACAAAGTCAGCTTCCCGATGATCTGTAGGAAAATGATTGTTGAAGCTGTCTTTACAGTATGTCAGTTTTGGACTATGGCGTCGGTGATGTAATTTATAGAAATGCTGCCCCTACAACTCTTTTAGCCCTAGACACAGTTTATCACTCAGCAGCACTTAAGATTTATTACTGGTGAAAGGTACTGGCTACACCACTCACCATTGTATCCTCTACGACAAAGTAGGTTGGTCTTCCCTCTCTGAGAGGAGAACTAGGCACTGGTTACGGTATCAGTTTATTTTTAAGGCCATTGATGGGAAGTTACCACCATACATCACATTGCTGTTGGGGTGGAAATAAAGCACTTACCAGACCCACTCAAGCGATTGGCTTACACTTGAGGTTCCACCTGTTCATTCTGAACTGGTAAAAACTGCTTTCTGCTATGATGCTCTTATTTCATGGAACAATTTGATAACCTGCTCCTACCTAACTATGTAAATGTAAACGTTTTCTGTTATGTTATTTTGTTGTTTCTGTGCTTTATATCTGTGTCTCTATTGTTATGTGTGTAATCTTGACAGCATTGCAAATAAGGGTAAACCTCAATGCTCTTTTAGAGAATAAATAAACATTTCAATCAAAACTGATTTTGATGCTAACTCATTTTGTTGGGGACCCCCTGGAACCCCTTCAAGGACCCCACTTTGCAGAACTGCTAAAGACAGATACAAATATATGCATTTTTGTCAATCAGTCAAAGATGGACAAAGCCACAAAGGTACTGATGAAATCTTGTCTGACATTCTGATCATTAAGGCAGATGCTGTCATCCCTTTTGGAGAAGCCACGTTTTTAAATAGTTTTCGGTTAGGAGGATCCAAACATAAACCTATATAAACACATTTCACAGTAAAATATTCTCATACAACCATCCATTTAAAATACTATAGACATATTAGGCTAAAGTTATGACAAGAAGCATGGTTCTGCTTTGGGGCCAGGGGTATCTCAACTTCTAGGGGCCATTGATCGTCTACCCTCTACTGGAAGGCAGCCATGCAGCGCACACACGCACACATACGCGCACGCGCGCACACGCACACACACACACACACACACACACACACACACACACACACACACACACACACACAGAGATCCACCGCCCCTATTTTCCCTCCCAACATCAGGACAGAAGCAGCAGCCTGTTGGATTTAAAGGGACCCGAGAGACTGACTGAAAATAAAGGAGTTTTTTCTGCTGAAAGGAGCATATATAACACATGGACATATAATTTTCCTGCTCTTTAGTAGCAGCCTATGGTTTTGAGTTGATTTGTTCAACATTAATTCCAACATATCAACAGATTTCTTCAGAATGTGGAAGGTATATATGCTGTGCATTTTCCTGCTCTCAGTGGCTCTGCCGTTCTTGTTGGCAGAGAGAGATGTGAGCAGCAAGAAGAACGAACATGATTCAGGTGAGGTTCCACCACCACCGGCTTCATATGAACGGTTCATTTTGACTAATTTAAGTGAATTAGGCACAGCTGCGTTGGAAACAGTCAATTAATAGGCTAGCCTAGGCTACATTTATTTCGTGCGTCAATTAAAAATATGTCAATCTCGCTCTGGTAATCGGAACACTCGCCCCAAAACACGCTCACCCCCAATTTCTTTTCGCGGACCGCCCAGCGGTTCTTGTATTTGTGTATTCGTTTTACTGAATATAAGGTTAGAAATAAGTTCAGGGTTTAATAGGGATAGTTTTGAGGTTAAGTTTAGGAATAAGGTTAGGTTTAGGCACAGTTTACTGAGGATACGTTTATGAATAAGGTTAGGTTTGTTATAGTTTAGGCGTCCCGAGGTCGCCGGATTTGCCCCGGGGCGACTGTGTTTTGGGGCGAACGCTTTGGTACTCCAAGCTCTCCCGTCGTGTACAACGCACTAAAATAGATGAGCGTGAGTGGAGACTCAAATTATGATAACTCAAGCATTAATCCTCCTGTCTCATTCCAAGCAATCAACAGGTTGAGTGAGTTTGTCATAATTATTGGTTGCCTTGGTGCCTTGGGTTCAGTTAATATATTTTTCTCTAAATACCTGAAAAGGCAAATATCACTATACATGAAAGAGAAATTGTGTCATTCTGATGTACGGGAGTCCAGCATCACTATGACTAGTGACAGTATGAAAATATATTTTACCATAAATTGTGTTTTAGCCTAGAGCTGACATGTAGGTATTCGTCTATAAATGAAAAATACTAATTCTGGCTATAGTACCATAGTTGCTTTTCCAAATTTGTTATGCTGTCCATTGGTGCTGTGACTTCACACATCACAGACAAATATTGGGTTTCAGACAATGATACAATTAGCATGTGCTGATGTCATCTTTTTGTCCCTGTTGTTTTATAAACATTAACCTATTGGCATTATTATTGAAATAACAAAGGAAAACACATTTATCAAAATGAAAAGGGGGGGGGGGGGGGGGTACTACTATATTGCTAAAATAGCCTATCTATAGTATCTACAATATTTTGCTTTCCAGTAGACTGAGTGTAGAACTGGATTATGGTTTGTAAGATAATAAATAAATAAATAAGAATAATTCAATACCGCCTTGTCATTACATTTCAGTAATTAAGTGACATATGTTCCTGGTTTCTGTCCTTGTTCTTTAACCATCACCTGAACCACTGCCACCAAGTTAAATTCCTGTTGTACATGATTCTAATGGCCTGAACCCTATAGCATCCCTCTGGGGCTAACATTCATAAACATAAAAATGACAGAAGCCATCACTACCATATATTGGGCGCTATATGGTTAACATAATGTGTCATCTATAACGGATATGATAGGCTGCTTTTCTCTCTTATCCCAATGAAAAGATTATTTTGACAAATTTAGCAGTGATGAAATTGCTTATTAGAAGGACTAGACTAGAGGCACAGCCACTACTCGGGAACAATATCAGTTGAGAACGATGAAAGTTGGGAAAGCAGGCCCCACCTGTTTATGTGGTAAACTGAAATGACACAGTCAATACCCTCATGGCACTAGCTATACCAGTGGTCCTCAAAGTGGGGTCCAGGGACTCTCTGGGTTCCTTTTTGGGGGTTCTAAATTGAACCTTACGAGTCTGTAACTCTAACAGTACACAAATGAAACCAAATGGTTCCATTTGTATACTGTCAGAGGTAAGGGGAGTCCTTGACATTTTTAAGTTTGAGAACCACTGAGCTATACTATAGCTAAACTTTTGTATAAAATATGTCCTTAAAGTACAACTTTAGTTTTTTACAACCACGGTTTATGTTTTAGATTGTAATTAAAGTAAATAAAATATGAATGTTAAATTTTTTTAAATGTACTGCTTTCTATACTTTTAGCAATTTTCGCGACCTTTTTTACAGTGGGCGGGGGCATTCTGTCCGGTGGCTAAATATGTCTTTTTTTACACAATAACCTGGTGTTTTCTTTATTATTATTTACAGTAGCTCTTCTAGCCCCCAATAACTCACATCTGGCCATCAAAGACCACAGGACCTTTTTTATTGTGTAAAAAAGGCATATTTAGCCACCGGACAGAATGCCCCCGCCCACTGTAAAAAATATCACGAAAATTGCCAAAACTGTAGAAAGCAGTAAATGAGAAAAAAATAACACTCATCTTTTATTTACTTTAATTACAAGCTAAAATATAAACCTTGGTTGTAAAAAACTAAAGTTGTCCTTTAAAATGTATAGTGATTGTGAGCGATGGCACCATATGTGGGGAGGGTTGGATGCAACCCCCTGGCCTCCCCTGCTGGGAGTTGCTCAAAAGTGAGATATTCTGTATGTTCTGTACACTATGTGCACATGAGTGAGGGGCCCACCACATGTGCACAGGCCAAAGAATTTCATGCCACCACTATACAGTACATCCATGATGGGCAGAAATAATTGGTGTGAGCCAGACTGCAGTCTCGCATAGCCAGACAATCAGAGAACCAAATAATTTTCTTTTCTCATAATTTTCCATTGAATTGTCCCTCTTTTCTTTTTACATACAAACTACAAGTGCAATACAATCCTCAAACAAACAAAAACACAATAGGACAGCAGCAGAAGAAAGCAAACAGAACCAAGGACAAAGGATTGGTTTTCAAAGCAGTGGGCATAGGTTTGTTACCATATATGTTTTCTACACTGTCCATGCCCAATTCATCCCATTTAGATTTCCCCAGACGTGTCAGTAAGCGGAGATCTCTGATTGACTGGCTACGCAAGAGTATGTGTGTGTGTGTGTGTGTGTGTGTGTGTGTGTGTGTGTGTGTGTGTGTGTGCACACACGTGCGTGTGTGTGTGTGTCTGCAGCAAATCTCACAAACTACTAAAGTCGATCAACGTTGTATTTTTTATGCACACTTGCAGCAGGCCAAGGACCTAAATTCTTGAATATTTTTCAAATTGGTCACTGACAACTGACCAATAATCATAGAACAATCATCCCTCCAGGCTATGGTATAAGCGTCCCACAGACCAGGCTATAGACCAGAACTAGCCAATCACAGACATGGTGCTGCGGCAGGAACACAAACGTACCCATGCAGCCCCCAAGTATGACGGTTAGCGAAATAACTGATCTACAAGTTCACAACTGGTGACAACGAGACGCATCGTGAGCTTGTAGATCTGCAATGTTAGCAATTTTATTATTTCGTTTTTTGTTTTTATTCATATTCTGCCCAGAATAGACATGCCAGGTTGAAATGGTTCAGGCCAAATTATAGGGGAAACCTGACTACCATTGATTCATTGGTGATATGAAATGATGATTTAGTACAAGGAAGAACGTGGAGAGATTAATTGTTTCTGGTATTTACTGAGACATTAGTACACACCTGGCTATATTAAGGCTGGTGGGATCGTTGTGATTGTGTGTGCTTTGGTATTCAATCACACACACATGGGACAATATCAGATACTAGGGCCAAGCACAGTTTATGACTATAACAGGCGATTCCCAACCTGTGGGCCGGATTCTTTATTGTACGTTTTTCTTTAAAACCTTGAAAAATGTGTTTCCATTGTGTTAGTTCCATTGATCCAAGCCGGAACACAATCTATAGATAGATCATTCAAATAAACATGCTCTGAAAATGCACACAGCCCACCCATCTGACTACTTAACACGGCAGCCGAATGGGCCGTGATCCAGAAAAGGTCGAGAACCACTGTCCTATAACATTGTAACGTCATGTTTGTCCTAGTGATGACAACATGCCAAACTATTCGATGGGTTCAGTGTCCAAAGACTCGTCTCCGTACAGCCTGTCTACTCTGGATGCACGGTGATAATGTAATCATAATTCTTTATTATATCACTTCCCCTCATTGGCATTGAGAGTAAGGTGGATTTAGATTTATTTATTAGATCCCCATTCGCTTACTGCACTGTTACAGCAGCTACTCTTCCTTGGGTCTCAACCAGCATCATCAACACAATTTACATCAATACACAACATTCATACAACAGACTCATCACAACATACAGTACAACACAAAGACTCGAACTCAAAACTTGTCTAATACATACAATAGCACTATATTACAATTTAATCTTCAACATAATTGATAAATCTCTTAACTCAACCAATATTTGTCAAAACAAATATTATAGTGGGATGTATAGCTCATATCACACCCCAGTAAGGTTAGCTGATGCTAACCTTACTGGGGTCCACACATAACATAGAAATATAACAACAAATACTAACTTACAACAAATAAGACAATTACAGACAATCAGTCTGTAATTGTTTGTTTAAAACATATGTTACCCCATTCTTGAACATATCAAATCCATCATAGTACACTACTGATCTACTACCTTCCACCATAGCGAGAAACCATAATGCATTTAGCACTATTCCTATCATACAAAATGAAATGAAAGTAAAATAAAATAAGAAAACTAATCATAGTAACTATAGGTGTGTGTGTGTGTGTGTGTGTGTGTGTGTGTGTGTGTGTGTGTGTGTGTGTGTGTGTGTGTGTGTGTGTGTGTGTGTGTGTGTGTGTGTGTCCAGTGTGCATCGCCAGAAATAGTTGTTAATGTAGCATCAAAATCAGTTCAATCACTTTACCCATATATACATTGGCTATTTTAAAATGACTGATGTTGTGACCATTTTGAATATTTCTGAAACTTTTGAACAACACAAATCTTGTATGGGGTCCCCCTGGACAAAACACTTTCAGATGGGGGTCTGCTGCCAAATAAATATCAATTTGGGGATCCTTGACATGAAAAGGTTTGAGAACCGCTGGTGTAGGAGGTGGTAGAAATGTAACTGCATACATAAGGATAAGGATAATGGCTTAGGACATGGCTGTTATTATTAGGGAATGCCTCTTGGCATGCAGAGATCTGCCTGTCTGATAATAGTGGCTAAATGGGAATAGTGGATGTGTGGTTTTGACACCTATCATTTTCCTAGCAGTCTGCACCAGACGAGCATTCCAGCCGAGTATATACCAATGAACCGCAAAGAGCAGACTTGAGTGGTGGATTACTGCCGGTTCGATCCCCGGCTCCCGCTGAGTTTGTGTCGATGTGAAGACACTGAACCCTTAACTGCTCCCGATGAACAGGCGTCGGTGTGTGAATGTGTGTGTGTGTGTGTGTGTGTGTGTGTGTGAGAATGGGTGAATGTAATGCACGTTGTAAAGCGCTTTGGATGAATAAATGCACCATTAAAAACTTTTTTTCCAAGGTTTTAAAGAAATATCCCATTTAATGTTTTAATCATGTATTTTTTAATATTAATGTTATATCATAAAAATATTTGAGTTTTACCAATTATTTGGGGGCAATACCCTCGTGGCCCACCAGTTGGGAATCACTGAAATAATTCATTGTTGTCCTGTAACAGTTGAGCTTAATTTATACTCCATTGTAGGGCGTTGCTGTGCGCCGAAGTATAAAACAGCATTTACACCCATTTTAAGCCAAATGCGGTAAACTGATTCCTTCACTTTGAGGCCTGTGGATAATTAAGTTCAATTTCCTCTCAATCGTGAAATGAATACATCTATTTGATCTAATCTAATATGATAGTATGGCCATATAATTGCATGGAATCTTCGCTAAATAACCGACACTAGCCCACCCACTGTGACCGAGAAACTGGAAGGCCACATTAAATGATCAAATCAGCCGCTCAGCCATTGAAACTGGTATCTGAATCGGAATTATAAATCAGAATTACGAACATCTAAAAGGGGCCAGGTCAGGCACTGGATTGTTTTTCACGGACATAAAAACCAGGCATCTCATCAAAAATCTGTGTTTCCAACTGTAGCCTGGGGCCAAGGAAACCACCGCCGGTTGTTTGCCAGGAGAAGACTCTCTCCACTCCAGGGAGATCATCTTCCTGTAAGTTGTTTGGTACACATCATAGATCAACCTCATGTTTGGGAACTCCTTTCAGTTGACATGTTTTGTTGTCAGTCAATGAGCTTTGTTCTCCCCATTAATACTGAAGAACTATTGGCTTTCCCTACAGTATCACATTCATTGTGTCTTAATCTCTCTCTATATATCTTGCTCCATCTTGACCTGTTTGTATCTCACTTTCTCTCTATTTATGACCACAGTGCTGTACAGGAATTGAGAATAATTAAACAGTGAAAGACCAAAGACAAATCAAACAAAATATGTGAAATCCAAAAAATAATAATGCTATCAATACAAAATAAGTGGCCACAGATACACACTTAGTGTTGAACTTTATTTTATTCCTCCCTTCATGTTCCTCTGTGCGGACTTTACTTTCCCTGTTGCCCTGCCATGTGGATTTTGTTTTAACTGTTACGTTTCTGCCCTGTGTTTTCCTTTTTTTTTGCACCTTATGTCTAATCATGCACATACCTGCCGCTATGTGGACCTACAGTACCAATGTGTTACCACTTTCACACCTTCAGTTTTACCTCATGTACGTACATACCGTATCTGCTGCGCTTATGCAATGCATAATGTGCATGGCTGCGTGTGTGTGTGTGTGTGTGTGTGTGTGTGTGTGTGTGTGTGTGTGTGTGTGTGTGTGTGTGTGTGTGTGTGTGTGTGTGTGTGTGTGTGTGTGTGTGTGTGTGTGTGTGTGTTTATGGGAGTGTGTAGATATCTTCATCTGTTGTTCTTTTTGACATGCTTATTTGGTGTTTTGATTGTTTTACTCTCTGCTCTACCTCTCTCTGCAACCTTCTTTTTCTATACTTTGTATAGGGGACCCCCAGGGGTACTTGAGGGGTTCCAGGGGGTCCCCAGCTAAATTATGGATAGGAACCAAATGGACCCTTATGGGTCTGTAACTCTGATAGTGTACAAATGGAACCAAATGGAACCAAATGGACCCGTTAGGGTCCATTTGGTTCCATTTGTACACTCTCAGAGTTAAATTCACATTGATTTTACAATATGAATTGGGGTCCCAGAGATAGAAATGCCATGAAATGCCATTAAATGGGGGTCCATAGCCTAATGCATGTCAAACTGGGGGTCCTTGAAATTAAAATGGTTCAGAATCACTGCTAGAGAAGTTTCCCCTTCTGGAAAACAACGATGGAGCTCAGCTTACGCCAACAAATGCATTTTAAACCCACTTCTTTACATCTGTAAAAAACAGTGATGTGACAATAACAGTCTGATGGTGTGTGTGTGTGTAATTGCAGAAGAGGGTGAAGGCCCCGGCGCGGCGCTGCAGTCGGCTGATGGAGAACTGCTCCTCCCACGAGCCCTGCTGTGACCCGTGTGCCTCATGCCGCTGTCGCCTCTTCAACACCATCTGCCACTGCTGGAGGATGGGATCGCAGTGCTCCAAGAAGACCTAAGACTTAATGTAGTGCAGTGGTTCTCAAAAAAAAACCTTTTTAATTTCAAGAAACACCCCCCCAGTTTGATATTGCATTTGGGCCACAGACCCCCATAACTCAGAGAGGGTGTACAAATGGAACCGAATGGACCCTTACGGGTCCATTCGGTTCCATTTGTACACTCTCTGAGTTATAGATCTGTAAGGGTCTGTTTGGTTCCTAACTATCCTGGGGGTCCCTTGTACCCCACATTGAGAACCACTGATGTTGTGTATACTCTGTAGTACCACGGTGTCGCTAGCAAAAGAACAAAGAACCGCGCTATAGGTTTGCGCCGGCAGTGCGCGAGTTCAAGCGTAGCCTAATATGAACGTCATTTCTAATTTAAGCCGTAGATTATGCGCTACTAAGGGTTGCAGCAGCTGAAATAGTTACAAAGCAGGCATAAGTTACAGTTTACCATAAATCTCACGCCCTAGTCGTTAGTTAAGTGTAAAGTAATCTGTAAAAATAGCGAAAGTCATGGTGCATCGCTTGGATAACTTGGAGGAGGAGGGCGATTTATGCTGTCCGTTTGGCGTTGCGAATGCATTCTCTGTGACAGTTTACATACCCGATACAAATTTACGATGACAGATTTATGCCCGTGCTTTGGTTTTTCCACGAGCGGAGATGCTGAGGATAATCGAGCTGCTGACAGAGACAATTACACACAACACTATTTTTTTCTCCACCCTCCGCGAGACCACATCCCTGGGCGAGAAACTGTTATTGAGCGTGACATGTTGTAGCCTCTGAAATAACGTTACATAAAAACGATCAACAGTGATTGAGACACGCAACAAGGAGTTTATTTTAGAGAGAAGGGTAAAATTACAGTGAAGATGGAGAGCGCTCACCGCATATGTAAACCTAACAGTCTATGATGGAATAGTATTATCAATTGATTAATGTTAATAAAATAGAATTTTAATAAACACTGGACATACAAAAGATGTAGATGCACAAACACACACTATGGACTGGACTTGTACGCCCGCCACTGGTAACGGAGGGAACATAAACACAGCTGTAGTATGTACACTGTATGTGAAAGATATAAAAGACACACTCTGCCACGGAATAAACTGACCAGGTTTAACCCAATCAAACATCCGATCACTGTCTAATTACACCTACTTTAGTTAAAGCTACAATCCTTATCCAATTAAACCCTCTAGCCTAGGCCTAGTAAATTGGACCCGAGTTGGCTCTGTACTTGCTGTACTGCTTTTTTTGTGTCTACACCAGAAATAGTAGTGAGACCACCTCCAACCACTGCAGATGTACTACCGTAGTTATATTGAATTACATGGTATGCATATCTACATATGTATAGCACCTTCATCCAAAGTGCTTTACAGTCACTAGTGTGCATCACATTCACCCATTCAGACACATTCACACACCGATGACGGAGGCAACCATGCAAGACACCTGCTCATTCAGGGAGGTTGGGGGGGGGGTCAGTGTTCTGCTCAAGGACACTTCGACACAGAGCCAGGGGGAGCCAGGGATCAAACCGGGAACCTTCTAGTTCCCATGATTGACATACAGTACAGATGGGCAAAAATCACCTTTTATTCATTAAAACAAGTCCCCGATTGTAAGGGACTTTGGTTAAAGGAGAAAAATGAATTCACCACTGAATGTGTGTGCATGTATGTGTGAGTGACTGTGTATGTGCAATGATGTTAGCCTGGCATGGCCAGACTAATATCACTGCGTAGATACTAGTCTGGAATCTCTGTGTGAAACCTGCATTTCCAAGGGCCAAATAAAAAAATGCCTCTGGTGATAAACCCGCCCCATATTTGCATACTGGGCCCTGATTGGTCCCTCACTATTTCGGAGGGAGTGAAATCCAATCACAACTGAGTGGTGCCAGACCAAATCTGCCGGGGGCAATTTTGATTTTGCAATGGCAGATTCGTCTGGTTTCCAGGTTACAATGATGTCCCTAATATTTTATTCACACAATAAGCAGTCATAAACACAGACCTACAGACATGGGTATAGATAGCGTGTCATAATGTATGACACAATGTCACATCAGTGAAACATGAGGGTACAGCTCACAATTGGGAAGGTGTCCCTTACAGTGTATCTTATGCATACAGTAAGCAGTCATAAACACAGACGACGTGTGTATAAAATGTATGACATTTCACATGAGAGTGTAACACTATTTGAATGATGTATTGTATTTTATGTATGCGCCTTCACCTCTGGTATGTCCCAACCACATTAACCCTGGCGTCCCTATTTTGGGCAAGTCATTATAGACAAAAATAAACATATATACAGTATGTATTTCTAAAAAATCTAAATGCAATTGAATTCAGTTCAGACATTTATTTAAAAAACATTTTCAAACATAAAAAAAACCCATCTATTTTTACACCGACACCGTCCTACGACAAAGTATAAAATAAGGCTTAAGTGGTTAACTGTATTGCTGCTGCTTCTGGTTATCTGAACCATTTCTGCTTTAAATTCACATTGATCTTGTCAGGAACGACCAAAACGTGGATCTATATTGGAACAGAAATTATATATTTCTAACCTCTTCTTCAAAGGTCTTTTCATTGTAGGCCTAGACTTGGAAAAAAAGAAAACAAAAATCTGAGTTGTGTTTTCAAGACAAAATAAATAATGGATTTCTGTTCCTGTATGTGATTCAAGCCTTTGAGAAATGATTGTCTATATTTTTTTCTATTGAATAAATAACTTGTTATATTGGCTATATTTTCCCTCTTTTATTGTCGTCTCCCTAATTGCTTCTGGCAAACTGGTGTTTAACAAGAATTCTACCAGGGGACCCAAACACTTAATAAGGCCAAATACAGTCCAAAATGTTGTAGCTTCATCTCATGATGTGTTCTAGCCCCATCTGTGACTTCAACCTCCGCTGTAGCTCCAGTACTTGGTTACATAGCAGAATCAGAATCAACTTCGATTCTGATTCACAGGTCTACAGGTGTAAAACAGTGGGTGAAATTAGTTTTTGTGCAAGCTCCATTGTTTTCGTTATTTCCATAAGAGAAAGGGAAGAAGATGAATGGGGGGCAAGGGGAAGAGAAAACCTAGCATAAACCATCCAGCATAAAGGTAGTCAGTGCATCCTACAGATGTATGTAGTTTTGACGGAGTGGTACAATTTAAAGAAGGGTTGAAACAACCTTTTAAATCAGGTTTTTTGACAGCTTGCGCGAAAATTGAAAGCGGAAGCGCATTCTCAGTCAGTAGCAGATGAAGATCAGATGAAGAATGTGCCTTCATGTTAAATGTGGCACAGGCTGTGAAAAAAACTACAGACATCTGTAGGATCCCGGAACTACAGTACCTTCCTCCTATTTCCCCCCCAAGTCACAGATGGGGCTAGATGTGTTTCATGGTTTGGGGTCCACCACACACACATGCATCGGAAGTTTTCTTCTTGGATGTCGTGCAGTGTCCTCACTGACCCGCAGACCGCTCAGTGTTTTCCAGACAGCCCAAGGTTGGCCGCTGGCAGCTACTGTAGCTTGTGGATTAAGGTGCATTAATCTTGGTTCCAGCCCGCTTTGAGCCTGTTTCTAGTTCCAGTGGTACAGAAAAACAAGGCTTAGGTCAAAGCCTGGTATACAGTGTATGGCTGGTCCTTATGTGAAATGCTGGAGGGCTTTTAATTTGAAACGACGGATACAGGAACCGCCGATACTCGCAGTCTGGGTGGTTTCCAATCACTATTGTTGAATGTGACAGGGTAACAACCACATAGTAATCGTTTCCTCTATGGAAACTCCTGAATATTGTTAACAAAGTAAAAGCAAGCTGTAGATGTGAAATGAATCAAGATCCAAGAACAACTCCATGACCTGGCTGCTGCTATTGTTCTTTTAGTTCTTTTTTGTTCTTTGTTTTATCCCATAGCCTGGAAGGACTATTGTGCTGCATAGACCAAATCTTGATGTCATCGCCACAACCAAAAATGTATTTCCGGGTAGATAACACCAGCAGCATCGCATCGGAGCAGTTTAGTTCATTAACTTTATTTCTGAAAGAACAGGAACTCTTATATTGTTAGTGACTATTAGAAATATATAATTTTGTTCTAAATATCCACAGTTTGACAAACCAGACAAAAGTTCTGGACACTTTGTTTTATATTGTGCAGATTTCCATATAGACATTCTACCCTGGAAAACATGTTTGTTTACAAACATTCTGATGTGGTCTATAGGCTAGTTGGATGTAAGGCTGGCTGACCAACGTGTGAAACTACACTCAGTGGTCACTCAGTGCCTCAGCCACTCAGTGATGCAGAGACACTTGCGTTTATGGCCCCTGCGGTCCAGCCAAACACAAAAAAATAAATGGAGGAGAGGTTTTGTATGATGGGCCGCAGGACAGTCAATTCCTCATAAACCTTCTGTGTGAGGGCTGGGGTTTCATTTCACACGAGAAATTAGCCGCATTTTTCTCTGACGTTGTCAGGGGAGACGCTTACTGTATGTGTAAAAGCTGAATTTATACCCCCGAAAATGCAGAAAATAGCTGATGCACAGGGTACCAAGCTTGTGGGGGCACCAAACGCTTCGCCAAAAAGGGTAAAAGAGTGGAGCATTGCAAGTAACAGTGCTGAAATAGTGTCTGCTGAAGTAGCGGTTCACTTGTTGTTTTCAGGAAAGAAAGGGGAAAAACAGAGGGGTGGGAAGAGAGAGAACAAAAGGGTAAAGTAATGATAATGTAAGGACACACTCAAGTATCTGACAATGTATAAAGTCACCCTACCAACTTTGATGAGGCAGTATTGTGTTGTTCTAAAAACATGTTCTTTTCATTTCCTGAAAAGTTCATATTTTCGACATAGCTGGTTTCTGACCGACAGCAGAGAATATGAAATTAACCCATCTAGACCTGAGGCCGATTCTAAAAACGCCTTCTAAATCCTGACCTAAGTTTTCTGAAAAAACAAATATTTATTCATAAATTACAAAAAAATGACGTTGCTATATACGGTACTGTACATAGCAACAACTACCCTAAAAGGGGTTCCCACATTGAAAGGTAAAGTTGGTATAGGGGTTCCCGGTCTAAATGGGTTAAGAAATATATTAGATCTCTGCCAGAGATCTAATATATTTCTTAATTTCATATTTCTAATCAAGGCTGTCTTTGTACCCAATGTACAGAGACCGTATCATTGCCTGGGATGCTGTCAGCTTTCTTGGAAGGTGATGAAAGGGATGGAAGTGCATCACAAACTGTAATGCTGCCCAGTGGAATACAGGATCAACCAACACATGGAATTGAATGTATTACAAATAAAAATGTAGCGCATCTGTAACAAATCTTCATGTCTGGAAGCCAAAGGTTTTACAGTCCATTCGTAGACTTTGAGGAAATTATTAGTCAATCATTACTGTTGCCAGTGTCTTCTGGTGTAAAGTACACAACTAAAAATGTCCTATCTTTAATACCCTATTTAAGCCACACGGTATGTATCCTCCAGGTCTATTCAGAAACCCATACAACGTGCCAATAACACCTCTTGCTCTGATGTCACATTTAATACACCAAAAACAAAAATTCCAAGACAAGCTTGTTTCTCTACTGAATGTAATCACATGTGCTTCACAAATTAAAGAGATCCTCAACAGACACTGGCATGTGCTTCAAGCAGAACAGTCTTTGAAGGACTTCTGCAAATCCAATCCCCACCCGAAATCCTTTCATTCAGGAGTGCATCCACGGTCAAACACACTGATATGTACAAAAACATGGTTAAAAAAAAGAACCACATGGCTAACAACAACTGGAATGTACAGTATGTATAGTGGTAATTGTGCCTGTTGCAACAACATAACAGACAATCATTCAATCACACTGGAAGTAAGATTCCTATTTGTGAATTCATGGAAACTGGAAATCAACACGTGATTTACATGTTATTGTCCCTGTGGTCTAGCATATGTAGGACAAACCAAAAGACCCCTTAAAGAACGACTACCAGAGTACACGACTGCAATCCGCACAGGCAATATGGATTATTATGCAATTGCTAAATGTTATGCTGAAGCAAATCATGGTTCACGACAATCATGACGCCTACTGATGGAGATGTTCTAAAGAAACTGGCCCAGAGAGAAATGTATCAGATATACACACTCAATACTATGACACCCATATGACTGAATGACGATTGGGTAGCTTAAAATGCTTTTTCAAGACTGTCTGCGATGTACAGTATGTCCCTTCAGTGTCATTGGATGTGTAGGTTTAAGATACATGCCTCATGTTGTCTGTAATGGGTCACTAATTCATCAATCAGTGTTTGTACTTGTATTCTATTCATGTTCACTGCACTCCACCTTACTGTACAGTACATGATAATGTGTATGATCCCAGGAATATTTTGTTACATATATCAGACATGCACAATGGCTGTGACATTTGAACTCCTTATTATTGCTTGCTTGTAATGTTGTTGGTCTAGTTATTTAATATGGCTCTGCTGTTGCACTCAAAGTGCATTGTTGTGAGTACAAGGCCTCAAACGGGCATGCACAATTCTACTGCAGTCTGACCAGGTCTCTCATGAGCAATGGTTCTCAAAAAGAGGGGTCCGGGAAATGTGTTAATACAGCATCAAAATCAGTTTAACCACATTAACCTATTACTTTGGATATTCTAAAATAGCCGATCTACAAGCTCACAACATGACTCACTGTGAGCTTGTAGATCTGCTATTGTCAAAGAAAATTAAAACAATCTGGACATAAATCTTCTCTTTTGGGGGTCCCTGGCACCAAATCTTTTCAGATTATTCTGTGGTATTCAGGTATTCTGTGGCCAAATACATATCTATCCATACACATTATCTGTTATATGTAGTTAATGTAGATATGGAGACTGCTGGCTCCATGTGTACACTCTCAGGGTTAAATAAGCACTCAGGGTTCTTGCTGAGTGTAAGAGCAAAATAATCTCTTGGTGTCAAAAGAGGAAGGGAAAATAAAGAGAGCCTGGATGTCATCAGTCATAGAATGAAAATGCAGAAGTCCATGCAGAAACAAAGCTGGACATTGTGAAGGACAAACAGTACAGTAAAGTGCAGCCTGTGGGGTTGATAATATTCAGATTTGGGATGATGGCGTGTCCAGAGCTGGCTTTCAACGTGGACCATGGATACCTGGAGGGTCTGGTTCGAGGAATGAAAGCCCAGATTCTGACGTGCACGGACTATCACAACCTGGCGCAGTGCGAAACACTGGAGGGTAAGATACCGTAAGATATCGTAATTACTGATCAAACTACTGAAGCCTAATTTATACTTTGTCACACAGTGTGTGTGTGTGTGCGTGTGCGTGTGTGTGTCACCCTAAAATAGAATTTACGTTGAGATAATAATATTGGACAATAAGTTATTATCTACAATGAAGATTTGGCTTGTGATGAAATATCATTAGGTGACACAATTTGTGGGCTTGTAGAATGTTTAGTTTGAGTATTATTTGAATGTAAGGGCTTAATAGCTCTGATGTGACAGCATCAAAGCCATCTTGTCACTCTGCTGTTCAGCATAAGGAGAGACTTGTTCAAATTCACAAATTAAGAGTGAGCTGCCCAGCATTATAGAAATAACAACATGTGAATTCTATTTCAGGTGGATTTTCCCTTTAGATACATCCCAGTCAGGAAATGTTGATTGATTTCTGAAACAGGGTGGTAGTGGCTCAGGAGGTAGTGCGGCCGCTTGGGAATCGGAAGGTTCCCGGTTCGATCCCGGCCACCCCTTATGTTACTGTCGAAGTGTCCTTGAGCAAGACGCTGAACCCCTAAATGCTCCGGATTGCATGGTTTCCTTCGCCATCGGTGTGAATGGATGAATGTGATGCACATTGTAAAGAGCTTTGGATAAAGTTAACCAGAATAAAATGATGTTCATACATTTTATGAACATCATTTTATCCTGGTCAACTTTACACTAATGTCCTTTGAATTAAATTATGCCATGAATGAAGAAAGCCGCCGCGAGCTTTCAGTCCTAAGACCTTCATGAGGCATTAAATTATGCCATGAAATTGAGAAATGCAATTCTCAATGCATTGGACCTTTATGTATTTTTAGAAGCAAGTGTGTCACAAGGTGGAATGTTTTTTCCATTCCGACCAAACAACATCTATTTTGGTTACTGAAAGAAGCATAAAAGCCTAGTGCTGGTCAGTCTAAATGTCTATTTCTTTTTTCACTTAGGGAATTTGAAGTCACAGTCTATATTGTTAACTATATGTTACCCATAACAACTTACTCAGTCTATAGAGCGTGCCAACGCGTCGTCACCACGGGGGGGCGCGGCATAGTAGCGCAGACATGTTGGTTTTGGGCAATGTTAAGTCAACCTGGTTTATACCCCTCAAAGATGTCCGCTGCTACCAAAAGACCCTTTTTGACGCCCCCTTCAGGATTTTTGGCACGCTCTATAAAACCTTCCAATAATACATTAAAAGGGGATAAAAGTGGGAGCACTCAAATGACCATCACAGATTGCAGGAGGGCATCTTATTCTCAGGTTTATGCAGGACTGATGTTTCAACGTCTAAAGAGAGATTATGTTAATAGATCATTTTTAAAAATGTGAATAAAATGTCACTTGCATAATATGTTAATATGGTATTCTCATACTATAGTCCCTCTGATGTGCACTAGAATTCCTCACAAATACTATGTATTTGATTCTAATATCTCAGCCAAAACAGATCTGTCAGAAAAAAACAGATATCTTCATTGCTGGATAGACTGAAATGTAATTATTCAGCTATGGCAAATCAGAGATAATAAAAAAAACAAAGATAGCTGAAAACTGAATCCTTGTCTGCACCCAATGGCAATTACTCTGTACATACTGTGTGTGTGTGTGTGTGTGTGTGTGTGTGTGTGTGTGTGTGTGTGTGTGTGTGTGTGTGTGTGTGTGTGTGTGTGTGTGTGTGTGTGTGTGTGTGTGTGTGTGTGTATGCTTGTGTGCGTGCTTGTGTGGTAAGTCACTGTCACATCCTCTTCACAGTGGAGACAATTAATCATGTCTTTTCATAGGATGGTATTTGGTAACAGCCGTGTGGTTTGTAAATACAATTGAGCTATGATTCAGGGTGTCTGCAAACGTCTGGAGGCACATTTAAAGGGAAACATAGCAGATTTTCAACCTCACCAAGAGCCACATACACATATACACATATACTGTACCCTGTTACGACTCACTACCTTCCACGGCAGACACAACACAGCAGACAGATTCACATCAGCCTTCAAATCCAGAGCCAGAAACAGTCCCTGAACACATTTCATTGCCACCCAGTCATTGGGCCCCAACATGACATTAATAGTACAGCTTGAATCACATTAGTATACGCACAGCATACAGCACAAGCAGCAGCAGCAGCAAATAAGAACAAAACCAAGTTCCTACCTTGAGCCGTATTCTACTTGAATGCATTCTGGTGTAGCAGAGTGGCCAGGGACTTCTGTAGTAAGGCTTCAGGGTCCAGCATTCACAGCTGTATGGGAGTAGGCCTGTCACAATTATTACATAATCGTCTAAAATTATTTAATATAATCGCAATTATTTTTGCATAATCGTCATAATCAATTCAATGTTAAAAAATGTCATATATTTCTTGTCTAAAAAATGTTTGCATCATCTGTTGTCTGTTGTCTACAAAAGAAAATAAAGTACAAATCATAAAATAAAAAAAAGTCATATATTTTCAAAAAATGTCAAAAATAGTGGAAATAGCCGATCTATAAGCTCAAAACGCGTCGCATCGCGTATTTTCAAACATTTTTGTATTTTTACTTTTGGTACTTTAAGTACACTTTGATACCAATACGTTTGTACTTTTACTCAAGTAAATGTTTATTTCCGGACTTTTACTTGTAACAGAGTACATCTACATTGCAGTATTGATACTTTTACTTAAGTAAAACATTTGAGTACTTTTTCCACCACTGTAAATTACTATTTTCAATTGCCACTAAACCAAATAAGATATTGTTCACCTTCAACATCCCCCTACATTGTGCAGGGGGACATATGCAGTGGTGGACAGAATACTGAAATATGACTAGGGTATGCCTTGAAATAAATTGAGAGATTATCTAGATGTGTAATTCAGGTTGTAACACTTGCTCCAATATCACTTTCAGTTAAACAATCATTGGTAAACGTTAAGCGTGAGGTTACACACACACACACACACACACACACACACACACACACACACACACACACACACACACACACACACACACACACACACACACACACACACGCTTTATAATTATAAAGTGACATGCTAATGCTACTCACCTGGAGAATAAACCCAGTTGGAATGAAAACGACCAACACAGATGATAACCTTCTCTTTCAACTGTCACACGTGACTCAGCAGTTAATTCACTAACTGACAACACTGACAACAACTCTATTCAACTTCCATGAGGTGTAACGTTACATTTTATAACTAATTGTTTGTTTCACTCGTTTCCTACCAAACATAATGGAGCTTGATAGGGGTATGTTTTGCAGCAGGTGTGGGGGAGGGGGCGGGGAAACCAGAGGATTTTAAAGAGCCCGCGTGAAGCCTGCTTAGGGAGTGTCACATGTCTACTTTCTAGGAAGTATTTGCCAATAACACATAACTTTGTGTCTCATTTTGCTGTTTTGCTTTTGTTTGTAGACTGTTTTCCCGGCTTTTGGATGTTGCCCCCAGATGTTAAGCAAGCACACTAGAGATTAGATTAATGAATAGCGCCTACTTTGTTTGAATTGTATAATGTGTATTCTTTTTGTACCAAACAAAGAAAATACAGTCAAATTGAAATAAAACGAAATAAGTCATTATTAGTATTAATATTAATATTAATATCAATATTGATATTGATATTAATATTAATGATACAATAATATGTATTTATTTATATATGTATTTGCACATGTGAGTGTTTCAGTTCTATTACAATTTTTATAATGAAAAATGATGGCATAGTCAACTTTATTATGTGGGCCTGACACAGCATGCCAATCATCAATCTTTTAATTAACGAACCAAGATAAGCAACTCTGGTCATTCACTTCTCTAATCAGTAAAGGTCAGTGTTGATTTCTTATTTCAAGTTGAGCATAAACACACCACCTGGTGTGTGTGTGTGTGTGTGTGTGTGTGTGTGTGTGTGTGTGTGTGTGTGTGTGTGTGTGTGTGTGTGTGTGTGTGTATATATATATAATTTTAATGTTATATTATCCCGGCCCAGGGGGTGGGAAACGCTGGCTTATAAAGTCTATGCTTGTCTCCTGTGCAGACATGAAGCTCCACCTGCAGACCACAGAGTACAGTGGGCTGCTGTCGACGGCCAGCGAGGAGGAGCTGACAGTGTCCCTGGTGGACAGCAGGCTGAGGGACAACCTGCTGGCCGAGTTCAGCTGCCTGCGCTCCAACTCCCTGCCACCCCTCTCATCCTTCCTCGACTACATCACGTATGTTCACAATCAGTTCTTCTCAAAGTATAAAAATCACACCCTGTGTGAAGGAAGCGGTGCCTTTGGGGCGGGGCGTAACTCATTTCAGTTCGTCCCTATTGGTGGTCTGAGTCCACTTACCAAATTTGTACTTGGTAGCATGCTGCAAACTGGAATGATGGCTGTTTAAAGGCCAGCCAATGGGCAGACAGAGGGGGCGGGGCTTAAGTAATTACAGTTCGTCCCTATTGGTGGTTGTAGTGCATGTACAAAATTTGTACTCCGTAGCATGCTGCGAACTTGAGTTATGGCTGTTTAAAGGCCAGCCAATGGGAAGACAGAGGGGGCGGGGCTTGAGCAATTCATGCTCGTCCCGTATTGGTGGTCTAAGTCCACATACCAAATTTGGACTTGGTGGCATGCTGCAAACTGGAGTTATAGCTGTTTAAATTCCCGTGCTCATCCCGTGCTCATACGGGCGGACGTCCCTGGGGGTCCCTGGACCCCTCTTTTATAACCGGTGGCACGTGTGGCCAATGAGAGGAGAGATGGCATAGGCAATCTCCAAGTCCGTGTGTGTGTGTGTGTGTGTGTGTGTGTGTGTGTGTGTGTGTGTGTGTGTGTGTGTGTGTGTGTGTGTGTGTGCGTGTGTTTGTATGTGTTGCTTCTTTGCCGTGCTCATCCCGGGCTCATACGGACACACAGACAGACACACAGACACACAGACACGGAGTCAAAGCCAAGTGTAGAGCGGTTGGCACCGCTAAAAACGAGAAAGGCAAAGCAAGCCAAATATAAAGATCAGTAAATAACTGAAATCACTCTGCATTAGAAACAGATGATAGTAACCAACAGTGATCACAATAATGAGAACAAACAAAATACACAATAAAACAATTTTACAATAAAAGTGAAATAGCCCAATTACGGCATATACAGTATATGAGATTTATCAATTTGTGTTTTAGTAACTTTTTAAAAATTAAATAAATGATGGGGTGTGTGATGTTGATCGGGAGCATATTCCAAGCAAAGGAAGCTATAAAAAGTACAGTTTGTGGTCTTGGCACCACCTAATTATCCCCATGAAAAAATAATAATATAGCCTTCTATATTTTCACAAAGGAAGTGTGGTGTGTTATTCCAAATAACACTATTCAACTCAAGGTTGTAAGGTCAAGTTTATTAATATGTCCCGAACTG
Organism: Gymnoscopelus microlampas; assembly: GCF_963454915.1. NCBI lineage: Eukaryota > Metazoa > Chordata > Actinopteri > Myctophiformes > Myctophidae > Gymnoscopelus > Gymnoscopelus microlampas. Next base: position 18,096,674 of record NC_139942.1, read on the forward strand.
GGCAATTCATGCTATGCAGTGGAATAAAAGGCAGCCTGCAAGAGGTAAGTGAAACATTTGAGTGTCGATGTAAGGGAGCAGTTCCACAGGCAGATGCAGCCTATGCATGTGTAACGCCCGGGATTCAAACCGTGGAAAGCCAGCATCTTAACCACAAGCCTAAAGGGGAATCCCCGCTTGGCCGGAGGAGATATTAAGCTTTTGGTCTTCAGGCAGAGGCTTTGAACCACTCTGCTTCGCATGCAGGTGGTGGACAGTTTCTGCTACCTTAATTGGAGACATACAGTATAATTTATAATGTAATAATGTATATCTGCAAAGTAACTAGTAACTAAAGTTTTCAAATAATTGTAGTGGAGTAAAAGCACAATATTATGCCTCTGAGATGTAGTGGAGTACCTAGAGGTAAAAGTATTGGAAATTGGAAATACTCAAGTAAAGTACAAATACCTCAAAATTTTACTTAAATACAATACTTAAGTAAATGTACTCACTGGAAGAAGTGAAACATGGGCCCTGAGGGTGGAGCATGAAGAGAAGCTGAACAGAGCGGAGATGAGGACGATTAGATGGATGTGCAGTGTGTCACTGAGGGAGAGGAAGACCAGCGCAGAGCTGAGACAGAGGATAGGAGTGGAAGCCATAGAGGATGTGGTGAGGAGAGGCAGACTGCAATTTGTACGGACACGTAATAAGGAAGGAAGACAGTGGGTGAAGAAAGAGGTTAGAGGGACAAGACCCACTGGCCGTTCTAAGAAGACCTGGCAAACGACCGTGTTGGCTGACATGAAAGCACTCGGCATCGACCAGGAGGTGACCATGGAACGTTTCCGGTGGAAGAAAGCCATGGCGAGGATCCAGTCCAACCCAGCGGTATTTTGATGTTTCTCAGCAGCACTTGACCAAATCACTGGGCTGTACTCCAGGTGTGACAAAACAAGTGACCAAACAACATGAATCATAACAGAAGATGGAACACAGCAGCAGTTCCTTGGAATAGCAATGCTCAATCTCAAGATCAGTCTGATCAAGACAATGAACACCCAGTGACCTGGGCTTGGTGACCATGCTCAAGTGATTCTTCATCTATAAATAAACTAAGTGCAGTGGCATTAGCAAGAGCATTCCTAGTATCAAATGCAATAGATTTAGTTTTGGCCATGTCTAATTGGTTCATTTGTTCAGACCACCAGATATAAGCCATCAGCAGCAGCAGCTGATCATAGCTTTTAGTTGAAACCTGTTTGTTTTCACACATACATATTATGTTTGTGTGAGTTATAATAGATTCTCTGCTCCCTGTCGATCGTTTCGGAGAGTGGCCCCTGGGCTACATGGTATTGAACATACCTTCCCCTCACACAATCATAAGGTACAGTAGGCCTACTGTATGTTCTGCTTTTAACGTATTGAAACACTGAATACTGTACACTACTGATTGAATGACAGCAAGCACCCACGTCCTTCACCTAACACCCCACTGTCTGAAACAAACTGCTTCTGACTGTACAAACTGCATTCTTTCCAACAAATCAAAACATGATTTGCAGCAGTGGCTCCCAAAAGTTCTAGCTCAAGACCCAAAAAATACATTTGGTGTCTCCCTGGGAACCGAACATACAAAAAGAAATTATGAATTTACCACGCTTAAGCCCTATTCCAATATGTCAGTATCATGGTCAGTACATTGGTCAGTATCATGTCAGTATCATGGTCAGTATCATGATCAGATCATGATCAGATCATGATCAGTATCATGGTCAGTATCATGGTCAGTATCATGGTCAGCATCATGATCAGCATCATGTCAGTATCATGGTCAGTATCATGGTCAGTATCATGACAGTATCATGGTCAGTATCATGTCAGTATCATGGTCAGTATCATGGTCAGTATCATGACAGCATCATGATCAGCATCATGTCAGTATCATGGTCAGTATCATGACAGTATCATGGTCAGTATCATGGTCAGTATCATGGTCAGTATCATGTCAGTATCATGGTCAGTATCATGTCAGTATCATGGTCAGTATCATGGTCAGTATCATGGTCAGTATCATGGTCAGTATCATGGTCAGTGTCATGTCCATGATACTGACATAATACTGATGATGTCAGTATCATGACATAATACTGATGATGTCAGTATCATGACATAATACTGATGATGCACCTGATTCCAGTATCATGGTCAGTATGAACACAACCCTGTCACTGTGACAGGGTTGTCAGGGCTGGTAACATGTTTCCATGTTGCCATGGTAACATGTTACACATGGGCCTGACAAGTGTATCCTCATCATACAATTCAAATTATAATCATATTATAATCATTATAATTTCTCTCCCTGGGAAGTAGGCTGGCTAAGTATTACATAATTACAGTTAACAGTCCAGTTTAATGTAAAATCTGATATTTAGAAAGCAATGAGATGTTTTCTAAATTGTATAAGCAACCTAATACACAACAAAAATAAAGCTTACATTTTAAGTGGGTGTGGGCGATGGTAAAGGACCTGGATATTGGATAGGGGGCACTGGTCCAAGAAAGGTAGAGAAACACTGGTCTAGATTAAAGACCATCTCTAATTGTACAATATCCAGTCACTGAGACAGATTTTAGAGAGATTTGAGACACAACAGTTTGAAAAACGCATGCATTGAAACAAATATCGCTAAAGCCCTGCCTAATCAATCTTACAGTTTTACAAAAAGGCACACAATAAAAGAAAAAGGCTGCAGATAAATCAGTGGTCTTCAGTGGCCAAGGACCCCCTAACTGAGAGAGAGATGAAGCAGGGACCCCCTCTATATTGTATACAATTGTGTTTCAGATTATACATTTTTTGTTTACTTGGTCTGCTCTTTTTTCCCTCTACACCTACACTGTATACCTCTACCCCTTTGCCAAAAATAGCCGAGGCGTTGTGAGCTTTTAGATCGGCTATTTTTGGCTAAAGTTCTCCTCAGAAAAGGGATGCTAGGGTTCAAGTGGTTAAGGTAAAAAAAAAAAGATCCTATCACACAAAGATTTGGCGGCCCCACTGTAGTAACTCTGAGGACCCCCTAGGGGTCCCGGACCCCCTGTTGAAGACCGCTGGCCTAAATGAACAAAAAAATGGGACAGAACTCAAAGTACTAGTCAGGAACCACACTCATGTTTCCCTCCTCCTCCTCCTCCTCCTCATGGCCTTGTTTCCATAGCTACGGCTACATGATAGACAACGTGGTGCTGCTGATAACCGGAGTCCTGAAGCAGAAGGACGTTGGCGAGCTGCTCCCACGATGTCACCCGCTGGGTGCCTTCGACCAGATGGCGGCCGTGGGTATCGCCCACACCTCCACCGAACTGTACTCCGCCATCCTGGTCGACACACCCCTAGGTGGTTAAACACTTGAACACTGTAGCATCCCTATTCTGGGGGGGACTTCCGACAAAAATAGCAGATCTACAAGCTTGAAAAGATTCAAACTAAGGACATTTTCTCTATGATTTTAGTTAGTTAGTTAGCATGTTGGTTTTATGCAGTGGTGGAATAAGTACTCAAATGTTTTACTTAAATAAAAGTATCAATACTGCAATGTAGAAGTACTGTTACAAGTAAAAGTCGAGAATTAAAAATGTACTTGAGTAAAAGTACAAAAGTATTGGTATCAAAATGCACTTAAAGTACCAAATGTAAAAGTACTAAAATGTTTGAAAATAGCAGATCTACAAGCTCACAACGTGTCGCGATGCGACGCGTTGTGAGCTTGTAGATCGGCTATTTTTATAATGTTTTATTCGGCTAGTTTTATAATGTTTGATCAATTCTAGTTTTAGTTATTTTGTTAGTTTTAGTTAACTGTAATAACCCTACAGTGATGTTCTATGTGTGGCAGCTCCATTTTTCCAGGACGCTGTGTCTGAGTCCAACCTGGATGAGATGGGAGCCGAGATCCTCAGAAACAAACTGTTCAAGGTGACTATAAACAGATCAGTGCTATCGCTGTGGTGGACAAAGTATTCAACCACAGTACTCGAGTCAGAGTATAGATAATCCTGGTCGTACATTTTCAGGTAGGTGACAAAATTTAAGCCAATCAGGAGAGAGCACTGAAAATGCATTTTCTGTTTTAATAAAGAGCTGGAGAGACATGGGAGACACTCTTTAGCAATGAGCAATATAAAGCTATTTAACGCTTATTTTAACCAAAGTAAATCACTTACCCTACCTTTAAGTACTTGCTTTTTCAAAAGTACATGCTTTTAAAAATACTTAAGTAATAAAATGCTAAGAATGTTATTGTTGTTTAGACAGATGCTGGGTTTGACGTTTACCTGGTATCCTAGTTTCTTTGAAACACAACATTGTTTTTCTTTGCACTCTATTTTCCCTGTCTTTGTTGACTAGGGTTCATGGCATTTACTCTGATCTTGCACTAGTGGCTCTGGAGAAGAGCTTCTTCTAAATGCTTAAATTGTAAATTGTAACAGACTGGAGTATCTTAGACTCTAAGATATTGCAAAGGCTCCCAACTGGTATTCAGGGGGCCTTGATAGTGATAGTCTTCTGTCCTACCAGGACATTTTCAGTCACACCTGGGATGCCAGGTGAATGCATTGCGATTAAATACCCACTACTACAGTAACCAGTATGTCTGTAGAACTATAACGCTTTAACTTTACATTGCTTCATGTACATAGATCTCAGAGGATTAATTTCTTGTATGTGAGATTTATTCAAAAATAAAAATGCCATGCTTCAAAAAAGAATGAATGAGCCAGATTATCCATATATTGCATTGAGCCAGTCCCTGTTGGACTTTTACCATCCATGCTTTTCACAGCATCCTCTGCGCCAAAAATGTAAATCATTTTCGTGCTCAGATAAACACATTTTCACTAGATTTTTCATTATTCCTACAAATAAGAAATACAAAAATAAAAAGCAGCCACTGCTTTGCACAGAGACAAGTGGCGAGAGAGGGAGAGAGTAGTAGCCCAAACTTTATTGCTGGGAGAAAGTGTTTAAATACCCAGTCTGAAGAATCAACTTTGGAGCTCCAATGCACGGGGCTGCATGCGTACCGGTCGCCGTCATACTTTAATAGTCGGTTTAAATAAAGAACATAACTTATAATGAGCTTGTAATTATGAAGTTGATATGCCTAGATATCAGTCACCGATGTGTCTTGGACATAAATTAGGAGATATCACAGGAGAAAGGTGTGATTCTTTGCTTGCCCAATATATGCCGGTCTCCAGACATCATTATTCATTCATTCATTCATTCATTTTATTTAAGCTCAAAAGGCACTGAGGTTACCCTAATTTACAGAAACGTCGAGTAATTTACAGAAACGTCCAGCGAACAAAATAAAAACTGCAGCAAACAATAAGACAAACACAGAAGACATATAAAAACAATAACTTATAAGAACTAGATATATAAAAATGAAATCCTAAGTAGATTAAAAACAATTAAAAACATACGCAACGGAGCGTGGATCATGGATTTGAACTGTGCAAACAATGGCATTGAAACAAACTTTCAAATGTGTTAAAGGGCATTCCAAGAAAAAGAGGATTTGCCTAACTCAATGTGCGCCCTAGGGATTTTAAGTAAAAGTAAGTACATTATATCGTGTACAGCTCCAAGACAAGACAATATCTCAGACAGATACAAAGGATATTTCCCAATGAGGGTTTTAAAAATAAAATAACCAATATTTGTTGTGTCTCTCTGCTAGAGAGGGCTAGCCAACCATACCATAAAGCTCCCGTAATAAATCTGATAGCTGATGGCTTTAGGGTTGAGGCTGCAGCATTCCTATAGAGCCCATAGGATATTAGACAATATCACCATAGTCTAAAACTAAGGAACACCGTCTCTTCAGCAGAAAACTGTCAGCGTCTAATTAAATAAAATGTTCTTAAATAGGAGAAGACCTGATTGGTCTAATTGTTATGGCCAAAACGCACCCCTGACTATCCAGCTACTAAATACAACCTCTTTGCACCTTGGGCCGAGGCTTTGCGCCCAGATAACGGACCGTTTAACAGGCAAACATTTAAGGCAGAAACACCCAGCACATTTTGTGCTCTGCATTTTAGACCATGCACCAAGTCTATAGGGCCCAATAAAAAAACAAAAACATAATGGTTCAAATTTCAGATAATCAGAACAAAAGTCCAATTGGTTTACAGGGAACTGATAACACCTGTAAAAAGGGCAATGCAGTAGTAAAATGACAGTACCGTGCAGAGTACTAAAATATTCTGTCTAGGCATGTGACATCACACATGCAGACCAGTCAGGTGTGTTTGTGTCTAGGACCCTGGTCCTCCCTGGGGGCCCAAATGGACCCTCACGGGTCAATGGACTTTGGACATGATTGAAGTCCCAGAGATTAAAAGAATCATCTCAAATGGGGGTCCGTGGCCTTAATGCATATCAAACTGTGGGTAAAAAGGTTGAGATTATCCATATATTGCATTGGGCAAGTGCCTGTTGGACTTTTTCATCCATGCCTTTCACAGTATCCTCTGCACCAAAAATGTTAATAATTTTCGTGCTCAGATAAACCATTTTTCAAGCACTTGAGTTTTCATTATTCCTACAAAATAAGAAATACCGGTCTATCATATTAGACCGGTAATCACCGGTTTAAAATGTTCAAGACTGGGTGGCAAGTTATTAGCATTTGTGAGATCAAGGAGCTATATCGTTATGGCCAGCGTTTAGGAATTAAAAAGTCACAAATCTGAACTACTACAACTGAACTGTGTGTGCCTCTCATTGTTCAGAATGGTACCAACTAACTCAGGCGGTCCTGTACATTCAAGACCACTGCAAATTGCCTTATGGACTGCCCAAGTCTACTGTGTCATACCAGTTTTTACATCCTCCTTAGGGTTCGATTTGTAAAAAAAACAGAGGAGGAGACATTAACCACTTAAGCCCTAAATACTTCATCGTACAACAAATAGTGAATATAGTCCAACATATCAGTCTGCATGTACCCAAAGGAAAAGCACATACTTATTTACAAACTGACCAGAAGCGGGGATAAGACATCCCTATATTCAATAAAAAATAATGACCAGAGGGTCAGCAAATCAACCCCTGGTCCTTTCACTGTTTATGCTCCCTTACCCAACATCTCTATAAAGTATAGAGCAGGGAAAGAAGTACTTTAAAAAATGATGTCAACCAAGTTCAATAGCAAAATGCACTGCAGGAACTAAAAATATTATCAAGACTCGCCACCCACCACCATTTTAATTCTATTATAAAATGTTAGTTAAAGGACCACAGTGAAAATAAGCAAGCTTTTTTTGTCTTTTATCCATTTGAAAGATATGTACAAATAACATGCATTCTTAATAAAAAATCTGATGATAACGTAATGGCTGTTTTTTGAGGCGGCCGGGAGATGGGAGTTAAGGCACGCGTGTCTGGACTTCATGTGGTCCTTGGAGGAAGAAAAGCATCAGTGTTGAGAACTAAGTGGCGTAAATAAATCCTCTTCATTCAATCGTTAGGGTTAGGGTTAGGGTTAGGGTTAGGGTCTTGCAGAACGTGAGCGCTTATCCGTTTCGTGGCTGGCTGAACAGGAGCGGTGCCCGCCTGGACCGTCTTCTCACTGGAGTTCAGGACTTGGGAGGGGCCGGGGTGCCACCACCCCTGCTCCCGTGCTTGGAGCGGGACGCAGAGCGTTGGCGGCGGCCGCCGTTGCTACTGCGGCTACGGGAGCGAGAGCGGTAGCGGCGCCCACGGGACCGAGACCTGGAGCGGGACGCCGGGGACCTGGAGTGAGATCTGCTCCGAGGAGGGCCGAGGACTCCTCCTCCTCCTCTTTTGTTGAAGCGGTAGCAGTCATAGGCGTAGTGGCCCCTGTCTCCACATTGGTAGCACCTATCGCTGGGATCAAAACGGCGTTTACCGGGGCGACCGCCACGGCCCCTCCTGGACATGCCCGTGGACATTTCCACGCGAATACGGTTGCCACAGAGGAACTTTCCGTCCATGCCTTTCACGGCGTCCTCCGCGTCTCTGTGGTCCTCGTACTCGACGAAGGCGAACCCAGGCGGGTAGCGGGCTACCCAGACGGTTCGCAGGGGACCGTAGTGATTGAATGCTCGCTCCAGCTCATCCTTAGCAGCACCAGTTCCCAGGTCACCTATATAGACTTTACAGTCTGTGGCCCTACTTGACAAGTAGTATGACATCTGACCTGGCCTCCTTCCGCAAATTGGGTTGATGTACGAGTCAATTCTGAACAGAAAGGACTCCCCGATTACATGCAACCAATAGCTTCGACTATTATTGACCCTACTTTAAGTTTAAATATACACGTTACTAGTAAAGTTGCTACTTGGATGAGTATTAATTAATCGTACGCGTCACCTATAAATACGTATCCATGATGTATGACCCCATATTTGGGCAAGGCTTCAGCACCATCTGACTGCCACTGACCTCCATCCATTATGAAAGGAAAGTTAAATATTTCAAATAAAACATGAAAAAACGTCCTTGGTCAACTGGCAGCAAGTAAGTAACGTCATCAGACTCGTCATCTCCTATCGCGGGTAATAAGGTGAGACCAGGCCAGTCTGTGATGTCTGTGACGTATGATGACTCCATATTTGGCCAAGATTTCAGACCCTATCTCACTGACCTCTTAAGCCAGTGGTCCTCAAAGTGGCGTCCAGAGACCCCCAAGGGTCGTTGAGGAGTTATAGGTATGCAACTCTGAGAGTGTACGAACCAAATGGACCCGTAATGGGCCCTTGGCCTTATTGCATATAAAACTGGGGGTCCTTGAAATGAAAACGTTTGAGAGTCACTGATCTAAACTATCCAAACATGTCCTTTTGATTCATTACCAGGCTTATTTGGAGTCCTTCCACGCATTCTGCCAGCGGATTGGCGGCGCGACAACGGACGTTATGTGTCCTATCCTTGAGGTAAGGCAGTAAGATCCTCTGCGGACAGAAACAAGGCTTACAATAGTTTTCAATTATTTGACAGTTTCTTGTGTGCATGTGCGTGTGTGTGTGTGTGTGTGTGTGTGTGTGTGTGTGTGTGTGTGTGTGTGTGTGTGTGTGTGTTAAATCTTTGTGCACTCCTCAGTTCGAGGCGGACAGGAGGGCGTTCATCATCACAGTGAACTCGTTTGGGACAGACCTCAGTGGTTCAGAGAGGAGCGCTCTGTACCCCACCTGTGGCAGACTTCACCCCTACGGGCTGCAGCAGCTGGCCAGGGCAGAGGACCATGAGCAGGTCAAAGCTGTGGCTGACATCTACCCGGTGGGTCTGGATAACACTGACGGTCAGCTCTGTGCATCACTGTAGTTCCGGCTCAGGACAACTGTAGTTGAACCGGAAACGAATACGAAGGTCTACTGCCGAGCCAATAGCAATGATACTAATGAAGGCTCGGCTCCATTCTGGTCAAACAGAGTCAGGGTGCTGATATTGTACATGTTGGCTCACTAGAAAGTAGAAACACTACACCAGTGGATCTTAAAAGTGTGGTCCAGGGACCCTTATGGTTCTTTGAGGGGGTTCCAAATGGCCCCTTACGGGTGTACGGGTCCATTTGGTTCCATTTGTACACTCTCAGGGTTATGGGGGTCCTTGAAATCAAAACGTTTGAGAACCACTGTGCTACACTAAATGGAACAGAACCTTCATTAGTATCATTGGTATCACCTGTTAAGGAATTTCTTTCCAATATGGCGGCTGTGCAATCAAATGAAAAAGTGCAAAAGCAACTTCAATTTATGATGATCGAGTCGAACAGGTTTATGTTTACATTGTTGTTCAAATTGCACTTACAAATTAAATTAACACTATTGATGTGATTTGGGTTTTTTATATTATGGCTAGTGTTTTCGAAAGACTGCAACTTCTTATGTGAGTCGACGCAAGTGAAAAACTTATAGAAATTGAAATGAATGGCAGAATCGCAACATACTAAATTATTGTGATCTTATTGAATCATGGCCTAAGAATCGTGATCTTATGAAATTGTGAGTTCCTTGGTGATTCCAGCCCTTAACGAACAGTTCATGAGATGTAGCTATATTCTAAATGAGTGGTTCTCAAAGTGGGTTACAGGTCTGTAACTCTCCTAACTTGAACCACTGCTCTAGATTGAGTTTATAACATTCAAATGACGCATGATGCAGTGAGACTCAGCTTTAGAACGGGTTGATAATGGAAGCATTCCCTGCAGGACTATAAAATGATCTTCGAGGAACGTGAGCCTGGATCCAAGGCCAGAACTCTGGAGGACAGATTTTTTGAGCGAGAGGTAAAGCTCAATCAGTTTATCCAATTGCAATTACCCTGCCTGTCTGTCCTTACGTACATCTGTCTATCTGTCCTGTATGTATCTGTGTCTTTACCTGTCTATCTAACTGTGGTCTTTTAACCACATTAACCCTGGCATAGCTATTTTGGGCAGATGTTCATGATTGTCTCCGCCAGGCCGAAGGCATGTTTTACCCTCCGTCCGTCCGTCCGTGTGTGTGTCCGTGTGTGTGTCCGTCCGTGTCTAATCTCCGGCACCATTGGCTTGACCATAGAGATACTGTGTACCGATTTGCATGACGCTTGGACAAAATCTGTAGGAGTACTGTTAACACCTAATCTCCGGCACCGTTGGCTTGACTATAGAGATACTGTGTACCGATTTGCATGACGCTTGGACAAACTGTCCTCACTGTAAAAAAAATGTGCTTTACAAAAAGCGGCCTCCTGGTGGCGCTATAAAAGGCGTCGTGAAAATTTGTCTTTTGCTGTGACGCCATGCTGTGGAAAACACGCCCATAGGCTAAGCTCTGCTAGCCTGGGACCAGACGAATCTGCGAGTGCAAAAAAAAATTGCACTCTGCGATTTGGGTCTGGCACCGCTCCATAGAGAATCCACTTCCTCTCCCAGAAGACGTGGGGCACCAATCAGGGCCCAGTATTCGAATATGGGCGACTGTAATTGGTAGTTGGTTGTAGGTCTAACCAATTGCGTCGAGGGACATTTTTTTGATCCCGCCCCTTGGGAAACAAAACGTCCTCATGGAAGCACCAGACTCATATCGGCAGGGGCGGCAGTGGGGCGGCAGTGGCTCACGGGTAGAGTGGCCGGGTAGAGTGAACTGGAAAACCGCAAGGTTCCCTGTTCGATCCCGGGCTGGGGCGCTCCCCTAGAGTTAGTGTCGAAGTGTCCTTGAGCAAGACGCTGAACCCCTAATTGCTCCCGATGAGCAGGTTGGTGCCTTGCATGGTTTCCTCCACCATCGGTGTATGAATGTGTGTGTGAATGGGTTAATGGCACAATCAATGTTAAGCGCTTCGGATAGAAGCGCTATATAAATGCACCATTTACCATTTATATCCACGCAGTGATATAGTCTAGCTACGCCAGGCTAATGCTCTGCAGGACGTGTTGTGATTGGCTAGCGAGACACATGATGAAATTAACTTCAAACTTCGCAGACGTGCTGTGATTGGCTAGCGAGACGCATGATGAAATTAAAAAATCACACCAACTTCCTGACCTGGCGGAGACCTGTGCTCCGAGGAGCACATTTTCTAGTTTGCTATTTGCTTACTTTTTTAGCAAATAGCTAAAATAACAAATCTTCAAGCTCACATTCTTATTTCCTTGAGTAAATTTTGTTTGTTTTAATTTGTTTATTTTTATGTTATTCTAAAGTATTTGATTTTATTAACTATTGATTTTTACTGTACTATTTTGTTGTTTTAAAATCATTTCTATCTTTTTAAAGCACTTGGTAACTATGTTTCAAAAAGTGCTTTATAAATGAAGTTTATTATTATCATTCTTTTTCTGCAGGTGAAGTTGAACACGCTTGCGTTCCTGCAGCAGTTCCACTTTGGAGTGTTCTACTCCTACGTCAAACTGAAGGAGCAGGAGAATCGTAACATCGTGTGGATCGCCGAGTGCGTCACACAGAGACAGAAGTCCAAGATAGACAACTACATACCCATCTTCTAGTTCACTTGACTCTCAACGTCGGGTCAGGGGACCCCCAGGGGTCCAAATGAACCCTTAAGGTTCTTTTAACTCTGAGAGTTAATTAAACACTGAGGAATTTCCACTGTAGATTGGGGTCCCACTCCCAGGGATAAGAAATGATATCAAAAAGGGGGTCCTTGAAATGAAAAGAGTTGAGAATCACTGTTCGACTTAACATAGGACTAGAATAGATGCAAATGAATGCAGAGAAAAACTGAAATCATATAGTATTGACCCACTGACTGATGGCTTCATTGTTTGCACTGGTTATAATTAATGACAGAACTTTAGGTGGCCCAATAAATCGAAAACCCCATTTTTACATATTCACAGATCATTCATACAAGAGACACAAAATGTTAAACAATAAAGCTACTGCAAGGGCATTGGATAGTGTTTGATATAGTGTTTTCATTCACATTGTTGACATACAGCATGTCTAAATAAATCCATACATTGCGTGTGTTATGAAAGTACGTAATCAATTTGTACAAAATTCTGAAATGAAATCAGAGACACAAGTGCATTAATTAACATTAATTAACAGAGGAACAGTATAAAGAAGTGGTATAGCACATCAAAGTGATCAGCTATAGCAGCTAACGCACGTGAACCGAAACGCCCGTCTTCATTTGTGTCAAAGGTCCTCCCGTCTTTCATAGCCGCACTGAAATGAAAACAAGAAAACGCATTTGTCTTAAAAAATTCCTTTTGGCATTTCAGCATCACACAAGAGGAATTCAATGCAGAATAGCACTGCAAGATAAATCAAAAGATGACATGAAATGCTATTTTCAGAGTATTTAAGTTCTCTATTGTGACATTTTTCCATCTACAAGACTCTTCGCCGAAAATAGATGATTTACAAGCTCTGCAATTTTGGCCAAATGTTCCCCCCAGAATAGGGATGCTGGGGTTCAATTGGTATGGAAATTGGTTACGCTAATTAGGGACCACATTCTGGAAAATGCCATATCTTGGTAACTAACTGATGGATTTGAGCAGTCGTAGGATAAAAGAAGGGGTTTTGAGTTTTTTTTCCCACACCACCTCTTATCAGCTCAGCAAAATGAACAGCAAAGTGGCATAGCAACTGGACCACAAGCTGTCTGTCATTATGGGAACTCACAGCACTGTGCAGGGACCTCCAGTGGGACGTAGTTTCTCTGGCAGAGGTGGACAAAAGCCACAGCTAGTCGACATGGGGTTCTGGACACACCTGGGACAGTGTCACAGTGGCTCGTCTCACACACTGACAAGAACTGGCTGGGATCCACCTGACCGAGAAAGAGAGAGACAGACAGACAGACAGACATAGAGAGGACAGTGAATGATTAAAGTAGGCTGCAACAGTTAATTGAACTAATCGATTTTATTATTATTAGTTTAATATAATCAATCCTTATTTTCGGTGTGTAATGATAGGCGAAAAGTTTCAAAAATTGTGAAAATAGCCTACAAACTCACAACCCGATGCGATGCTACGCGTTGTGAGCTTGAACATCTGCCATTTTCGCTATTATTGCATGACACTGCTGTGCGACAAAGTAAAAAATAACACTTATGTGGTTAATCGATTTGTTGATTTAAAAACATATATGCTTCTCGATTATTCAATTAAACGTAGCATAAGATAACACGACATAATAATAATAATTTGGTACGCACTCCTTTGCTGTATTTGTCACATGTATTTCCATATCGTCTCTGTCAGGTGGAAACCTCATATGTCCAAAACTGTTACTTTTCAAATAAGTAACAGTTTTCAAAGATTCAAATTCAAAAGCATCAGAAGTAGCAGATCAAAACGTGTAGGCCGTTAATTTACGAAAAAAACACACAAACTTAGAATATGGAGATAGGAGGTTTCTGCCCGACAGCAACGATATGTGGTATCTGCATTTAGCCCGTCCTAAGTATTAGGAGCGGTTGGCGGCACAGGGGGCAGTGCCTCGGGGAGCAGTTAGGGGTTAAGTGTCAGTTCGACCGGGTTCGACCTTTGGTTTCCCAGGCGGCCCATTCAGCTACGGCGGCCCCTTAAGAAGATGAGTGACTCACTCACCACTCTGAAACAGGAGCTGAGTGGAGAGAAAGGGGAGGAGAACAGGGAGTGGCAGCTCGTGGGTCCGTTGGACGCTGTAGAACATGCTTCTGATGGGGAACACTCCGTCCTCACCTGGACCACAAACAAAGGATCAGGACTCACAGACTGTGAGTTACAGACCACTGCTACGACAGTGGTTCTCAAACTTTTCGAAGGACCCCCAGTTTTTGTATGCGTTAAGACCACAGACTCCCATAACTCATAGTGTGTACAAATGGAACCAAACGGACCCTTAAGGGTCCGTTTGGTTCCATTTGTACACTCTCTGAGTTAAGTCCTGTACAGGACAGGCCGATTCCTCACTATCAACAATTTAGCTGAGGAGTGGGACCCCCTGGAACCCCCTCAAGGACCCCTGTGGGATCCCTGGCCTGGACCTTACTTTGAGAACCACTGTGCTGGGGAAGTGGATGCTCTCATGTCAAGATACTTGTCACCCCAACCCCTAGTTTAATCATATTCAAAAGTCATATTGTACGATACCTGCCAACTGTAGATAAAGTCAGCCATGCTGTCAGCCTGAGTTCCGTCAGGCAGAGGTAATTCATTCCCTGCTTCATTGTCATTGGTCCCCAGGAGACCAGTGGACACACCTGCAAACACATATTGACAAATCTTTACTTGTAGAGGGACCAATACTTTGCTGCCACCTTTTGTCTTCCTATTGGGTGCAACTGTTAATGGAACTATTCGAGTTAATGGAGTGCTGAGCAGGGAGTACTGTACTGATGTGACGCGCGGGTCAGGTTTTTTCACAACCTGCCCCGCACGGGAACCTAACCCGCCCGGTTCCGCAAAAATCAATATAAATCAACGACTCGTCCCGTCTCGCAACCCGCCAAAAAAAAAAAAAAACACAGAAGCAAGTCCATTCAATTTCTTTCCAAAGAGAGAGAGAGAGAGAGAGAGAGAGAGAGAGAGAGAGAGAGAGAGAGAGAGAGAGGGCGACAGAGGGAGGGAGAGAGAGAGAGAGCGCGCGCGCGAGAGTATGTTTTAGTGTGTTTTTTTTCTTCTGTGGGTTGACCCGCTTCGCCCGCCCCGCCCGTCGTAATCTATAACCCGTCCGCCCGCCCGCCGAACCGCGGGACCTGCGTGTTACGGGTCGGCCCGCACATCACTACAGTACTGTATTAGCAGAGCCTGAACGCCAAGGTCAAATATAAATACTTGTATTTACATTTTAATAAATAAAATGTTTTCATTCTATTTGTGTTATTATCTGACTGAAATAAAGCAATAATCAGTTATATTTTGGGCTATTGTTATTTTAAGCAAAAAGTTTGAAAACATTTCATAAAAAATAGTGAAAATAGCCAATCTACATTTTGTAAATGTTTGCACAACACGTTGTGAGACAAAGTATAAAATAATACTTAATTAATCAATTGGTTCATATATACATTTAAAAAATCACACCCTGTGTGAAGGTAGCGGCGCCTTGATACATTTTGTCATCGATATGTGTTTATAATGTGTTTATAGCCATGTGTCACGTGAAGCTTGACCAATCACTTTGTTGACGGGTCTGACCAATCAGAACGTTGACGGGTCTGACCAATCAGAACGTTGACGGGTCTGACCAATCAGAACGTTGACGGTGAACATGGACAAAGTCAGGTATAGAGCAGGATCCGCTCTATACCTAAAGGTATAGAGCGGCTAGCGCCGCTAAAAATATATACTTTAAGATATTTGTCTCTGTCGGGTGGAAACCTCATATGTCCAAAACTGTTACTTTTAGGATTTAAATAAAAAAATAGCAAAGGTAACAGATCTACAAGCTCAAAACGCACCGCTTTGCACCGCGTTTCAAGACGCGTTTTGAGGTTGTGGATCTGCTACTTTCCATACTTTTGTGTAACGCTGTAGTATGATCAAGTAGGGCGTTAATTTACGAAAAAACACAAAAAGTATGGAGTATGCAGATAAGAGGTTTCTGCTCGACAGCAACGATTTGTCTCTCGATGATTATTGATAGAATATAATCAGAAAATGATCAATGGTTGCAGCCCTATGTTCCTACCATGTAACCATCCATCTAGAGTCAGGCTGCACACGTCCAGCGATAGGTCGCACAACACAGACACTCCCTTCTGATTGGTCACCTCCACCACGTTGGAAGTTCTCCTGACGACCATGTTGTTTCTGTTACGGGATGTGGGGGTTATATGGCAGCCGTCAGTCACCTGCAACATAAAACCAGGTCCTCAGGTAAATGTTTCCTGTTTGCAGGGACACTGAACCAGGCCCTGGAAGGAAGCAGACTTCAGTGTTACACAGTAAAACCCTCAGTGGTAAATTAACTCTGAAGAGTGTACAAATGGAACCCTCCTGGCTCCCAATCTGTGGAACAAACCCATTGCAGTCAGAACTGCAGACTCAATCCTCACCCCCTAGCACTTCACTCTCCCTGTTCCACATCTTGCCACCTTCTCTCGATTGATGCTAGCGACTGACCATAGCCTATGGCTACTATGTAGACACGTTCTCATGTTTTTGTTACTTATAGGCTTGTTTTTTATTAACCACAATGTTAAGAACTTATATTATAATTTAGATGCTAGGTTCAGTTTTTACCTCGTACCCTAGTTTCAATATACAGATTATTTCGATAGTATATTGTTTTAGACTGTAGGTTCTTGGTTTACCTGGGATCCTAGTTTCTTGAGGTACTGGACAGTCTCTCTGCATTCTATGTACTGTATCTGGATAAGAGCGTGTGCTAAATGTGTGTCCTACATTTTAAATTGGAACCAAATGGACCAGTGACTGAGGGCGGATAAGTATTAAGTGTGCCTACCGTGCAATGGCAAAACACTATTTTTTTACTCTCCTCGGAGTTACGGGTCCATTTGGGTCCATTTGTACTCTGTTCAGAGTTAAATTAACAGTAAGGATTTTACTGTGTAAAAGGACAACATTAGCAGTCTGTTTTTCATCTCTGCACAGACAGTAGGGAGTCAGGGTTCGGGTTACAGTGCCAGTCTAGATTATCTTCAATCCAAACAGACAGCGGAACGCATCAGGACAATTGTGAATGACATGGAGGTCCAGACAACACAAATGTAGGCAACACAGACTTAAACCCACACTGCCTGCGAGCACACAAAAACTCACTCATTGTACCGCAACAATAATAATACATTATTATTATAATTATAATTACTAGACCATACCCGGTCGGCGCAGCGCATCCGTGGGGGGATATACGCACATGATCTGGCAACCCGGGAGGCAGTTCGTCCCATAGCTGGGCAGCCCCGTAACCATGGCGACAGTGTTTGACACAAAAACGCTAATAAGAAGCTGAGATTTGATGAAATTGAAAAACGGGCTTCACAGTTGCGTTCAGATGGTAATGGTCAATGGCTGTGTGCAAAATCAGAGCAATTGGTCCAGCCAGTGAGGAGAACCGGGTATCTTCACTCACGTACTCACCACCACTACAGAGGTTACTAGAATTATAGTATGATAGTATGATATATTGCACTTTGCATTTAAAACAAATCTCATAAGTTCTAAGAAGGACAGCAAGGCAAAAACAGCCGCACAAAGACTCTCAAAAAGTCCAGTTTGAGAATAAAATAATAAAAAGAAAATGTTGTGCAAAACTTACACAAATTAGAATTAGAATTCCTCTCCTCCCGAAAAAGGATCTGCCACATGACTCTCAGATGCAAATCTGGGTGTCTTAGCAAATGACATCCTGTCACAAACATCCACATATATTCTCTCTAAAAGAGTGATTCCCAACCTGTGGGCCGGGCCCCACTAGTGGGCTGTGAGAATATTGCAAGTGGGACCCCAAATATTTGGCAAAACGCTAAGATTGTAATGATATTATACTGTAACATTAACATTAATGTGTCAATTTATGTGTCTTTAAAACCTTAAAAAAATAGTTCTCATTGTGATAAGTGATTGATAAATTGTGATTGATAAACCTAAAGTATACTACGTTAGTTCCATTGAAGCCGGGACACAATCGATTGATTGATCATAGAATAAACATGCTCTGACACATGTGGCGAAAAAAAAACCATCTCCTTTCGGTACCAAATCGGTGCAAATAAACACTTTCGGTCCTATACCGGTCCGTTGCGGTGGATGTCGACCGTGCTGTTGTTCATCCGCACCACCAGGGAGCGCTGGTGTGAGTGCGAGGCGGAGGCGAGCAGCAGCAGTGTGAAGGAGGCGGCCTGGGTGACATCTTGGGCCAGGAGGAGGACCGGACACGAGGCTGGCGGCAACTCATACAGGCGGCCGTCAAACGTCACCACAAACTGGTCTGCAACCAGTAGAGCCTGGTCTGATGGGGGAGGGTGGGTGGGGGGGGGGGCAGAAAGATATACGATATTAGAGAGAAGGATGCAGGTCATGTTGTGCCGGAATAGGTGGGACAGTGGGATTTTCTGTCAGTTATTATGGAAAATTATGTTTGCGTTTCTCAAACATTTTCTTGTCATTGCTTTTGGGCAGAAACCTCTTCTTCTTTCCATATTCTAACTTTTTGTGTTGTTTCCTAAATGAATGCCCTACTTGATCATACTCCAGCGTTACATAAAAGTACCGAAAGTAGCAGATCCACAGGGTTGACTGATCTGCTGCTTTCGCTATTTTTCAATTTGAATCCTGAAAAGTAACAGTTTTGGACATGTGAGGTTTCCACCCGACAGATACGATATCGAGGACCCCAAATGTATGTGTATTTGGCCACGGACCCCCATCTGAAGACCTACCTCCACTCTACTATGACAGAAAAACGCCTTTAATAAAAAATATAATATAATTTCATACAAATATAAACTTCATGTTGTCAACACTTTGGCTATTCAAAAATAGGTGATCTACAAAATATCAACTTCATGTTGTTGACATCTACATTTTTGTTGTTAAAAACCTTAAAGAGTTTGAAGACAAATCTACTCTTCTGGGGGTCCCTGGCACAAAATATTTTCAGATGGGGGTCCGCGGCATGAAAATGTATGTGATAATTGACCTAATTGGACCTGTTCTCTCACAGTTACATTAATACTGAGGATTTGACTGTGTGCTGTATACACAATAACATACAGTACGTACTTTAACTGTGAGCTTACATGTGAAGGGGCTGTCGATGATCCTCCTCTTCAGGCGGTAGAGCTCGGCCGTGGGCCTCAGCGAGGCCAGGGTCTGCAGGGGTCCCAGGATCCACTCCTCCAGGAGGACGTCTATCACCCCAGACCGGGGGGTCCGCAGCGGGGGCAGTGGGACCACCACAGACACTGAGCAGTCGCTGCAAAAGTCAACATGATTGTTGTGTATTTAATGCAGTGGTCCTCAAACATTTTCTTGTCAAAGACCCCCAACTGTGGACCCACATCTGAAACAATAGTGTGCCAGGGATCCCCATAATAAAAGATTTGTGTTTTTTGAGATTTTTTGATTCAGTTTCACTTTGATCTTGTCGACTGGCAGTATAACATACGGTAAAAAGCTTATCAAATTTAGCTGGGGACCCCCTGGAACCATCTCACCCCCTACTTTGAGAACCACTAAATTGAACCCGCAGATTAATCCAATGCTTTGTACAGCAGCTGACACGTCTGAGAACGTTTCCCGTAAATGAATAAAAATAAACAAAAATATAGCTGCAAGCAGCGATAATATGGGGCCAGGAGAGAGAAAGAGAAATGATAATTCCTTTAACAGGTCAGTTCATGAAAGTCCTTGCGGTCTTGTTTCCAATGAGGGCCTGTGAGCAATTAGGGGTTAAGAGTCTTGCTTGTGTCGATGACAAATTTCATCGACACATTTGCTGACCTGGCCTGGAATCGTACCTGGGGCAACCAGAGCCTCTGGTTCCCTAGGCGGGCTCACTAACCACTCAACTATGGCCGCCCCTGAGAGAGAGAGAGAGAGAGAGAGAGAGAGAGAGAGAGAGAGAGAGAGAGAGAGAGAGAGAGAGAGAGAGAGAGAGAGAGAGAGAGAGAGAGAGAGAGAGAGAGAGAGAGAGAGAGAGAGAGAGAGAGAGAGAGAGAGAGAGAGAGAGATGGAAACGGAATAGATTGAAGATAGAAACGGAATAGATTGAAGAGACAGAGAGAGAGACATGGAAACGGAATAGATTGAAGAGAAAGACATGGAAACGGAATAGATTGAAGAGAGAGAGAGAGAGAGCCATGGAAACGGAATAGATTGAGTCATGTTTTTTGCAATTCAACTTAAATGAGTGTGCATCAAGTGAGGCTTGAACCAGCAACCTTGCGGTCGTGAGGCACTCTTAGGTAGCTGCAACACTACCTATAGTGCTATAGCTTTGTCCAGGCTGATGTTGTCTGTTGAGGATGACAAACGCTTGCCTTCTGTCATGACCCAAGCCCCTGTTTCACTAACACTAAGATCACTTGTTCACAAACAATTTACCAATTAAGAAATTGTACATCTCCTTAGAAGCAAAACTAGTGAAAGTAGCCGATCTACAAGCTCACAAACCATTAAAAGTTGTCAGATTGTACATCGGCTATTTTCACAATGAAGTATGTTATACATTGAAAAAACATACTCTCATTGCTATCTGAAAAGTTGTGAGATTGTAGATCAGCTGTATGTAAAAAACATTCAATTAAGTATTTCATGTTATCTTTAACAATTGCAGATGTATTCATTGATAGTCATGTTGTGTGAAATGCAACTTAGATGAAGTCTGCACCAAGTGAGGCTTGAACTGGTGACCTTCAGGTTGTGGGGCACACATTTAAGCGAGAAGCCACCAACAGACAAGAACCTGTGAAAAAGGAGATCACACAGATCATACAGTTTCACGCAAATAGCTGAAAAATCCTGGGTTTAAGTGTTTTTCAAACTGCTCAAGATTGCGGACAATCTAAGGGCGGTGCTTACTGGTCAACGTGATAGATGTGTTCCTCATTAGTCAAGGCACATGTGTAAGCAGGTCTAATGGCTGTCGGCCAAACGAAGCATGACTTTTGCCTGTTTAAAGTTTCAATTTTCAAAAAATTGCTATAGCGCCCCCGTTCGACCAATTGGAGTAAGATTGGTTTCAGTGATATTTGGAATGGCCCTTTACATTTCTGCAAAGTTTCAAAGAATGGTAAGTCTGCATGTATGTGTTAGGGGCAGATGAATAATTGTCATAAAACTGCAATATTCATTGGCTCATTAAAGCTTCATTTTTTCACTTATGGAAGATATTTTGCAAACGTTTTTTGGTATAGGTCCAAAGTTCATGTGTAAAAAGTTTCGTGCAGATTATAGACCGGTGGGATTTCTGAAATATGTGATTGTTAGAGGCATTTGGGGGTAAAAGTCGGGAACCAGGCCATTTTACATAATTCAAGGGTGCTGAATCAGAAAAACACGGTTCCCAAGCAAAATTCTTAGTGCTTAACCTCCTAATTTGCATATCAAAATGGCTGCCGATTTTGAAGTATTTCTTAAACAACTCTATAACAAAGCAAGCAAATCTGACAAATAAAGTGTATATATTTATGTTCTGAGGGTCATACAATGTGTGGAAGATATTTGTAATGTAATACATGTAAATAAATATGCAAATTAGAGGCCACCATTACATAAAATGATGTACCGTAGTACTCAAACGGTGCATCCCCCTTATTTTGTTCCTAATTATCTGTATTTTTGCCATCCTTAGGACATCTAAAATACATACTTTTTCCCCATGCTAAATGTTTAGTTTTTGACCTTCTAATCTGCATATTTGAATGGCTGCCAAATTGGCAAATTCGCACCTTTATCTTCAATAACTCTGTGGCCAGGCAAGCAAAATTGACAAATGAAGTGTCTATATACATTTTCTACAATGTGAGTAAAGAATTTGTAAGTAATATAATATGATAATATAATATAATATAATAATCAGCCTACTCCGAAATATGCAAAATAGCCATAACAGATAACGGTTTAGTACTCTAAAGATACTGTATTGGCCATTGTTGAACGAAAGTCTAGACACTAGACCACATTCATACAAGGAGGTTGATCATCACTCCGTTGCTGACATGCACACATGGCTGTGCATCGTAACCCAGATTTCCGGCATTTGCAACGACGTGTTGTGCATTGCTTATGGCATGCACATGAAATCATTTCTATAGGCTATACTAGCATGGAACAGGTTGGACTAGGCTAGAGTAGGTTGTACTAGACTCTAATACTCCCTATTAGGCTTTACTAGTCCCTTGTCAGCCCTGTAGATACTCAGACCATAGGGACTAACCACTGTGTACACAGGCCATAGCTTGTGTGTGCACGAGCAATAGTTTTGCATGAACCTTTGTAGACCATAGTACAGATCTGCCTTGTACAGCCTAATATAGCCTAGTACAGCCTAGCAAAGCCTACTAGAGATTAAAAAATCACACCCTGTGTGAAGGTAGCGGCGCCTTTGATACATTTTGTCATTGATATGTGTTTATAATGTGTTTATAGCCATGTGTCGCGTGAAGCTTGACCAATCACTTTGTTGACGCACCTGACCAATCAGAACGTTGACGCACACGGACAAAGTCAGGTATAGAGCGGCTAGAGCCGCTAAAAAGCCTATTAGAGACCAGTAGAGTCTAGTACTGTACAGCCGAGTACATCCAAGACTAGTCCAGCCTTTTGGGAGAACAGACTAGGGGAGGGTGGTATAGGCTATACTAGCATGGAACAGGCCGGACTAGGCTAGACTAGGTTGTAATAGGCTGTACTAGACTCTAATAGGCTCTATTAGGCTGTACTAGGCTCTTGTCCGCCCTGTAGATCCTCAACCCATAGGGACTAACCACTGTGTACACGGGCAATAGCTTGTGTGTGCACAAGAAATAGTTTTGCATGAACATATGTAGGCCAAAGTAAAGTACTGCCTTCTATAGCCTAATAGAGCCCAGTAAAGCCTAGCAACGGCTGCTAGAGCTGAAAGCAGACCATTAGAGCCCAGCAGAGACTAGTACAGTAAAACCTAGTACACCCAGGTCTAGCCTAGTCCAGCCTGGTGGGAGAACATAATAGGGGAGGGGGTACCAGGCTATGCTAGGACTGATAAGGCTGGACTAGGATAGATGAGGCTGTACTAGGCTGTACTAGACTCTAATAGGCTATATTAGGCTGTACTATGCTCTTGTCAGCCCTGTAGATCCTCAACCCATAGGGACTAACCACTGTGTACACGGGCAATAGCTTGTGTGTGCACGAGCAATAGTTTTGCATGAACCTTTGTAGACCATAGTACAGATCTGCCTTGCACAGCCTAATAGAGCCTAGTACAGCCTAGCACAGCCTACTAGAGCTTAAAACAGCCTATTATAGACCAGTAGAGTCTAGTATAGTACAACCTACAGTAGTACACCCATGACTAGTCCAGCCTTTTGGGAGAACAGAATAGGGGAGGGGGTACAAGGCTATGCTAGGACTGATAAGGCTGGACTAGGATAGATTAGGATGTACTAGACTATACTAGGCTCTATTAGGCTGTGCTAGGCTCTTGTCAGCCCTGTAGATACTCAGACCATTGGGACTAACCACTGTGAACACGGGCAATAGCTTGTGTGTGCACGATCAATAGTTTTGCATGAACCTTTGTAGACCATAGTACAGATCTGCCTTGTACAGCCTAATATAGCATTGTACAGACCAGCACAGCCTACTGGAATTTAAAACAGTCTATTAGAGACCAGTAGAGACTACAACATCAAAGCCTAGTACACCCAGGTCTAGCCTAGTCCAGCCTTTTGATGGAACAGACTAGGGGACGGCGATATAGGCTATACTAGCATGGAACAGACTGGACTAGTTAAGACTAGGTTGTACTAGGCTCTATTAGGTTGAACTAGGCTGTGCTAGTCCCTTGTCAGCCCTGTAGATACTCAGACCACTGTGTACACGGGCAATAGTTTGTGTGTGCACCACCAATAGTTTTGCATGAACATGTGTAGGCCAAAGTAAAGTACTGCCTTCTATAGCCTAATAAAGCCAAGTACAGCCTAGCAAAGCCTGCTAGAGCTGAAAACAGACTATTAGAGCCCAGCAGAGTCTAGTACAGTAAAGCCTAGTACACCCAGGTCTAGCCTAGTCCTAGGACTAGGCAGTAATAGGCTGGACTAGGCTGTACTAGGCAGGGCCCATCGGGGGTGGGGGGGGGACACAAGCCTGTATGGCAATCAACTGAAAAGTTAGGCTACATAGCTTAAACAATTTCAGCCTTTCCCTGTTGGCCGTCTAAGCGCATCTAGGAAGTTTCATAGGTTTTCGATGCTGGGAATTGGAGTTATGGCTGTTTAAAGCCCAGCCAATAGGAACACAGAGGGGCGGGGCTTAATACATTTCAGCTAGTCCCTGTTGGCCGTCTAAGTGTACCTATAGCCATCCCCATCCCACTCTATATAGTTATGTTGAAAGTAGTTTGTGTTCAGTTATCAGTACCAGTTCTGTGGCTCTAACTCATTCTGGGGGTGAGTTATACATGGGGGCAATTTATTTTTTGGTCATCAGGGGCCAAATGTACCAGGATTTTTCCATGATCTAAATATGTATTTTAGATGTCTTAAGGATGGTAAAAATACAGATAAGTAGAAATAAAATAAAATAAGGGGGATGCGGATGAATCACTTTAAGTATGAAACCGTTTTCTGTAATAGTGGCCTCTAATTTGCATATTTATTTACATTATTTACATGTATTTACATGTATTACATTATAAATACCTTCCACACATTGTCTGACCCTCAGAATATAAATATATACACTTTATTTGTCAGATTTGATTGCTTTGTTATAGAGTTATTTAAGAAATACTTCAAAATCGGCAGCCATTTTGATATGCAAATTAGGAGGTTAAGCACTAAGAATTTTGCTTGGGAACCGTGTTTTTCTGATTCAGCACCCTTGAATTATGTAAAATGGCCTTGTTCCCAACTTTTACCCCCAAATGCCTCTAACCTCCTTATAGAAGGCCTTTTTTCTGAAATCTCTCCTGTCTATTTACTCAAAAATCCCAGGAGGAGATAGGTTTTAACTGTTTTTCATATAATTCAAAATGGTGGGAGATCTAAAGGTCAGAGGTCAAAAGTCAGAGTGTGAAAGTTGTTCAGCATGAGGAGACGCATGTGTGCATCGAAGTTTCATGGCTGTAGGTGAAACAGGGCATGAGTTGTACCTGTTCAAAGTTGTCATTTTCAACTGAGTGCTATAGCGCCACCTTTTGACGAAAGATTGTGAGAATTATTTTTTGATCGTTTTTCATGACCATCTATCATATGGCCGAGTTTCATAAAAAGCGACTGCACGGTTCAGCCAGAACTGGCAAAAACGGCGGAAGAAGAAGAAGAAGAAGAAACGGAATAATGCCAATAACAATATGGGTCCATGCTGGAAGCCTGGCCCCATAAATACAGCATAAATCCAAAATAATATTCCTTTATCCCGCTGGCGTTAGTCGAGAGAAACAGCCATTACAGAAACATCCTCTGAACCCTGTGTTTGTCGATTATAATGAAAGGAGAGGAGATGAGTAGCTGTGCATCACCTGGGGCCATGTTCAAATTGCACGCAGGGCTTATTATTAAGCCCTTTTCCAATAAAGGATTCAACATAGCAATGTTCTTTTTTATCGTCCTCTGCCGAGAAACAATAAAAATGCCAACGCGTCGCGATGGTTTGCATTACTTTGTTACGCAAGCAGACCAGACCAGACTCTGGATAAAAGCGTCCGCGAAATGCCGACGTGAATTCAAATGGTTAAGTGTAATTGTAAATTGCATCGGATGACTTTGATTGATCGATTTATTTACAGTACAGTACAAAACAAAAAATGCACATTTTAGTCAAAAGGATGGCACGAGAAAGCCCAGAGGCTTATTTCCATTGTGGTCCCATAAATACAGTTAAAAACAATAAAATGCATACAATTTAGTTTAGAAAATAAAACCTGTATGTCTATAGCCTCGGAACACCTGAAGACATTCACTCACAAGGACAGCATACAGTGCGTAACATGCATTTTGTGAGCATGCAAGGATGGCCACAGCAGCAATACACAGCATTGTGTTTAATAGACACTACTTATTATTTATTTGTTCCAGGACCCTACAGTATACCGGGGAAAATATCGTCTGTCGGGTGGAAACCTCATTATGTACAAAACGGTTACTTTTCAGGATTCAAATTCAAAAATAGCAAAAGTAGCAGATCTACAAGCTCAAAATGCGTAGCTTCGCCCACATTTTGAGCTTGTGGATCTGCTAATTTTGATGCTTTTGTGCGACACTGTAGTATGATGAAGTAGGGCTTTAATTTACTAAAGAAAACGTAAAAATATGGATGTAAGAGGTTCCTGCCTGACAGCGACGAAATTTACTATGTTTTAGAGCAGTGTTTATATGGTCCCTTAGGGCTCTATACCAAGGGTCAAGTCTTAGATATTTACGATGAGGCCGACACGGAAGCTTATAAATGGCCAGAGTGGCGCTGTTTTACCCTGCGCCGACCTGCGGTGTCAGAAAGAATTTATTTTAACGCAAGTGAATGGGTTTTTAGACTAGATTTTCTTACTGTAATAAAAATTGTCATAAATTCTATATGCTTCCAGTCGCTAGTTTAAAGTCTCCTTTCAATCATCAGGATATGCGTTTTGCTAAATTATGGTCCTATTTATTTTAAAATTGACGATAAAGTAGGCTATTCTCTAGGAGGGGCGGGATGATTTGATTGACAAGCTACACAACCAATAGCATTCATTCCCCGCCCCCGCTCTTGATTGACAAGCTACCCAACTAATAATGGTCTGGTCTCATTCTGCAGGATATGACGCGATATGACGCAATATTGAAAGATGGCGGACCTACAGTCTTGGAACAATCGGCTTCATTTTCGGTCTGTAGAAAGCAGAGGAGTGGCTTTGTCCATCTCATTTATACAGTCTATGCTCTATACTAGTGTCTTTTCAGTTTTCTGTTATTGTGAAAATAGCAAATCGACAAGCTCACAACGCGTCGCAGCGCGACGCGGTGTGAGCTTGTCAATCAGCTATTTTCAGCGAAAGGCTTCCCCACAATAAGGATGCTGGGGGGTAAGTGGTTAAATCCTATTCAGAAAAAGTGAAATAACCAATCTACAAGCTCACAACACGTTGTGATGTGCTTGTAGATCAGCTACTTATAAAACATCTTGAACAATTGTAAAACCTTTTGAATAATTGTGAAAGTTTTTACCAACACAAATCCTCTCTTATGTTGGACTCTTAGGGACATTTTTCCTCCCTAAAATTCTCTCGCACCTTTAAAAAAAGAATAACCCACCCCCCCAAAAAAACATTTGTATGAAAATGTTGGGATATTTACTTATATTTACTACATCAAAACCCACTGTTTCAGACACTTTAACCACTTAAACCCCAGCATCCGTATTGTGGGGTTAAAGGACGACTTCACCACTTTTCAATATATCTTCACATAATAGGTCCTCACTAATGCTCATGATAAAATGGTAAAAAAAAAATCTAATCAGTCTGTGTCTCAGAGGAGGGCTGTGAACAGTTCAGAAACCCGTCTACCAGTGACATCATCGATGGGGAATCCAAGCTAATAGAAACTGCAGGCTTGGTATTCCTGGAAAGTTGCAATGCAATAATAGAAGCCATTGTTCTCGTGTTAATAAAAATCAGGAAAAAAAAATTGTAATCTTTTTGGGAAAGAAAATCCTGCCTAACGATGATGTCACCGGTAGACGGGTTTCTGGACTGTCCACAGCCCTCTTATGAGACACAGACCAAGTAGAAAAAAATTGTATCATTTTATCATGAGCATTGGTGAGGACCTATTATATGAAGATAGGTTGAAAAGTGGTGAAGTCGTCCTTTAAGCTTTCGCAGAAAATAGCAGATCGACAAGCTCACGTCGTGAGCTTGTCGATCTGCTATTTTCAGCGAAAGCCCCACAATTACAGAGAACTGAAAACGAGACACTGGCATAGAGCCCTGAAGGACTATATGGGGGTTTAAGTTCTCGGATGAGGTTTTGTGGGGGGCTCGTGTATCTTTTAGGGGTGCAGAGCCTGACCTGGGGGACAGTTTGTAGACAGACGCCAGACGCTTCCTCGTTCCAGACAGCATGCCTGACAGCCTGCTCTCTGCCCAGTGTACAGTCTGCTGGCCTGCCTAACACACACACACACACACACACACACACACACACACACACACACACACACACACACACACACACACACAC
Organism: Gymnoscopelus microlampas; assembly: GCF_963454915.1. Classification (NCBI taxonomy): domain Eukaryota; kingdom Metazoa; phylum Chordata; class Actinopteri; order Myctophiformes; family Myctophidae; genus Gymnoscopelus; species Gymnoscopelus microlampas. The sequence goes on from NC_139942.1 coordinate 18,125,041, forward strand.
ACACACACACACACACACACACACACACACACACACACACACACACACACACACACACACACACACACACACACACTATAATCTGTTTGTATAGCACTGCTGTAACAGAGTTACAAAGCAATTGACATAAAATATAGGATATAAAACAAGCATCTGTAGCAAAATAGTAATAAAATATATACTGTACTGTATATATGATGATGGTACATCATTTTGCTCATAAAAGCATGTATGCACATACATGATACATGGGCACCTGGCAGCCTGGGGGGCCCCACATTCACTTAATGCTACCAGCAGGTCGATATACCAATACTGATATATTATTGCAAGTTTACATTGTATTTGTATTTAAGTTCATAAAGTTAATATAATCATTTCTAAAAGCATTTGAGATTAAATACAAATGTTACACTTAAGCAATATTACACGAGAGGGTGTGCTTTACCGTCATTATTGGCACGCCAGTGATGCGGTCAGGAACGAGGCGCAGCCGAGTTCCGCGAGCATCACTGAAGTGCCAATAATGTAGGTAAAGCAAACCCTCGAGTGTAATATTGCGATTATACAACAGTTACCAACAAAACACATCCAAATGTATTCATATTGTGGGGCAATTCATAATAAAAATGTTTTGCTATTATCCGTTTCCCTGTAAAGAGAAGAGATTATTTGACTGAGACATTAAATAGTCCCTGTAGCAGCGCTCTGAGGCACCGTCTCATCAGCACAGCTGATTCCACTCAGTGCACTCCGCTCAGTGCACAGTGCGGAGTGATTTATTAATGTGATTAGGCCCGTGCTATGATGCTGGTTTGAAGCACGGCTAGAAAGCTATTTCAACCAATCAGATTGCTTGGTCGGAACTACCTGTTGTATAATGAATAATAATTGTTAATATTCCTTTATTATTACTGTTGTGACTATTATAGGCTATTTGAGTGATGGGGTGAGTGTGCAAGTACTCAACGTGGCCCCCTAGACTCTAGGGGGCCACGTTGAGTAGTTGCACTCTCACCCCATCACGTTTACAATGAAGGGAGCTTCATTGTAAACGCTCCCTCTAGGGCCTAGAGGGAGCGTGGAAAATGAATGGCCCTCTCCATCATCAAAGTTGCCCAACCCCGACATACATCATAGGCAAGCGCAGAGGTACCCTTTAACCACTTAAACCCCAGCATCCGTATTGTGGGGTTAAGCTTTCGCAGAAAATAGCAGATCGACATGATCACGTCTTGTCGATCGGCTATTTTCAGCGAAAGCCCCACAGCCCAACCCCGACATACATCATAGGCAAACACACACACACACACACACACACACACACAGTTTTCTGTTAATGTGAAAATAGCAGATCAGCGAAAGCCTTCCCCACAATAAGGATGCTGGGGTGTAAGTGGTTACACACACACACACCCCTAGACTCTAGGGGCAGGGCCGCTTCTCCCGACACGCACACTACGCAGGTTGCGTGGGGCCCCGCCTACCCGCCGATCAAAGGAGCCCCCTCTCCGCCCCTTCCCTTCAGCAGAAAATAACGTGCATTACTGCGTTCACATCAGCGCAGGCTGTGCAGCGCTGCTTGTCACCCTAAAACCGAAATAAAGTAACAAAAAAAGTAACTTTATCCGCGGGAAACCCGAAAAAAAAAAAACACGGAGGACACATGCCCGTATCATGCGTAGAGCCCCTGTGGAGTCTAAAGCGGCACTGTCTAGGGGGCCACGTTGAGTAGTTGCACTCTCACCCCATCACGTTTACAATGAAGGGAGCTTCATTGTAAACGCTCCGCGTTCCGGAGCGTGGAAAATGAATGGCCCTCTCCATCATCAAAGTTGCCCAACCCCGACATACATCATAGGCACACACACACGCACACGCACGCACACGCGCACACACACACACACGCACGCACGCACGCACGCACGCACGCACGCACGCACGCACGCACGCACGCACGCACGCACGCACGCACGCACGCACGCGCGCGCGCACACGCGCACGCACACGCGCACGCACACGCGCACGCACGCACATGCACGCACACACACACACCTCAAAGCTAAAAGCTTTGATCTTTTTTGAGCTATTTCCACTCTTTTTGAAAATATAGGAACATTCTTAACATGGAAACGATTATGAGGATTATGCAATAAATAATTGCGACTATCTCAAAAAATTAAGATAAGGCGATTATGTAATAATCAGGCCTAGCCAATACTAATTTTCCACAATGATGGACCACAGACTTCACACGCTTAACGGGTAACTTTCAACTTCCCTTCCAAAAACCAGTGTGTATATAAACACCCAACACCAGGGCCATCATCTCACCAGGTCCAGGGCGGTGCCCAGGGTGCTGAGGCTGGCGTGAGCCAGGGGTCTGAGCTGAGGGTTGTGTAGGAGCGGAGGTAGGGCCTCCGCCATGCCGGAGGTCCAGTCAGACACCAGCTCCCTCCACAGCAGCTCCAGCCTCTGGCCTGTCACGTCATGGTACACTCCTGCCACCGTGGCCAGCGGCCCTGACCCATGGACAAGATAGATGACATCACTTAATTCTGAGAGTGCCACAAAATGGAACCAAATGGACCCGTAAGGCTCCATTCAGTGGTGGAAAGAGGTACTCAGATTTAGTATTTACTGTAAGTGAAAGTAGCAATAGTAGTTAAGTAAAAGTCCTGTGTTCAAAATTTGAATTGAGAAGAAGTGCAAAAGTGTTCGGTTTTTAAGTCTGACGTCATTTTGTAGTCCAACGCCACTTCCGGGTCCAAAAGGCACCAGAGCCGTCCACTCTTCATTGTAAACAAACATGTTGGAACCCGTAAATCCATTTATAATAACCTCCTTTTTCAGAAATGAACCATTGAGGGTTAATAAGGGTCTTAATGCTAATATCATAGACAGTAAAAAGTAGGCTAATATTTATATTTATATTTATTAACATTATATCTATTTTTTATATGTATTTATATATATATTGATATATATATTTATTTATATATATATATTTATATATATATAAAATAACGATTTCCTCTTCTCTTTATCGTTGCCAGGAAAGCGGTACAATGACACCTTGGTCGTTATTTTAGTCTCAGATCTGTTAAAACAGCGAGGGACATTGGGAAAACACACACTTGGACCCGGAAGTTGTTCTGACGGGGTGCAAAGTCACGGCTTAACAACAGAATTGGCGTCAAAAGATACTTAAAAGGGAACCGGATAATAGATTTTTGGGGTTATGGGATAAGTGACGTACGGTTGATATACTCTTTGGCCCACCCTCTATAGCCTGGCGTAGACAGACTATATCACTGCGTGGATATGAGTCTGGTTCTTCTATGAGGACGTTTTTTTTCCAAGGGGGCGGCATCAAAACAATGACTCTCGACGCAATTGGTTAGACCTACAAACCAACTACCAATTACAGTCTCCCATATTCGAATACTGGGCCCTGATTGGTTACCCCCGTCTTCTGGAGCAGGAAATGGATTCTCTATGGAGCGGCGCCAGACCCAAATCCCAGAGTGCAATTTATTTTTTGCAGATTCGTCTGGTCCCAGGCTACACCATCTCCATGCCAGCAGTTCGAGCATTTTCAGCCAATGTAGTTATATTATATAAGTGCAATGTACATCTTGTTAAACACAAGGGGGCAATTATAAACAACTACGATTTGCTTGCACAGCGATTATTCATTCCTTCGTGCGGATATACGGAAGTAGGAATCACTCTGTGACATAAATATGAGATAACATAATGACATTTCTAAATGAGCGGCGCCAGAACATCATCATGAAAGTATGAAAATATGCTGATTTTATGGTACATTCAGGGCATGTAGTATGTTCTTTTGCACTATGGGAAACAATGGTAGTTATCACCCATTCAGACTCACTCCTCAGCTCCTGTTGGCCCAGCAGGGAGGCGTGCTGCAGCAGGGCGAGGAGGCCAGGCAGGGCGTGGGTCAGAAGGTGTCGCGCGGGGCTGTACCTCCACAGGCCCCAGGCCTCTTTATCCTTCTGCCCCAGCATGGTCTCTGCTTGCTGGGTGACGTGAAGGGCTGCAGCACTCACCTCCTGGAGGAACTCGCTGTCTCTGGACTGGGAAGAACACACACGAGACAAGAGAAAAACAACAGCCATCGTCAGTTTGTAAATCGTCTTTTTGTCGGGTGGAAACCTCATACAGTATGTATGTCCAAAACTGTTACTTTTCAGGAATCAAATTCAAAAACAGCGAAAATGGCAGATCGACAAGCTCGAAACACACGCGTTTCGAGCTTGTAGATTGGATATTTTTTATGCTTTTGTGTGACGCTGTAGTATGATCAAGTAGGGCATCAATTTACGAAAAAAACACAAGACTATAAAATATGGAGATAAGAGGTTTCTGCCCGACACCGACGAAATGTTCAACATTGTAGGACAGTCTCCTCCATGAAACCACCATAAACGACGTTGTGAATACAGTACCTGGCGTCTGAACTCTGCGAGGAGGTGCTGTGCAGTCCTGACTCTGTCCAGCAGGGTGTTCCGTATCCGCAAACTCACATAGTGAGCGCGTTCCTGTGGGAGTGGAGAGGTCACATGACAGGCTGGATTTTCAGACTAATGCTTAAAGGGGTGTTTCACTTTAACCCATTAAAACCCGGGAAAGCATCTGTGTCATTTTAGATTTGAGCTAAATATATATAGCAAGGTTTTTCAGTCACGTTAATTGTGTATGCTATGCTGATGAATTGAATACATAGGCCCACAATGGAAACAAGTCCTCAGGACTTTTTTGTGTTATCCTTTTAGCCTTACTGTCTGACTGTACCACGTGCTGTTTACGTTTCTGACTAATAGAGTATTCAATCAATCATCACACCTCTATTCCATAATCGTCCGTACCTCAGTTGCAAACAAACTTTCCGAACAGCCGCTGGCTCTGAAAACGAGGCTGTGATTGGCTGCTCCCACGGAGACGGAGGCGAGAACTCGAGGGACGGCCGTGTCCTCCTGTCTCCGGACGTCCAGGGTCAACATCCGTCCCCTCTCCACACACACAGACACACTGAGGTCCTCACCTGGGTCTGGGTCTAAACACACACACACACACACGCACGCACGCACGCACACACACACACACACACTTTTGAATTGCTGTACTTGTGAGGACATCAACATTTTACAACGGTGATTTTATGAATGCCATTTGTTTTATTTTCTCGTCATGAATGGAAGGAATCTGTGTTTACCATTTCTATACCCTGCTGTGGCGTGTAGACATCTGCCCTGTAGCGCCCCCTTCCACCAGAGGTGCTCACTGCGGTCCAGCCTGGCCTGTATCTGGAGCCCGGGCCCCCGAGGTGAGGATAGGACCCTGCCCACCACCTCCATACTCCAATTACCTATCCTAGACTACACACACACAAGCACACACACTTTTCTATGACAATAAATGGTAAATAAAAAAAAGAAGTATACTAACAGTAGCTATAAAACCTGTCCCCCCCAAGCAGAGCAGGGGTGCAATTCAATGGTCGCACATAGTTTTATAGCAGGAAAAGCTGTATTTGTAAGCAGGCTTATGCTGCTAGAACGGAATGTCTCTGTCGGGTGGAAACCTCATCTGTCCAAAACTGTTACTTTACTTACTTTTACGTTACTTTTCAAATTCAAAAATAGCAAAAGTAGCAGATCTACAAGCTCGAAACGTGTCGCTTAACGCAGTGTTTTGAGCTTGTTGATCTGCAACTTTTGATGCTTTTGTGTGACGCTGTATGATCAACTAGGCCAGGGGTCTTCAACAGGGGGTCCGTGACCCCTCGGGGGTCCTCAGAGTTACTACAGAGGGGCCACCAAATCTTTGTGTGATAGGATTTTCATGTTTTACATTAACTACTTGAACCCTAGCATCCCTATTCTGAGGAGAACTTTAGCCAAAAATAGCAGATCTACAAGCTCACAACGCCTCGCACTGCGAGGCGTTGTGAGCTTGTTATTTTTGGCAAAGAGGTTTGGTGTAGAGGGAAAAAAAGAACAGACCAAGTAAAAAGAAAATGTGAATCTGGAACACAATTTTATACAATATAGAGGGGGTCCCTGCTTCATCTCTCTCTCAGCTAGGGGGGTCCTTAGCCTGAAAACGTTGAAGACCCCAGAACTAGGGCATTCATTTACAAAAAAACACCAAAACGTTCAAATATGGAGATGAGAGGTTTCTGCCCCCGACTGCAACGAGAAACGCCAGTGAGGGGTCCATGTTACCTGGGTGAGCAGGGACATGTTGGTGCCATGGACAGTAGAGCTGTTAGTGAGGGCCAGCGTCAGGCTGCAGAGCGCCGCGGGACGCCCCGCGACGGAGAGGCGAGTCTGCGTGTAGAGCAGCTTCTCTCCCGAGTTCACCCTGTGGGTCCCTGACCACGACACAGTCTGAGGGAGACACACACACACACACACACAGTCCAGAACAGCTGTAGCACAAAGTACATCATTGCTGTCGGGCAGAAACCTCTTCTCTCCATATTTTATGGAGAGAACATATTTGTGTTTTTTCGTAATTTAATGCCCTACTTGATCATACTACAGCGTCACACAAAAGCATCGAAATTAGCAGATTTGCAAGCGTTTTGAGGTTGTCGATCTGCTACTTTTGCTGTTTTTGAATTTGAATTGTGAAAAGTAACGTTATTAGACATATGAGGTTTCCACCCGACAGAGACGACAATGCGAAAATGTACATACAAAATAATAATGATTACACATCCTTTTTTGTGTGTGACTGACAGGCAATGGCGATGTATTCACTGTAGCGTGTTGTTTGTAAAAGAAAAAAAAACTATTAATTTTTGTATATATTTCAATATAATCATGCTCATGCCTATGCCTGGTCGTCTTTGCAAAAATGCGGTTTCAAATCAAGAGGTTCCACTGCGGAAAGAAATGATGAAACAGGACACTCTCATGCTACTTTCTGTCATTGATTATTCAGAACCAAGCACACTGATGACCACACCGCAGACACAAAACTACATGCTACCCTCGCACTCCTCTATCCTTGTATGCCTTCTTGTCAACGTTTTTATGGATGTTAGTAATACTTTGCAAATATACTGAGTTGGTTACATGTTCACATATGTTATTTAGGTTAGTTTTGCTTGACCACGAACGTTAAGAATGTTATTTAGATGTAGTCTGTTGTTTATACAAACGCTAGGTTTGATGTTTACCTGGTACCCCTTTTATTTATTAGTTGAATACTTTATTAGTCAGTAATGTAAACAGCACATGGTACATTAAAGCTAAAAGGATAACACAAAAAAGTCCTGGGGACTTGTTTCCATTGTGGTCCTATGTATTCAATTCATCAACATAGTATACATCAACAAATTCAAACACTATACGTAGAAAAGAGATGTGGAAATTACATTTACCCCTTGTGGTCTCCTGATAGATGCTTTTTCAGGTCCATTTTGAAAGAAACCAGTGTTACACATCACACCACACTACATTGTTCTCTTTAGACCCTACTTACAGTATGTGGCCATTTACCCTGTGGTTTGTTGACCATATGGTTCATGCCATGTACTCCATGACTTCACATTTCGCACTTGAATTGCTCTGGATAAATGTCTTAACCCTTTAAGACCGGGAACGCATCTGTGTCCTGTGATCTACAAGCTCATAGCGCGGCGAGCTACGAGCTCGTAGATCTGCTATTTTTGAAAAATAGTGAACATTTTTGCTTTTTTAATTTTTTTTAAGCAAACATTTTTAACTCTGTTACAACTTCTGGGGGTTCCTGGAATAAAACATTTTAAGATGGGGGTCGACGGCCAGATACGTTTTTAAAATAACTGTTAGGATTTAGAAGACGTTTGGAGAATCCGCAGAAGCAAAGATTTGAGTTACAAATGTTGAGTTAAAAATATATATACAGTATATTCAAAGATTTACACACATTTTAACGATTTTTTTCAAAAATAGCCCAAAGAGATCTTAAAATTACACCGATGCGTTCTCGGTCTGAAAAGGTTAAATTGTGAATTGTAAATTGCACATCGACATGATCACAACCAACGCAAACCCGTGACAGAACAAGCAGAGCTATTGAAATGGATGGATGGATAGATTGGTGGACTCACTGGCTGTGTGGGGCAGAGCCCCAGCAGTACAGTGTGCTCCAGGGTGGTCCTCAGGTTGCTGTGGACCTCTGCCTGGAGGCTGTGAGAAGGACAGGCAGCAGCAGGCCACATGTTCTCAGCCCCAACCTCCATCTGGAGAGTGTGCATTCCCCTGGGCGTCCTCTGGACAGGACACACATCCGCACGCGCACACACACACACACACACACACACACACACACACACACACACACACACACACACACACACACACACACACACACACACACACACACACACACACACACACACACACACACACACACACACACACACACACACACACACACACACACACACACACACACACACACGTTCAAAACACAGAGTCAGATCACAGCTTCATTGTCAATTCAATCTTTATTTCACAAGTTTACACAGGTGTAAAGAAGTGGGTGAAATTCATTTTTGTGCAAGCTCCATTGTTTTAGCTGTTATCGGGAAGAGAAAAGAAAAGAAGAGGGAGGGTGGAGGGCAGGGAGAGGAGAGGCAAACGTCAAATATATCGTTGCTGTCGTGCAGAAACCTTTTATCTCCATATTCTAACTTTCTGATTTTTTTCGTAAATTAATGCCCTACTTGATTATACCACAGCGTCACACTAAAGTATCAAAAGTAGCAGATCCACAAGCCTGAAACGCTTGTCGACCTGTTATTTCTTTAAAAAAAAAAAAAATCCTGAAAAGTTTGAATCCTGTACGTTTTGGACATGTGAGGTTTCCACCCGACAGAGACGATATGCATGTATACACATACAGTAGCGTAAACCAGCAGGTACAGTACATGAGGTTAGACATAAGGTGCAAGGTGGTAACGCTTCAGTAGGTCCACATTGACATTAGCAACAGGTATGTACATGAGATTAGACATTAAGGTGCAAAAGGAGTATCAACGCATTGTCAGGTTCACATAGAATGGTAGACATCTTTCCATTCAGTCTATACTCATAGGGTTATGTTCTCTATAAATGAATTAAATATATGGAGACGGGGGTCTTCCTCATACCTGATACTTCAGGCCTTGTTTGACACTCCTACTATCCCACTTCAGCTCGGCGTTCTGGGAATATGAGTTCATCTCCTGGGAAACTGAGATGCAGCCTTCGACAGAAGAAATGGCTGCCTACACAGGCATGCAAAACTAAATTAGAAGATTTTTCATTTTGTATCTTCTGAAATATATATTTTTTAACATAAGTAACATAAAAAAGGAGATATTAACAATGGGTCCGTGACCGAAAGAATGGGTCCCGACCCACCATTTGAGAAACGCTGGTCTACAGCAGCTGTACCTGTCTGGTTGAGAAGAGAGCGCAGGCCTGCCCCCTGCTGGAGGTGTCCTGCCACCGTCTGGTCAGACTGAGGGAGATGTTCACCGGGTCCCCGCTGTCCCACGACAGATGGCTCTGGACAGCATGCAGCCACAAAGAAAACCCTTCGATTGTCAAAACATGGTCACCCGGGTCCATTTGGTTACATTCATACCTGTCGAACTACTTCTCCAAAGTGAGCACAACGAACACCAAAAAAAACTGTACACCAAAAAAACGGTGTACCAGTTTACCGTATACCGTATACATACAATACATGAACCAAAATAACGGAACCTTCTAGTCAGTCGGGGTAACAACCATGAAACGAATAAATACAAAAGTAAAGTTCCATACCTGATGGCTGTTCCATCGTCCTCCCTGAGAGGCCTGAGACAGTGTGTGGAGGGAGAGCTGAGAGAGCATGGCACTGAAGGGCTGTTTGAGCTCTATCCTGGCCTCACTCTGGTCCTCTGATTGATGCCACACACTGACCGCCTTCACCTGGAGGTGAAGGCAACACAGTAAATGAGGCTAGACTGAAATCAATCAACGGACGAAATTTGAAGAACAAGCTTTTTGGCAAGAGGTAATCCTCACAGATGCGTACAGTTAAAACAAAAACACATACGAGCAGAAGTGGACAAAGCATATAGTCTCTGTCGGGTGGAAACCTCATATGTCCAAAACAGTTACTTTTCAGGATTCAAATTCAAAAATAGCAAAAATAGCAGATCGACAAGCTGAAAACACATTGCTTCGCGCCACGCTTCGAGCTTTTTTGGTGCTTTTGTGTGACGCTGTGGTACGATCAAGTAGGACGTTAATTTAAGAAAAAAACACAAAACTTTTGAATATGCAGATAAGAGGTTTATGCCTGACAACAACGATATACTCAAGTAAATACTGAAAAATACAACAATTTTCTTTTTAATATCAATGCATTACTGGATTGCTTTGGATAAAAGCGTCTGCTAAATGACTGTAATGTAATGTAATGTAATGTAATGATTGAAATTCTTTCCAAACACTATATTTCAAAGAGAGCTTAAATGGTTCATTTTGTACATTTGGGTCCCAAGATTCCCTTCCTTGGAATGTAGTGGAGTCAATATTTCTAATTGAAATGCAGCACACAGCGAAAGCACATGTGCTTCCAAAAAAACGAATCCTCAAAACATGTATAGTAGCCTACAGTACTCAAGTAAATGTACTTAGTTACTGTCCACCACTGACAACAAGTCCATAGTTGGTCAGTGAGGCAGCACAGATATCGGTGTGTTTTTTATCTTGTATGCTCTCTCTCTTAAAGTCATAATTTTTCCTCGCCGCAGAAATGTTAATTTCGTCTGATTTGTTTCCAAACTTGGACTTCTATCAGTTGTTATTCTGTGTATAAAATATTCACAATTCCTCAATGGCATTTTAAAATGCATTTAAAAGCTTTTTGGGCTCAGAACATCCATCACTTTCTCTTCAAAACTAGAGACGGAGATGAAATGAAAGAAAATAAGAGAGATTGGGGGACGACAGCCAAACAGACACACATACCTGCAACTGACACAACTGACAGTCTGAGAAACATTATATTAAAATAGAAGTGTGGACATAAATCCTCAGGTAGCTTAAAAGAAACTGCGTGTATTATGGGAAACCGTGAGCCATCTCATGTCGTGACCGAGTGCTTCTCAAACACTTTCATGTCAAGGGCACCCTTTCATATAATAATAATAATAATAATGGATTTTATTTATAACGCACTTTACATTTACAGGAAATCTCAAAGTGCTTACAGAAGGCAGTAGCATAAGAACAGAAAACATCACACCAATTAAAAGAAAACAACTAAAAACAATTAAAACATGGGGCATAAAGCCTAGAGGTAAAACCAGCTAAAAAAAATGCTTTGCTAAAAAGGTAAGTCTTTAATCCTCTCTTAACCCTCTAAGACCCAGAGATGCTTCAGAGCAACAATTATATTTTATAAAGAAAGGAGTTTAAATAATTTATTTTTCTGTTATTTTTTCACCTCTAAATCCTCATTGGGTCCTATTGTTTAGTCTTACAATGCCATTGGCCAGGATATTTGCATATAAATACCCCCCCCAGAGGCAGGAATCATCACAACTTGAAAAATCTCTGCTGGAACAGATCTCTTTTTTCTCTGGAAGATATTCCTCACAAAAACGTAAGTAATATACCTGTAATATTTTTTTTGGTGAACATTACAATGTCTAGAACATGTATATATGTTATTATTGTGAAATATATGTCCCAAATTGAAATTAGAGCATGATTCATACTTGTTGCTTTTGGTCAACGTTGGGCCCTTGGGGTTGCAAAAAATACAAGGGTTCACCTGCTACTGTTCAGCCTTATATATAGTTTTCACAATAGATTTAAACAGTTATATGTGTATTTACATTACTATATAATATAATATATATATACGTATGTATATATATATATATATATATATATATATATATATATATATATATATATATATATATATATATATATATATATATATATATATATATATTGTTTATATATTGTATATATATATATATATATATATATATATATATATATATATATATATATATATATATATATGATAATTGAGCTGTAAGCCTCAGAAAATGTCCACCCAAAGTTTCTCTTTCCCCCTAAACAATACATATTCAACCAATATTATTCCCTTGTTAATTCTCAGTAAGTTTAATTTTCTTTCAATACTAAAAGGACAGTGGGACCAATGTGGTAATTCTTGGGGTGTTGTGGGGGTTGTTCATTATTCATTCGAGGGGTGGTGGGTACTTAGGGGCTTGTAATGATGATGACCACTTAGTGGCAATCAACATCAAACAATAGGTTGCCAGACAGTATTGTATGACTTGTGAAATGTTGTCCTGCAGTGAGCAGTGATGTGTAAGAACTTAGCATTACTAATGTACTAATGGTATGTCTTTATTTCATTTCAGAATGCCACAAAGACGGAAAGAGCCTCGCTTCTTAGCAAGGGATGTTCTGGATGCCGTGTTCAACGGAGAGAGTGATGTTGACATAGACATCAATGAGACTGATGAAGAGTCAGATGAAGAGGACTGTGGCTTGGGGTCCAAAGAAAACGAACCATCCGAACCACCCAGTGAACCCACTGACCGCCCAGCAGACATTCAGCTGCCCCAACTGACCAAACCCACTCATCGCCGTGATTCAAGATATCAGTGGCTGAAGAAGGACTTCATCAGCCCTAATACAGACTTTTCTGGCCCACCTCTGACCTCTGAAGATGTGAGTTGTATCCAAACACCACTGCAGTACATCCGCCAGTTTGTGTCCAAAGACATGATTGACTCTCTCACAACGAACACAAACATTTACAGCCTTCAAACAAAAGGAACATCAGTCAACACAAGTCCAAAAGAAATTGAGCAAATGTTTGGGATGTATTTGAGAATGGGCCTTTCTCAAATGAATGGATGCCGGATGTACTGGGAAGCAGACACACGAAACGCGTCTGTAGCTGATGTGATGCCACGCAACCGATTTCAGTCTTTGTTGACCTCGTTACATCTGGTTGACAACTTGACCGTGCCAGAGAAGGACAAGAAGGACAAACTCTGGAAACTCCGACCATGGCTGTGATGTCCGCCTCTGCTTTGCAGGAGAGAAAAACTGTTTCTGGGACTATCACAACTGAAAAGAAAGTGATTGGGGGTGCCTGTCTCATTTTGCAGAGCAGGTGTTAATTGTCAGGAATGTGCAGGGTCATATTGGGTGGAGATCAGTTTGCATCCTTTTATCAATGCAAATCAGTGAGTTGGCCAGGCAGTATTGTGTGATCACTGACAATGGTTTAGGTTTTTAGGTTTCTTTACTACATATATTGTACTGATTTTCATTTTGTTCTTTTAATAAAATTGATTTAAGAATATGGCTTATTGGTGTTATTATTCATAATGTATACTGTTCTGAGGCCAAATATTATTCATAATTGATCTGAGGCCAAATAATAAACCATATAAATGAATCATTAAGTTGTTTTAGTGAAGTAATTACACGTTTGCCATGTTATCCATAAAAATGGCCTATAGGAAATTTTGCTACCTGATGAACCCAACGTTGCTAAATGTCAACATTTGCATAAAAGCTTACCAAAACATTTTTTTTTAAAAACATTATATTTTCCTCTTCAAAATACTCCTACAAGACCATCTGAAAGGTTTAAAAAAAAAAATTGCAAGTACAAATATATCCGGGTCTTAGAGGGTTAAAGCAGTCGACCGACTGTGGTGATATAGACCAGGGGTCTTCAACGTTTTTCAGGCCAAGGACCCCTTAGCTGAGAGAGAGATAAAGCAAGGACCCTCACTACATATTGTAGAAAATTATGTTGCAGATTAAACTATTTCATAGATTTTATAGATAGCTTCGTAGACTTGTTTGACATCACCATCATCACTGTGTAAATTCGTGTTTTTTTGGTTTGTTGACTTATCTTTTCTATTAATGGTGGATTCATGTTCATGTGTATTTTCAGACCACTTAAACTCTCAATACCAAATAAACTTGGTAGCCTACTTGGTCTGCTCTTTTTTCCCTGTCTAGTCTACACCAAACCTTTTTGCAGAAAATAGCCGATCTACAAGTGCTTGTAGATCGGCTATTTTTGGCTAATGTTCCCCTCAGAATTATAGGGTTCAAGTGGGTTAATGCAAGAGAAAAAGTTCCAATCACACAAAGATTGGAGACCCCCCCCCTGTACTAACTGAATACCCCTGGTATATACAGTTAACGTGGTTAAACTGATGCTATATTAACACATTTCGCTGGGGGACCCCCGGAACCTCCTCAGCCATAAGTTGACTGCTTTGAGAAGCACACTGCTCTGACCTGCTCCAGTCGTCCATGCCTGGTCCAGCCCAGTAGAACGGTGTCCTGTCTGCCCGTCAGGGAGCGTTCCAGTGTCACCTCCAGACTGCTCCCACGTGGAACACAGGCAATGTGAACTACAACAACAAGAGGTCAAGTGGTCATCACCTTGCTGTCTTGTGGTGGACATTTTGGTCAAAATTCACATAAAGAGCACATAAAGAGCTAGCCCTGAGACCCCTGAATGGCCATATAACAGGTCTGTACCTCTGAGAGTGTACAAATGGAACCAACCAAATGGACCCTTACGGGTCCATTTGTACACTCTCAGAGTTATGGCGGTCCTTGCAAATAAAACATTTGAGAACTACTAGTAGGACTCCTAATGTGTCATTATACGTATAGTGTCATAGTAAATCAGAGTCGTACATATTCTGAAGAAAACCTGGAGACTTGACATTCAGTGATTGGGTCTTATGATCAAAATAAGAACATTATAATGGTGTGTAAATCAAAAATGTGCCTACGGACAAGACCAAGTCTTTGCCGCGGACACATTTGTCCGTGTACGGACATATTGATGACCCCTGCTAAAGAGGAAAACTGTCACACCATCATCACGCATCAAACCCACATTGTGTGAGTTTCATAACGATGAAAACGTTCACCGGCGCTACCCGTTTACTCATTGAGAAGAGAGCGCAATCCCTCCTGATACCATCAGCAAAATGCATCATTTATATCAGTGGTTCTCAAACCGGGAACTATTTTGGGGGGTCCCCAGATGATTAGCTTCATGTGCAACATTGTTTTCTCACTCAACAGTAAACAAACCAACATACAGTATACAGTAAGTGTATCTGCACATTTCTAAACAAGGTGACAATTTAATGACTTTTAAGACCTTTTTTAAACCAAATAGACCAAATTGTCAAATATAACTTAAGAAAGAGGCAAACATTGTGAATTTAGCTGAACTAGTTTGTCTATTTTCACAGTATTTATCTGTGGAACCAAGTCAAACTAAATGTAATGCCCACAATTCCAGGTTCTTGTCAGGGTGGGGGGTCCCCAGATCAAACATGATTATTTTAGGGTCGTGGCCTGAAAGGTTTGGGAACCCTTGATTTAAAGCAGTGGTTCTCAAACATTTTCATGTCAAGGACCCCCAAATTAATATTTATTTGGCCACGGACCCCCATCTGAAAATATGTTGTGCAGGGGACACCATGGCATACTATATTTGTGTTGTTAAAATGTTTCAGAAATATTCAAAATTGTAAACATTTCTTTCTTTATAATAGCCGATGTATATTGAG
Source organism: Gymnoscopelus microlampas (assembly GCF_963454915.1). Taxonomy (NCBI): domain Eukaryota; kingdom Metazoa; phylum Chordata; class Actinopteri; order Myctophiformes; family Myctophidae; genus Gymnoscopelus; species Gymnoscopelus microlampas. The sequence continues at coordinate 18,140,720 of NC_139942.1, forward strand.
TTAAAGTGGATCAACTGATTTTGATGCTATATTTTATTTTTTTATAAAAAATAAAATTGACAGATGAATCCATTATGAAAATAATAATATCTGCAACTGTAGTGCGGTGCTCCACCAGCCTGTACCTTTCAGGGTGTGGTTCCCGGTCTCCAGACCCAGAGGAACAGAGTAGAGTCCAGTTAAGCTGAGCTCCTGACTGCCCCACACTGCTCCATGCTGAACCTGGTAGCTGCTGTTCCTCGCCTCGTACGCCGTCCTCACCGCCACCGTCCTGGGGAGAGGCTTCAGCTGGACAACCAAACACCATGCACACTGTACCGTTACTCCAGGGGTCTTCAACAGGGACCCCTAGGGGGTCCTCAGAGTTACTACAGGGGGTCCGCCAAATCCTTGTGTGATATGATATGTTTTTAGATTAACCACCACTAGCATCCCTTTTCTGAGGAGAACTTTAGGCAAAAATAGCAGATCTACAAGCTAACAACGCCTCGCGCTGCGAGGCGTTGTTAGCTTGTAGATCGGCTATTTTTGGCAAAGAGGTATTAGGTGTAGAGGGGGAAAAAAGAGCAGACAAAGTTTAAAAAAAAAGTTTAATCTGCAACACAATTTTATACAACATAGAGGGGGTCCCTGCTTCATCTCTCTCTCAGCTAGGGGGTACTCAATGTCAGTGGAGATCACTGCTCCCCAAACAGTGGGTCAGGACCCATGTTTGGGGTTTGGGTCACGGACACAGTTTAGCCTGAAGAGGAGATGAAGACCTTGTATTTCTCTACTGTGCAAGTTTCAGAAAATTAGAAATTATACTGATCACCCAGTTGTTATTGTTGTTGCTGCGCCGACGCAGCGGTCGGCCGGTCTGACATTTGAACAGTTAAAACCTCTTAAACCCTCTAGTCTTAGTGAAACAGACTTGAGCTGATCTATAGCTGATCTACAAATCTATGAGCTTGTAGATCTGCTATTTTTGCCGAATGCCTCCCCCCCCCCCCAGAATACGCACGCTGGGGTTCAAGTGGTTTTAAGCTGCAACCAGCTCTTACTGTATGCTACGTTCACAATGGCAGCTACAAAAAGATACAAAATGTATAAAGCGACGCAAGTGTATCTGTTGCCAAGAGCTGGTTCTGCAGCTTAACTTGAATTATGTGGTTGTTTCTAAAATGATAAAGTAAGTTTTGAATGGATTTCATGTGCCATAAATCCACTGAATAGATTAGCCACTTAAACCCTATTCCAGATTCCCAAGGGCTCTAACCCCCCTCCTGTTTTCGCTCTAAATATCGTTGCTGTCGGGCAGAAACCTCTTTTCTTCCATATTCTAACTTTTTGTCTTTTTTTCGTAAATTAATGCCCTATTTGATCATACTACAGCGTCACACAAAAATCATCAAAAGTAGCAGATCTACAAACTCGAAACGCGGCTCGAAGTGATGCGCTTTGAACTTGTAGATCTGCTACTTTTGAATTTGAATTCTGAAAAGTAACAGTTTTGGACATAATGAGGTTTCCACCCGACAGAGACGATATCTTCATTGGAAACAGCTGCTCTGCAAGCTCACAACGTGTCGCAGCGCGACGCGTCATGAGCTCATGTCTTATGTTAGCCACCCGGACAGGGATGCTAGGGGTATGTGGTTAAATCATTGACAAAACAGTAATTTATATTCAGACTTTGTGTGAAAATATTAAGTTCTGATTGGTCTGCACTAAACAGTAATATATCAAACAGATAAACTAAAGCATTGAAACAGTACACTGAAGCAGCACCTGTGGGAAGGAGTGGTTCAGCTCCAGGGTCTGTTTGTAGCCCCCATCGATGACGGTAATCTCTCCCAGACCCCAGAGCCTCCTACGGCCTGACGACAGCTCCACTAACCCCCCTACACTGGAGTCAGACTGGTTGAACTAGAGAGAGAGAGAGAGAGAGAGAGAGAGAGAGAGAGAGAGAGAGAGATCCAAATTCGAAATTTGTCACAGTCAAACAACAACAATGCATCACATTCCTACACGGACACCATACAAAGCCAAACATTAAAACTATGTGTCTTACTTAGTCCTGACAGGCCAGCACCTTCCTCATGTGGCTTCAAGCCACACGGCGTAACACTGAGGAAGGCGTGCGTGCCGAAACGTGAGGTGTTCATTTGGTTGACTGCTGCTGCGGATCATCAACATTATTAAAAAAGACTCCTAAGACTTCTACAGAGAGTGCGGATTGTTTCTTTCTTTTATGCATTATCAACAATCTGCACCCAGTTTATTCAAGACCTTCTCAATTTTGAAGTGAGTTGCATTCAAGCCATATCTGACATGTTTGTTGGCAGACTGGTGCAACACAAGTGTTTAAGGTCCATGTCAACAAACTTTGTTGATGTGTTGCAAATGCACCTTGAAGCACAGCCTGCACAGACACACCAGCCCCGTCATACAGGTGAGATATATATTGTTGCTGTCGGGCAGAAAACTCTTATCTCCATATATATATATTTTTTTTTTCTCGAAAATGAACTCCCTACTTGATCACACAAAAGCATCAAAAGTAGCAGATCCACAAGCTCAAAACGCGTCTCAAAACACCCGACAGAGACGATGTATAAACGTAGATACCTCATTGGCTGCTGCGATTTATTGGAGCGATGTGTCATCGCCTCCTAAGGCATATTTGTCCCATGTCCCATGTATGTCTACTGAAGCAGGAGGTTTCTCCACAATTAAAATCATCACTAAATTCTCAATCGATTTCCATGCGGTTTGGTTTGTTATAAATGTCAACTATGTTTTTATGCTATGATATAAGATAATTTTTTAAGTAAAAATTAGTGTTTTCACACAAAAAAAACGCATCTTAGATAGTAACAGTAATGGTTATAAAACAGAAAACAGTTTTAGTCCCAACTCAGACATTTCTTGCATTGCATGTTATGACAAGCTTCCCTGCATAATATGGAGGCTGTGTAACATGCAGGTCCACTGGAAAACAACGTTACGGCATTGGTTTCTATAGACCGTAAATTCATTTTACAGCGATTTCAAATTCGTCATCTTTCTATATCCGGTTCGAAATGGAACCAGAGATTAATGCTATTGGCTGCAACCGCAGCGAGGGCGGGTCTTCACTCGATAGAACCAGTAGAAACCCTAGAAACATGCCATAATTTATCATTAATTAAAACAAATATGGGACCATAATTTACTAAATGCATATCATGCTGATTTAAAAAAGACTTTAAAGGAACAGCAGGCTGAACGAAAACCCGAAAGTGAGCTTCAATTTCAGCGAAGGGGGTTTGCCCCTTAGCCTACCGACATATTTATGTCTAAGACTTCATCTGAGAGTGACCAAACACACGTGATCTTCACAGCACCATGTTTAATTGTTGGAAGTAACTGGGGAGTTCAGGTGCTGAGGCTGTGGCTGCAGGCTGCCATAAATAAACACCCCAGATGGGACTCGAACCCACAATCCCTGGCTTAGGAGGCCAGTGCCTTATCCATTAGGCCACTGGGGCTGTGACAAACTGATTTTAAAACCGGGATTCACAGCCAATACACGTTGCAAACACACCCCGGGGCGGCAGTGGCTCAGGTAGAGCCAGATAGAGTGGCCGGATGGGAACCGCAGGGTTCCCAGTACGATCCGGGGCTCCCCCAGAGTTAGTGTCGAAGTGTCCTTGAGCAAGACGCTGAACCCCTAATTGCTCCCAATGAGCAGGTTGGTGCCTTGCATGGTTTCCTCCGCCATCGGTGTATGAATGTGTGTGTGAAAGGGTGAATGTAATGCACAATCTATGTAAAGTGCTTTGGATAAAAGCGCTATATAAATGCACCATTTACCCCCACACTAACATATACATTATATACGATACATGAATACAAATATCTGCTACTTTTGATGCTTTTGTGTGACACTGTAGTGTGATCAAGTAGGGCGTTAATTTATGAAAAAAGGCAAAATATGGAGATTTCTGCCCCGACAGCAACGATGTGCCATTTATACACATAATGTACTGTAACAGTGTAAACCAACCTGAGCCCTGCCGTTGAGTTGAGCAGGTAGGTAGATCAACAGCTGGGGAATATTCTGCACCACCTTCAGCATCATCTCCTTACTGGACAAAAGGATGTCCATCAGTCAATATAATAAGAGATTATAGTGTTGAACAGCAGCAGCAGCATGTTCGAGTTTGCAGCCCACCCATCTGACCATCATCAGATGGGTGGGCCGCGTGCATTTCCAGAGCATGTTTATTTGAATGATCAATCAATCGATTGTGTTTCCCAGCTTGGATCAATAGGCACTAACGTAGTATACTTTAAGTTCTTATTTATCGGTATCACAATGAAAACAGATTTTTCAAGGTTTTAAAGAAAGAATACCATGTGTCCTTTTTTTTACATTATTTTTTAAATATTAGTCGTAAAATTATTATAAAAAATCTTAGTGTTTTGATAATTATTTGGGGGCCCACTTGCAGTATCCTCACGGGCCACAAGTGGGCCCCAGTCCACAGCCATGTTGGGAATGGCTGTTCTAGTGTCACAGACCTTCACACAGATGGAATGTGTCCAGTGTTTAAGTGCATCATCTGGGTCACTGGATTTCCTTTTGAGTTTTTACACTCTTTGTCTCTCTGTCCATACTATGAACACATCGTTGTACAGCGGTGAGGTGTGCTGAAAATAGCAAATCTACAGGCCCACGACAGGTCCAACGCAAAACATTGCGACGCGTTGTGAGCTTTTAGATCAGCTATTTTGTGTGTTTGTTAGTGTGTGTTAGTGTGTGTTAGTGTGTGTTTACCTGTCAGGAAGACGGTGTCCCTGGATGATCAGTGCCAGTGAGGAGGTGAGCTCAGGGTTCACAGCCATAGAACACCTCAGCTGTGAGTCAGTGATTCTGCCCCACGCTTCTACCTACAAACACATGGTTACTAGAAGACAATTCCACTGAAAGGTCACCACAAGCAGCCACAGCAGAATCATTTCGTTGCTGTCGGGCAGAAACCTCTTATGTCCATATTCTAACATTTTGTGTTATATCAAAAGTAGCACATCTACAAGCTCGAAACGCGGCACGAAGCGACACGTTTTGAGCTTGTCGATCTGCTACTTTTGATACTTTTGAATTTGAATCCTGAAAAGTAACAGTTTTAGACATTTCCAACTGACAGAGACGATTTCTTCACGCTTCATCCAATACTTTGTTCATATCACCCCAGTGGCCTAATGGATAAGGCACTGGCCTCCCAAAGCCAGGGATTATGAGTTTGAGTCCCATCTGGAGTGACTCACAGCAGAGTGGCGCAGCGGAAGCGTGCTGGGCCCATAACCCAGAGGTCGATGGATCGAAACCATCCTCTGCTACAGGCTTTTTTGAATGTCAAATCAAAATTTGCCTTCTTCCTAAACTCATCATTCTGTCAGCCAGACAAGATTGAAATCTAGCCAGGCTGGGTTGCATATTAGCCACAGCTGTCTTAAGTCGTGGCTTTCCCCCATCAGAGAGCGAGGAAGATGGGGGGGGATAGCATTTCTACAGTATGATACGGTACAACTTTATGCATTTCAAACCAGGTGTAAACGGACAATAATGTTTACTGTAAGCAATGGAATCCTTTTTAAATCAATAAAATCCTTTGTTTTTATATTTTGTGTCAAATTATTGATTGATTTATTATTAAGTATAGCCGTGTAATAAGCAGTATAATGAACAGAGAGCCGGTCCTTATGGAGACATAAACCCCTTCAGGGTGATTAGTCCAATCACTTTGCGTCTGGGTCTAATCATCCTGTCCGGGTTTATTTCTCAATAATGACCCTCTCACTGTTCATCATCCCTATAGCCTACACTACAAATGTATCTTTTTGGGTCTCGAGCTGAAAAGTTTGGGAAGCCCTGAGAAACAGTATATCAGCCACCCCCACACACACATCACCACAGCTATTCATGCGCTCTCTCCTTAGATTCCAGACATTCCATGTGGCCATAGAGTAACTAATTCATGAGCTTATGCCTACAGCATGGCAAACAGCTGCATGTATGTTTTCTGTAAATCTCTGGGAATAAATAAAAACGGTGTACCAAATACTGCCGTTATCTGTCCTCTGTTACAAGCACATTTTCTATTCAAGGCGCTTTACATAAAGGCATTCAACGACAACAAAAAAAAGCATTTAAAAGCATAAAGATACAGATATTAAAAGTTGTTTTAATATAAACAGGTGTAAGCTGAACAGTTTTAATAAAAGCAGCAGATGGATTTAACGTAGACAGAGTTGGCACACGCACTGGATCCTCTGGGAGTTTGTTCCAACTATGTTTGGCATAACTACTGCATGTTTGCCGTCCAAGAGAGTACACGCACATCTGAATGAAAATGTAAACAGGTGCAGGATAAACGCCATTACGAGAGAAGATATTATAGTATAATCTTCATAGAGAATACATCCACACCATGTTTTCAATGCTCTCAAAGGGACATTTAAGTGTACAAAACTTCGCCAAGTACAACGTTTATGCTTATGGATCTGAGGAAGAGCATTCTGGGCAAAATTGTTGTGCACTTCATATATTGTCGCTGTCGGGCAGAAACCTCTTATCTCCATATTCTAGATAAGTTATTTCGTAAATTCATGCCCTAATTGATCATACTACAGCGTCACACAAAAGTATCCAAAATAGCAGATAAATAAGCTCGAAATGCGGCGCGAAGCGACACGTTTTGAGCTTGTAGATCTGCTACTTTTGCTATTTTTGAATTTCAATCCTGAAAAGTAACAGTTTTGGACATGTGAGGTTTCCACCCGATAGAGACAATATTTCACTTTGGGAGCATCGAAAACAGTGTGAACAGTGTGAAAACAGTGTGAAAACAGTGTGAAAACAGGATACAGTGTGTATCCTGTATTTATTAAAATATTGAGTGATTTAAAGACCACCAATTTAAATTCTAATAGAGAAAAGCAGTAGTCCCACACACTGTCTTCACTTAGAAAGCAAATTTATAACGTACACCGGTTCGGTCAACTGACTTTCATCTGTTAACAGGTACCAGATGAAGGTCAGTTGACTGAAACGTTGTAGTCTAATAAATTGTTTTGTACGTGAAGTAAGTGGGACTACTTCTTTTCTCAACATTGGCTGTTCCCCTCCTTCGCACCTGTCTATTGTAAGCAGGTGTGCAATTTATGTACAAAATAAATCGTCTCTCTTGGGTCCAAAACTGTTATTTTCCAGGATTCAAATTCAAAAATAGCAAAAGTAGCAGATCTACAAGCTCAAAACGCATTGCTTCAGGCAGCGTTTAGAGCTTGCAGATCTGCTACTTTTGATGCTTTTTTGTGACGCTGTAGTATGATCAAGTAGGGCGTTAATTTACGAAAAAACACAACAAGTTAAAATATGGAGATAAGAGGTTTCCGCCCGACAGCAACAAAAGTCTATGACTCACTGGAAGTCAGTGCAGAGATCTGAGAGTTGGTATAAAGTGTTCAGCTTTCGTACAGCTTGTTAGAGCTCTAGCTTCTGCCTTCTGAAATGAGCTGTACTGAAGCTGTCTATGTCAATTGCTAAGCCCCAGAGATTACAAAAAGAGGATTTCACTTTGAGAGTCTCAGTTCTAGAGGGCCCATAATAAGTGTAGTGATGGATTTATACCAAACCTCCTCCAAAACACTTTCATGCCTGTGAAGAGCTGCTTTCAGAGTTTAATGTGGGTGCAAATATGAATCTGTTAACCTTTTACACATCTGGAATGTATCTCGTCAGCTCTCTGTTCCATTCCGCCCTCTATTGGCTGTGAGTACAGCCTTTGATGTGCCATTTTTACAGCCCCAGTGGCCTAATGGATAAGGCACTGGCCTCCTAAGCCAGGGATTGTGGGTTCGAGTCCCATCTGGGGTGTTTGTTTATGGAAGATTGCGCCCACAGCCTCAGAACCTTGACTTCTCTGTGTATCTGCTATCAATTAAACATGGTGCTGTGAAAATAACACGTGTGTTTGGTCCGTAGATAACTCATTGGCTGCTGCTGTTCATTGGAGCGGTGTGTCTTATCGCGGCCGCCATATTTTGTGGGGACAGCCGTGCCTCCCATGTACTGTACTGTATGTCTACTGAAGCAGGAGGTCTGTCCACTATTAAAAGCATCATAACTCGATAAATTCTCAACCAATTTTCACGTGGTTTGGTTTGCTATAAATGTCAGACATGTATTTATGTTATGATGTAGGATACTTTGTTAAATAATGAAATTGGGTTTTCATATACTGTTTTCAAATTGGGCTACATAATATCGGGGCGGTGCTAATGTGTAGCCCAGTGGCTAATGAGGTGTCTACCTATTTATGGTTATGGTTTGGTCACCCTCAGATAAAACCCTCACCTGTAAGACGGGGCTGGTTTGTCCGTGCGCTCTGTGCTTCAAGGTGACTCTGGCCTCTCTGGAGCCTCCATGTGTGCCCCAACCTCTCACATCCCCCAGCAGGTACAACCTGCGGCCAGCACAACGCACATCCATGGACAGGCTTCTGAGGGGTCCTAGAGACGAGGACACATCCATTGATTGAATCAGTAATCAAAATCTTTTTGTGCCAAGGACCCCCAATAGCAGATATACAAGCCCGCAGTGCGCCACAAAGTGAGGCACTGTGAGCTGGTCCCCACACCCCACTTTGAGAACCAATAGATAAATTCATTTGGACATAATCTGCTGCATTTCCTGAACTCTGGTTATCCAATGTGAAGTATGGGGTTATAGTCTTATGTTAGCAGATAAAATAGTCAGGATTGAAGGACCACATATACTGTAAGTCAAAACATTATTATTATCTATTCACAGCTTCGGCCATAACACTGGAAACTTTGTTTTTCTTTTTAGATTGATGGTTTTAGTTTTAGATTTCACACAATTTTATGCATAATAATAGAAATCAATCTTTCTGAATCTATCTTTCCTCCAGGAACTGTTTTCAGCAGACGCAAAAAGGAAAGGAAGACACATTTTGGGATACTTGGTACGTATATCATGGCCAGGTAGCCATGCAATCCAAGGTTCAAATCAAATTCAACATACAGTGGAATGCCATCCATTAAAGGATGTGTAACACTGGTTTCTTTCAAAACTGGCCTGAAAAAACATCTATCAGGAGACCAAAAGGTTTTGTACGCTATATTGATGAATTGGATACAAATACTTTCTTCCAAATCCTTTTTAGCTTTAACGTCTTACTGTACCACATGCTGTTTTACATTTCTGACTAATAATAACGTATTCAATCAATCACAGTTGCTGAGCATGACCTGTGAACTGCGCAGCCATCACGGCATCCAGGTGGAGTGGTCTTCCTGTCTGACTGACAGAGAGCAGCAAGGCCAGTCTCCCACTCGCTGCACTGACGTTAAGAGCAGAGAGCAGCAGTCTGTGTCCGTCCACTGTGAGCTGTGCCTTGGACTGAAGCTGAGACAAAGGCCCGTCCATGGAGCACAGGGCCTGAGACAGACAGAGAGGGGGAATGTCATCGCTAATTGCTCAACAGTTCAGTACAGTATATGGACACAATCTGACATGCTTATTGGGCGTTCTCTTGTATTTCGTCGCTTCAGGGCCGGAAACCTCCTTATCTCCATATCTTAACTTTTTGTGTTTTTTCGTAAATGAACGCCCTACTTGATCATACTACAGCGTCACATAAAAGCATCAAAAGTAGCAGATATGCAAGCTCGAAACGCAGCGTGAAGCGATGCGTTTCGAGCTTGTGGATCTGCTACTTTTGCTGCTTTTGAATATGAATCCTGAAAAGTAACAGTTTTGGACATATGAGGTCTCCACCCGACAGATAGATTTTCTTTGCCTTATCTTACCTTAATGTTATGATAAACTGTGAAACATTGATTGATAAGTCTGCAATTTTTGAATCTTTTGGAAAAAAATATTGAAACATTTTGAACAATTCGGAATCATTTTGATAAACGTATCTTCTCTTAAAGGACGACTTCACCCATTTTCAAACTATATTCATATAATTGGTCCTCACTAATACTAAATATGATAAAATTGTATGATTTTTTTCGACTCTAGTCTGCGTCTCAGAGGAGGGCTGTGGAAACCTGGCTACCAGTGACATCAAAGTTGGGCAGGTTTTTTTTTCTCCAACATTTCAATTTTTTATTTAGATTTTTATTAATGCGAGAACAATAGCATCCAATATAGCATGCTGTCTTTCCAGTAATATAAAACCTGCAGTTTCTATTACCCCATCACTGATGTCAATGATGTAGGCAGTTTCCAAACTGTCCACAGCCCTCCTCTGAGACACAGACGAGTAGAAAAAAATAGCACCATATTATAATGAGCATTAATAATGAGGACCACTTATATGAAGATAGGTTGAAAATGGGTGAAGTCATCCTCTAAAGGAGTCCCTGGCTGGCACAAAATCTTTTCAGATGGGGTCCGTGGGCCAAATACGTATCAATTTGATGACCTTGACATGAAAATGGATGTACTGTTGTGGCAATAAGAGACTAGTCACGTGGGGTCAGTATTGCTGGATTATAGTGCATCCTTTGACGTTATTGATCACAATCTGCTGTCAGATAAACTTACTGTATGGTGTCTCATCCTCTGCAGTGATGTGGATAAACAACAGATCACAAAGAGCATTCTTCAATGGGAGTCTCTCTCATATTAAACATACATTCCACAAGGGAAGCTGCCTTGGGCTATTATCGTTCACCCCATTGACCAGCCATTGATCTTAGACAGGGCCAATGTAGGCTGACGACATCACTGTGTATAATGCCAGCCACTAATCTGAAAGACATGACTGTGGTTCTAGACAAGGAATTACAAAGCATATCAGATTGAAAACATCTCGAAAGCAAAATGTATTGTTTTGGCTCACATTACATACAAAGGTCAAATCTCAAACTCAATTTACCTTAGCGAGATTTAGGAATTGAACAGGTAGATGAAACAAAACTGCTTGGCATTACATTAGACAGTCGTTTTACATGGTCCACTCATATTGAAAACATAAGTAAGAAATGTGAAGGGGGCTGTCCATAATCAGGAGATATGTGGAGCACTTAACCCCAGTGGTGGAAAGTAACTAAGTACAGTACATTTACTCAAGTTCTGTACAATTTTGAAGTACTTATATACTTTATTTTAGTATTTCCATTTCTCAGTGCTCCATCTCAGAGGCAAATATTGTGCTTCGTACTCCACTACAATTATTAGAAAACTTTAGCTACAAGTTACTTTGTAGATTTGGATTAATATTACAAAACTTACATTAACCAATTATGTCTTATGTTATACTTTGGTTAATTGAAAATAGCCGATCTACAAGCTCACAACTTATACCCACATGTTGTGGCTATGCAACCTTATGCTTGAGTATTTTCATGTTATGTTTTTATGTTTTATGTGGTATTACTACTTTTACTTAAGTAAAAAAAAAAAATCTGAGAACTTCTTCCTCCACTACTTAATGCCAACATCTGCCGCCCAGGTTATCCAGGCCCTGGTTCTATCTATCCCACCTTGACTACAGTCTGGCTGTGTGGTCCAGTGCAGCTAAAGAGGATGATGGAGAAACTACACATAGGCCAGAGTAAGGCAGCACATGTTGCCCTTTAGGTGCAAGGTGCAACACACTATTAATGCATAAGAACCTATGGAGCAAAGATTAGCAGCTAGTCTTATGTTATTGTTTTAGGAATATCTGTATGGGGGAAAAAACTGCTTATGTAAAACTAGACATTACACTAGTAATAGACATAAAACTGCCCACAAAAAGTTCGGAAACTAAACTTCGGTCGATTATTTCTCCCCTTCAATAATACCAGTTGGCATTGTATTTTATATAATTTCTATCGTTGATTAGTCACCTTCACAACGAGGTATAACTTGTAAGGATCGTGCAATCGTGGAATGAGCAACACAGCTAAACGTGTAGGTAGCGCCCCCCCAAAAACTTGCCAAAATCCCCTAATATGCTTCTGTTGGTAATCGCTCTTGTTTTGAGCGACCTGCCAGCACACCAGTTTGTGTATGCTCCAAGCAGCAACACTGGAAACATGGAAAGATGTCACGTTTGTCCCTTCAGGATAAGGCCCGTGCAATAGGGCAAATGGAAGCCGGTGTTCATGCTCCACGCTCAGGTGGCAGTCACACACCTCTCAGGGCGCTCAAAACGAGAGCGATTACCAACAGAAGCATATTGGGGGATTTTGGAAAACGTTTTGTAGGTCGCTACCCACACGTTTAGCTGTGTTGCTCATTCCACGATTGCACGTTGTAAAGGTGACTAATCAACTACACAAATGATATAAAATACAATACCAATTGTTATTATTGAAGGGGTGAAATAATCGACCAAAGTTACGTCTCTGAACTTTTTGTGGGCAGTTTTATATAGCCTAAACAGTGATAAAATAGGGCTTAAGTGGTTAGGAATGCAAAAGAAAGAACAAGAATTTCCTGTGAGCAAGCAACACCTTCTCAGTAGGCAATAAATTAGGCATGATTTATGGATTCGTCCTGGACTTAATTCATTTTTAACGGTTTTAACTGCTTAAATCCCAGCATGCATATTCTGGAGAAAACGTTCTATTTTCAGCAAAGATAGAGAAAGAGAAAAGTCACTAACATAGAGCCCAGAGGGACTCCGGTCAACCAAGTATAGGGGTTTAAGTGGTTAATGAAAACAACGTCTGGATGTATACGTGTGATACACCTCAGCAATGTTTCACTAATCTCCATCTATGATCTGATAAGGCTTAGGGTTACTGTACTGTACTGTCATTTCAAGGTACTTTTACTTTAGTTGAGTACATCTCAGAGAAAATATGTTTTAGATTTAATTTTAATATAGTATTATTACAAAACATACATTAACCAATTAACTTCAGATATTTGAAAATAGACAATATACAAAAACAAAGCCAATCTACAAGCGCTCAACACGTGGCATCACGACATGTTGTGAGCTTGTAGAACAGCTATTTTGGGCAATTTTTATTGTATTCTATTATTCAAAAAAAAAAATTGATCAGCTATTTTTGGCTATTTTTTCGAATAGATTTGAGTACTTTTACTTTGGCACTGTACAGTATATTTTGATAGCAATACTACATTGTGGTATTGCTACTTTTACTTACTTTTTTCTTATTTCAAAAATCTGAGTACTTCTTCCACCACTGTTGATACAATAAAAGAGTCCTTCCATGCCAATGTGTATCGTATTACCTCGGTACTGAGTGGCAGTCCTTTGTCCTGGAGCCAGTGCCAGCTGTGCCAGACGGTTCCCCTTAACTCCGTGGTCACGGGGAGGGCCTTCATGCTGAGCTTCAAGCCCGCCCGCTGGGCTCCAAGCTGGGCCTGCACACTCAAGTTCTTCCCCTCACCACAACCGAGCACTATCTGCTCTCACAGCAGGTACAAGAAACATGGCCGTAGTTATTGATCGTTTACGGTAACACCTGACCATTTTTACATTTAAGGTACCACAAAACAATATTTATGATGTTTTTTTTACGGTAATGTTTTTAACGTTCATATCTACGTACGTTTGCGGTAACAAACGACCAAATTTATGATGGACATACGGTAATACCTGACCATATTTCTTTTACATTTATGGTAACACCCAACAATATTTATGATGTTTTTTTTACGGTAATGTTTTTAACGTTCATATCTACGTACGCTTGCGGTAACAAACGACCAAATTTATGATGGACTTGCGGTAACACCTTTCCATATTTTTTTACATTTATGGTAATACCCAATAATATTTATGATGCTATTTTTTATGGTAATACCCATCCATATTTACGAACATTTATGGTAACATCCGACCATATTTACAATGGTTTACAGTAATACCAAACCATATTTATGAACGTTTATGGTAATACCCGATCATATTTATGATGCTGTAACTGAGAACAATCACTATAAACACAAACATGTTCCAAATGTAGGCAACTCAGTGAACAAGAGGTCACAACTCACATCAATCACATATAATGTTGTCAAGGTAAAAAATAGAGGTCGTTTTGAGCCAGAGGAAAGAAAAGAGTGAGAGATACAGAGAAAGAGAGGAAGCGATGAGTGTTTTACAAAGAAGAAAAAAAAGATTATACTGGCACAATATGCATACTTCGTCGTACAAAAAATAGCAAAAATAGCCAATCTTCAAGCTCACAACGAGTCACGTAGCAGAAGCTATATGTTTTGAGGTTGTAGATCGGCTATTATCACTATATAAGGAAAAAGAAAATCAGTCAATTGTGTGTCTGACCTGAACCGTATTGTTCTCAGGCAGTCCAGATTTCTTCAGGTAGCTCACAGTGTGCCGCAAAACACTCTGGACTCTCACATCCCCAGAGCTCTTTTCCACTGTCACCTCTTGTATCAGCTGTCAAATAAACATGGACAAAAATATCACATCAATGAGGAGCTCTACAGTATAGTGAAGAAAGACATTATGTATAGCAGTGGTTCTCAAACTTTTTCATTACAAATTCCCAAATTAATATGTATTTGGTCGCAGACCCCATCTGAAAAGATTTCCTGCCAGGGACCCCCATACAAGATATGAAAAGTATTTTTGAGAAAAAAAAAAAAAAAAAGATATTCAACATGTTGTGAGCTTGTAGAATGCTTTTTTGCTGGGGACCCTCTGGAACCACCTCAAGGACTCCTGGTGGTCTCCGGACCCCACTTTGCGAACCACAGATGTAAAATATCCATTTAGAGGACAGAGAATAGCATTTTGTAATCACAGGGCCACACGATATTCAAACCTTCCCATAGATGTACATGTGAATAAGTGAAGAGAGTCGTGCTTTTGATCTTTTCTAATGTTGTCGACATGTTACACTGCATCTGGCCCTGACTGTTTTTCGGGTGGAAAACAATGTGTGTGTGATTTCAGAGATGAGCCATTATTACAGCCATTGTGCTGTAATAGCCAGTGAGCCAGTGCTGTGGAAACTCAACCGTGTGACTCCATCGACAACATAATAACATTAAACATAAGAAGTGCTTCCCAACTTGTTTTCCCAAATATTTTCGAAGTGTGTGAGTATGTGTGTGTGTGTGGGGGGGGGGCGGGGGATTTCATCATGTCAAGGTCCCAGATATCAATGAACCAGCTGTACACAATTTACCGTTATTGTTGTTTTTCAGCTGTTCAATTGCAAATTATTAAGTCACTTGGCTAAGGTTAAAAGACCCAAAACTACTTAAATATGCTCTCTCCATAATTATCTCACTCTCTTTCACTC
Source organism: Gymnoscopelus microlampas (assembly GCF_963454915.1). Classification (NCBI taxonomy): domain Eukaryota; kingdom Metazoa; phylum Chordata; class Actinopteri; order Myctophiformes; family Myctophidae; genus Gymnoscopelus; species Gymnoscopelus microlampas. The sequence continues at coordinate 18,156,023 of NC_139942.1, forward strand.
ACTCACTCCAATACACGCACGCGCGCACACACACACACACACACACACACACACACACACACACACACACACACACACACACACACACACACACACACACACACACACACACACACACACACACACACACACACACACACACACACACACACACACACACACACACACACACGGGAGATGGGAGGTCCGCAGCCAAATACATATCATTTTGGGGGTCCTTAACATGAAAAGGTTTGAGAACCAGTGCCTTATTGCCTCCTACCTGTTGCTTTGTGACAGTGCAGTGCAGGACATAATGGTAGGAGCCATTTGCATGGTTCAATGAGTTCAATGTGACAGCAGCATCTGTGGGGATGCCCACCCGCTTCATCAGGGGCACAGAGTGGTTGAGAGAGGCTGAAGCATCATTTCTATGCTGAAAAGCACAGAAACACACTTTTATTGTTTATTTACACCAACACACGTGCATACAGTAATCGTAATGTAGACTGTTTTTAATTTATTCATTCATTTTGGCACCTGAAAGAAAATCTTTGCTAAAATGCTCAGTGGTGGAAAGTACATTTACTCAAGTACTGTACTTAAGTAAAAAAAATTAGGCGCTTTTATATACTGGGTATGTCCATTTTTCAACACATACTTCTCAGAGGCTACGATATTCTTGTGTATTTCCATACCTCATCGTTCCTCATCGTTATCAAAGCCTCTAGTCGTTTGTTATCGATCGCCATGGAGACATGCGAGTCAAAGAGTGTCTGCGAGGTGAGAACCGACCCGGAGGCCTGCAGTCGGTCTGGACTCAAATCCTGCAAACACACACAGGCTCTGCCATGTTACACACTGAACACAAGAACAAGAACTTGATGAATTGAATACATAGGACCACAATGGAAACAAGCCTCAGGGATTTTGTGTTATCCTTTTAGCATAATTGTATGACTGTACCTCTGTACTTTTTGCAAACTGTTAATGAAGTATTCAATCAAGCAATCAAAACAGGGAGTAATCTAAATCAGTGGTTCTCAAAGTGGGGTCCCCAGCAAGTTAATAGTTGATATTATAGCATCACAATCAGTTTAACCACTTTAACCCTACTTTATACTTAGGCTATTCAAAAATTGCCAATCTACAAGCTCACAACGCGTCACGATGCAACACGTTGTGAGCTTGTAGATCGATTATTTTTGAATAAATAAATACAAATCTTTACTTTAAAACAATGGAGTAATGGAGTCATTTTTGAATAATTTAGAAATCTTTCAACACAAAGCTTCTCTTCTGGGGGTCCCTTGGCACAAAACATTTTCAGATGGGGGGCCGTGGCCAAAAAAAAATGTATATCGTGATATTGCTGTAGAGTGTTTGTTCAGTGACTTTCCAGCTCTTAAAAGAAAAAAATAGAATACATTGTCAGAAGTGTTGCCAATACCAATTTCAGCTAATCAGGGGAGAGTACCCATTTATCAGCTTCAATTTTATAGTGCTTCAGTTCCAATTGTTGGCTACTCCCATGCACTTGCCTGTAACACAGTGCAGTTGTTGTGATACGACAGGGACCCCTGCTGGCCGTTCCCCGTCACGACGGCCCCGGCAGCTCTGACGATGCACTCCTCAATCTGCACCAGAGCTTCAGCGTCGTAGTTGTAGCCCCCCTGTGTCTCCTCCTCCTCCTCCTCCTCCTCCTCCTCCGTCCGCCTGCCGGTTAACAGCAGCCTCCCGTTCCCCGGTACCCCCCTGAAGAGATCCCCCAGGTTGTTGTGACTGAGCTGGCCCTCCAGATGCCAGCGCTCGGGGCCGGTCCTTGCACTCAGTCTCAGTGAGGCCCTCTGGTCGTCCACGCCGCTGTGGACCACGCTGGCCGTCCACACGCCACCCTGGCGGTCCAGCTCCACTGAACCGTTCAGGTGAGACTTCATGGGAGAGACGAGAGGAGATTGATTCACTTTGGATTTCACAGTTTTATTTTTTATTTTTTTGACTTCTGGGTCAATTTATTTTAATGTCTAGTCTTTGTGTGCACCAGACTTAATTCAATATTTAGATATTTAATATCCATTTTATCAGACACTTCCTATATAAACCCATAGTAACTTCAAACTCCATTGTAACTTTACTCAGAGAGTTTACACTCACAGGTAGTCACATATAACTGTGAGGATCCATTTGGTTCCTAACTAACAATCATTTAGCTGGAGTGTTCCAGGAAACCCCCTGGAACCCCCTCAAGGCTCCCTGTGGGTCCCTGGACCCCACATTAACCTAACCAGTGATAACCAGTGATATCCACAGCTCTACCTGCAAGTAGGGACAGTCAGACTCAGTGGCCCAGTGCCACTGTGTCCTTCCCTCGGTCTCCATGGTTCCCGTCGCTCGGACGGAACAGTCTCCAACTCTGATCAGAACGGCTCCAGTCTGGCCGGAGGCCCCCTTGTCGTCGGAGGCGGAGGCCTCCGCGGTGGTCCTCGGGGCCAGGCCGAGGCCAGCGAGGCCGGGGAAGGAGTGCGTGAGGGTCCCCGAGAGACGCAGGGGTCCGCAGGTCTGGCCCAGCTCAAGGGCCACGTCACGCCCGTCCACCCTCAGACTGGAGGACAGCGCCAGCTGGCAGGGGACGAGCGACAGGAGGCCCTCAAGGGCCAGCGACACCGGCAGGGCAGATCCCTGGGGGATACAAGCAGGCAAACATGTACAGTAGGTGGCTCATGCACGCACACATGCATTTATAAACAGTCACTGGCACAGCGACACGACCCCTACCATGAACACAAAAAAAACACAAACGCATAAAACAAATATTACAAATGCACACATAAAGCACAGAAAATACACGCAGCATTCACAAAATGCATGTCCAAAACCTGCATTCATAAACAATAGCTTCACCCTGAAAACAAGGCCTTTAAGGATCTTTAAACATCGTCTCTCAACCCCAATCTTCTGCCCAATAACATCTTTAGTGTTAATTTACGCGATGAGACACATTGCAAGCTTGTAGATCGGCTATTTTCACTATTATTGAGATAGGGCTTAAGTGATTCATTCATAATGTATTTTTGTACGTTTGGGTCCCGGGGAGACACCAAGATTATCTTTTTGGTCTTGAGCTCTAAGGTTTGGGAACCCCTGCTATAGAGACATCCCACCAGAAAACCAAACACACTTTATTATCTTGCTTGGTGCGAAGCAGAGGAGACATAACAACATGGAAGGTGTCGTTCTGCTCTGTCGCTAGTCAAACATTAGCACCAGCTTGACCTTGGCTTGAACTCCTGTTTCAAAGGAAGGAGTGCTGATGGGAATCAGTGAGAGAGAACAACTGAGATATAATGGAGGGGAAAGAATAATGAGAGATAACTGTAATATCTAAAGAGCTTTTCACACAAAAGTGTTTTTTTTTGTGGGTGAAATATAAGTGATCAGAATTACAGTGAGTTTGACTTTTAAACCACCCAAATCTTCATTCAAATCCTCTTATCCTATTAGACTTATTTTAAATGTTGTCATAATTGGCATAGGAATTGTTGATCCAAAAAATGTGTTTTGTGAGGTCAGTGTCCTTGACCTTTGACCTTTATCACCAAATTGTAAAAGTTCATCTTAAGTCCAACTGGACTTTTGTGCCAAATGTCATGAAATTCCCCCAAGGTGTTAAAGAGATATCACATTCATAATGAATGGGATGGAAAGACAGACAGACGGATAACCCAAAAACAAATGCCCTTGGCTGAGGCTGAGGCATAACAATAATCATTATTATAAAACAGCACAGTAAGGGTGCAACTATTGATTCATTTTTTTCATTAATAGAATAGCCAAGAAAAGGTGATACGAGGCAAGAGACCTTAAAATTCCACTCCATGTGAACATTCTTACCTGGAGAGCGGGGCAGTAGTGAGACACACTGACAGTGTAATCTGTCTTTGACGGCTGGCTCTGCCCTGCGTTGGCCTTGATGTGGCACTTCCCCAGCTCCACGCCTAGCTCCATGCCAAGGACATCAGCAGTTGCAGGACCCAGCACCAGAGCACCATGAGTGGGGATGCCCAGAGCCTGTATCCGCTCTATGGAGTGCTGGATGGAGCCCCTGATGCTGAGCTGGGGGTGAAAGGCCATAGAAAGGCTAATAACGCCCTTGTCTTCTCCATCCGCTTGGAGATAACTATACAGATGCGTGGAGCCGTCAGAATGGAGCAGGGAGCCATTCACTAAGAACTGGGAAACGGGAAGAGTCTGTGGAAGACAATTAACAATACATCCAATTATAATACAGTTTGTAGCCCTGAAACCTGGGAGTGAGATTGCAGTAGGATCACTCGCCAGATTTCCAACGTTTTTTTGTTTTGTTTTTTTCTCAGGGTCTGTGGTTAAGCCTAAGAGAGTTTCTCGTTTGTTACCACACTGTTGAAGCAACTGTCAGCAGCAGTGTGGTTTAAAAAATAGTACAATAAAAAGTGTGTTGATTCGTGGAGATTATCTTGTTGAACAAACATGTGAATACCATAAACACAGGGAGTGATCTTGTCTTTTACAGAATTACCAAATTATCCAAAGCACAAAGCCAAAGATTCCACTGAAAGTTAGCGAAGGGAACCCATGGCCGGAATAACTTCCGGGTTGGCCTACAAAAACACTTCTCTGAATGTACTGTATATAACATGTATATAACATACTGAATGCATTTATTATTTACTTTATTTTTTTGTATGTATCAGAAACCAACCACCCACCTACCCAACACATGGCAACACCTGGTACGTTTACACACACACGTACACTTAAAGTGTAAAAAAAAACTTAAATGGAAATGAGCTCTCAAGCTTTTTTGTGTTTTATCGTTCAGTTTTGACAGTGTACATACGTATATGAGAGTGTTGTACATTATACAATCATGCAATGGAAAGATGAAAGTCATCTCCCGGTGAGAAGATGTCTTTGTTCCTTTCCTTCGGCTGGGAAACAGGTTGTCTGGGACTTCCCAGTGTTTCCTCGTCTAACCTTCAGTAGGACACATCGCTGGCGGACAGACAGACTCCAGGTCGTCTTCTCGCCCACCGCTCCTCTGCGGAGATGTCCCAGGACCAGTGCTGAGCACACGTCACTCTCTACCTCCAGCCAGGCCCGACCGGGCCAGATGTACGTGCTGACAGTGAGTCCTGCTGGTACACCCACATCGGTTAGCTTGGCCAAGTTGTGCTGGAGGATGGCCTTGAGAGAGACACGAGGCTCCCAGATGGCAGTGACATCTAGCTGGGCAGAACGCGTGTCAAGAGAGACCTGTGCGCTACCAGAAAGGGAGGTGCTGCGGAGCTGGCCCGACCCATGCAAGTCCACTCTTCCCGGGACGGTGGACGCCAGAGAGGCCCACTGGTGCTGGAGGGTCCAGCCCAGCTCGGCCTTATGGTCCTTCAGCAAGACTGACGCGAAGCAGCGAAGGGAATCTTTCTGGTTCTGCACACCCAGAGAACCTTTGAGTACACCGCTCCCGGCTCGCCCTGTTACGGTTACGGAGGTCTTACGTAACGCCCCGCCTTCCCCATCCCTGACCTGCACCCAGGCGAGCCTTCCCACCCCTCCACACCGGGCTGACACCACCAGGCTGGAGCTGACCGAGTCCCACGCTCCCCTAACGTCTGCCCACACGTGACACCAGCTTTCCAGCCTCATCCGGCCGGTCACCTCGGCCTTGTGCGTGACACTCGGGGTGCCGTACTCAAACAGCCCGTGCCAGCCGTAAAGCCCGGCCTCCTCCAGCCTCAGTGCCCCGATCAGGTCTGCCCGCCAGGGGCCGACCGCCAGCCCGATCCCCAGGGCCCACCTCTGAGGCCCAGGGCGGAGCAGGAGCCTGAGGCTGGAGTCGGAGGGCAGGCCCAGGGACAGCAGCAGGAGCCTGGAAGAATGGGTTAGGTTAGCCCTTAGCTCTATCTGACCAGCGGGACTGTAGCAGCCTTTGGCTTGAGCTCTGAGACTAGGGTGAGCTAGCGCCAGGCCGTAGCAGTGCCTGTTGCTGTGTGGTCTATAGGAGCGAAAGGCTCGTACCTCCACAGGATGGCCGGCCACGCTTCCTGAACACTGGGCTGAGAGGCGGTCTGCCGCGGCGTCCCCTGTGCAGTTCATCTGTGAAAACAAGGCCCCCTGTTGGCTGAGTTTGTTTGTCAAAGAAAAAACTGGGAGAGACGATGGAGGAATTTCACAAAGGAAATATAGAAAATATGGAGTAGTGACCCTAAACATTGTAGTACACCAGTGTGCTTACCGGGTATTATTAATACGTGCGTCACACACACACACACACACACACACACACACACACACACACACACACACACACACACACACACACACACACACACACACACACACACACACACACACACACACACACACACACAACCCTTAGCTTTAAAATAATGTACTTTTCTGTTGAAATTCTTGTTTTACAGTCTTGTTTTGCATATTAAGGTCAGGAAAAAATCAAAAGCTGTGTGTTCTCACCTGTAACGAGGTCGGAATTACTCCCTTGAGCTGCCTCATTTGTTGCCATAGTGACAGTGCCACATTAGCTTTGCTATTGTTTGCTCCAACATCAAAAAGGATGTCAACCATTTTCTCCTCTTCCATGTCAAGGACCAAACCTGCATTCACCCCCTCTTTGTCTTTCTGAAGAATGGCAAGAAATAGAATACATTTAATTAATAAATAAAAGGCAACGCAACGCAAGTTTATCTGTAAAGCGCACAACTATTTTAACATTACCGATTGAAGCTATGCACTGATGTTCTTCCATGGCTCCAAAAACAAATACTTCAGGTCTTTCTTTCTTTAATTGAAGAAAGTTCTGGCACATCCATTTGTTGATTTGTTCAATGCATTTACTCAGAGTTTGTATTGGACCAAAATTGTCTCCTGGTGATATGTAAATGTAATTTACAAATTATTAAAATGTATTTATCATCTGCATAACTACGTTAACATTTTGTTGTTTTCCAAAATCTGAGCCAGTGGGAGCATGTAGATCTACATTGAACAGAAGAGGTCCTAGAATGGAGCCCTAGCAAAACTAGGCATGCGATTTCTGTCCGTTCAAATGTGTAATTATACACAACGTAGTCCCTGTCCTTTAAAATGACAGCGTTCTGCCGTGTACTGTAAAGACAACTTGAACCGTCATGTACCTGGTAATGCGCTCTGGCCTGTATGGAGCTGGGCAGGCCTCTTTTAAGCAGGGCCTCGCTTCCATGCTGAACCCTGGAGACCAACTCCCACCGCGGGGCCGGCTGACGTCTCTTGCTCGCCTCAAACTCAGCCGTCAGGTTGTCAGCCCCGGCCTGCAGCTCTGCCAGGACGGAGAGATGACCTTCCTCCTGGAGCCAGCTCACCTGAGCACCGCTGTTACCTGGGATACCTTGCAGGCAGATGGTGGAAGATTTAGAAAATATTCTTCTGTCAAAAATGCATTTTTGCATGGACTTATTGTCCATTGGCGTTTGATATGCCGATGAAGCATATCGTTGCTGTCAGGCAAAAACCTTGTACTGTATCTCCATTCTCCTCTCCTCTCTTATATTTCAACTTTTTCACGTCACTTGAAAATAGTCCATTTGCAGGTCAGCATAGCACATGCTCTTTTAACAGGCTTAAAAACACATAGCTAATGTAGGCTATATGCTGAAAAAGAGACAAAGAGAGACTTACAACAGAAAGCCAACAGGATAGGTTTACATAATTGTTGGATTTGAGCAGTTGCCATTACTTGAACTTGCTTTCTTTTCAGAATTGACAGCATTCTCTTTTAGCAGGCTACAGTCTATAGATGTGAAACTCACATGCAGTTCTCCTATTCCGCTTTTGATTGGATCAACGACGCTGCCGTAGTTCCTTTGATCAGTCCATCATCAATTATGGCCGTGCTTGTGACCGTCAACGTTTAAGACAAAGCATTACTCAATCATTGTCTCCGCCAGAGGTGGAGAGTATGTTTTCGTCTCCGTCCTTCCGTGTGTCCACCAAGCTAACATTGGTCAAGCTTCGCGTGACACGTGACAATATGTTGAAAGGGTGTGCTTTGATTGGCTAGCGAGACACATGACGAAATAGAAACCTATAAATATGTGTGTCACTTCAAAAAATCATTTATATTTTTTGAAGTGAGCTTCCATCAGCCAAGCTAACATTGGTCAAGTGACACGTGACAACATGTAATATAAATAGGTAAGACAGGATTAATCAGGAACAGTACTGGCGGAGACCTGTGCTCCGAGGAGCACATTTTCTAGTTTATTCTATTTTGGTCGGTGCGGTTTGAGCAGTGCTGTCCAGTGTCCTCAGACGGGGTGTGTTGTTATTAGTGAGCTCTCTCTCAACTGCTGCAACAGAACCCGATCCAGTCCAGTTTGGTGTGTGCTCACGGTAACAGTTTCAGTAGGTAACTGGAACGCTCGCCCCCAAACACACTCGCCCCCGTTTGACTGAGATTACGTATAGGAATACCTGGTTGCGACCATTCCGAGGTTGCAGGATTTGACCGTGTTCTTGTACTCCTCCAGCGCAATTCGCAAACACGTGCGCACTGATTTATCACACGGATGTCACGGTATTTCTCTCTTTAAAAAGGGTAATTAGAGCAATCTATTAAATAAAAACTTTTATTTTATCAATGATCAGTTCTGTTCATGCGGGACGACGGACAAATGTCCGCGAGATGAGGGACGGGTGGTCACCCTATCTACACTGGATCCATTGGAACACAGGTCTTTTTTTCCCTTATCATCAAGTTATCATCAAGCAATATCAAGCTTATCAAACTTAATTTAATGTATGTAATCAAATTGAATGGAATCAAATTGTGGTATAGGAGGGTTTACCTGCAGCTCGGAGGAGGTGGGAGGAGTGAGACAACTGGGCAAAGACCCCGCCCCTCCCCTGACGTCCCATTGGACGGCTCACGTTCACGCAGAGAGACTCCTCCCCCAAATGGGCGCACAGCCAATCGCGGGCCACGCCATACTCCTGTCCTGCCGCTCCCTCGTCACCTCCTCCATCCGGGGAATCCTCCTCCTGATGTCTCAGCTCAACGCTGTACACTTCATCCATCACTCTGACTCTGAACTGCCCTGTACACACACACGCGCGCACACACACACACACACACACACACACACACACACACACACACACACACACACACACACACACACACACACACACACACACACACACACACACACACACACACACACACACACACACACACACACGCGCGAGAAATGTATTTCCTTTCAAGACTGAGCTGGATTTTTTTAAGCTACCAGACATTTATAAAAAAATAACAATTATGTTCTATGTTTACAGCACATACAGACTCCCTCACAGTCTGTCAGGGTCCTAGTACCCTACATTAACCCATATATTCCCTCCAAAGCCAAATGTGTTATTTGTATGTTGTAAATCGTCTCTGTCAGGTGGAAAACTCATACTGTACATACATGTACAAAACTGTTACTTTGAAGAGAACTCTCCTACCCGGATACTACCGTCAGGAGAAGGCGTGCTCTACTCAAGGGGATCTTGAGGAGTAGTCTCTTTGGATTAACTGGGTGCAGATTCGTGATAAAACATGTAACAAAGGAACATCCGCACTCTCTTCAGTTATATTCTTGGTTTATTTTTTAGGGTGAACAGCCGCAGCAGACAGTCTATCTGGAGAAACGGACGCGTTTCGGCACGTCGGCCTTCCTCAGCGTTTCAAACTAGAATACATCAAACAGGATGTGACATATATAGCTATGCGATAGTGTACAGCTGATTCTCATTGGTGAATACAATTCACTTGCAATTCATAGTACTAATAGTATTTACATTAAGCATTACACATAGTATTTGTTCAGTAAAAATATTCTTAAAGTTTCCACAAATTGCACAACCAGAAACATCAATTCATAGAAAACATTTCATAGAAAACAATTCAATAACAACTCTTCATTCAGTCCCTTAGGGAACTCAGTATTTAATGCATGGATCCAGTAAGCCTCCCTTTGTAATAGGACCCGGTCTCTGTCACCACCTCTTCTCAGTGGGTTGACTACTTCTAAACCTTGAAATCTTAGTGTACATATGTCATGTTTAGCCATATTATAATGCCTGGCAACTGGAGACTTCTCGTCTTTATTTCTAATATTACTCTTGTGCTCCGTAATTCTGTTTTTTAATTCTCTTTTGGTCTTTCCCACATAGCAAAAACCGCAGGGGCACTTTAAAAGATAAACTACATATTTTGTCTTGCATGTAATTCTCCCTTTGACTTTAATTTTTTTACCATTATGAGGGTGAGAGAAAGAGTCTCCTGTTATCATGGCATTACAATGAATACAACCTTTACATGGGAAATTCCCTGAGGGTATAGTAGATAAAAAGTGTTGTGGTTGAATATACACATCATTTTTTATTAGTTTATCGCTTATATTGTTTGCTCTCTTGTTTGCAAAAATTGGGGGGGTGGAAAAAGCTTTTCCTACCACTGGATCACTGGACAGTATGTGCCAGTGTTTTTTGACCAACTTTTTAATGGGTTGGGAGATAGGGGAAAATGTAGTTGTCATAACTATAGGTTGTCTGTTTAAAGCAAAAGAAGATTTAGGAGCAAGGAGACTGGTTCTATCAAGGGGCTTAATTTTAGACTTACTATTAGTTAAAATATTTTCGGTATAACCCCTTTCTCTAAACCTACTGCACATTTCTGTAGACTGACTATCAAAATCAGATTCACTGTTACAGATTATTTTGAGTCTTAACATTTGGCTATATGGTAACCCTATTTTTAGACTAGAAGGGTGATAGCTAGAAAAATGAAGATAGTTGTTTCGATCTGTCTTTTTACGGTACACTGTTGTCTGAATCCCTCTATTTGTTTTTTTAACACATACATCTAAGAAGTTAACAGTTTCTTGACTGGCTTCCAAAGTGAACTTAATGGAGGGTAATCTTGAGTTCATGTAATCTGTAAACTCTTTCAACATTTCAGAAGTACCACAAAAAATAAAAAATATATCATCAATGTACCTAAACCAGCCTTTTAACTGAGTACTAAAGGGGTTGTCTTTATACACATAGTCTTCTTCAAATTTACCCATAAACAGATTCGCATAATTTGGGGCGAATGGGCTACCCATTGAAACACCTTGTTTTTGGAGATAGAATTCATTGTCGAAATTGAAATATTTTTTTGTAAGGACCACATTGGCCAAGTTCATGATAAGGTCTGTAGGAGGTGACTGGGTCACTCTTGACTCCATATAATATTTGAGGGCTTCTAAACCTTCTTGATGAGGTACATTTGTATAAAGGCTGGTTACGTCCATGGTGCATATATATTCAGAATCTGAGATATCTCCTAAGGACTTTAACTTGTTTAAAAAGTCAGTCGTGTCTTTTAGATAAGAAGGCAAATTAAACACTAAATCTTTGATGTGATAATCAATGTACTGTGAAATAGGTTCGGTCAAAGAGCCTATACCTGCCACTATAGGGCGCCCAGGGACCGGAGGTTCACAGCTCTTATGTATTTTAGGCAAAGTATATAGAATAGGGCGTACTGGGTGTTCTCTGAACATGAATTTATATTCATCCTTGGAAATGATTTGGTCAGACAAAGCTTTGTCTAGTGTATTCTTAATTTCTTTAGAGAAACGAATAGTGGGATCACAGGATAACATACTATAATACTCAATGTTGCTCAATTGTCTATTTATTTCCACAATATATGACTCTCTGTCTTGTAGATTAGAACAATAGCACCTCCTTTACATGCAGAGTGATTACATGCAAGACAAAATATGTAGTTTATCTTTTAAAGTGCCCCTGCGGTTTTTGCTATGTGGGAAAGACCAAAAGAGAATTAAAAAACAGAATTACGGAGCACAAGAGTAATATTAGAAATAAAGACGAGAAGTCTCCAGTTGCCAGGCATTATAATATGGCTAAACATGACATATGTACACTAAGATTTCAAGGTTTAGAAGTAGTCAACCCACTGAGAAGAGGTGGTGACAGAGACCGGGTCCTATTACAAAGGGAGGCTTACTGGATCCATGCATTAAATACTGAGTTCCCTAAGGGACTGAATGAAGAGTTGTTATTGAATTGTTTTCTATGAAATGTTTTCTATGAATTGATGTTTCTGGTTGTGCAATTTGTGGAAACTTTAAGAATATTTTTACTGAACAAATACTATGTGTAATGCTTAATGTAAATACTATTAGTACTATGAATTGCAAGTGAATTGTATTCACCAATGAGAATCAGCTGTACACTATCGCATAGCTATATATGTCACATCCTGTTTGATGTATTCTAGTTTGAAACGCTGAGGAAGGCCGACGTGCCGAAACGCGTCCGTTTCTCCAGATAGACTGTCTGCTGCGGCTGTTCACCCTAAAAAATAAACCAAGAATATAACTGAAGAGAGTGCGGATGTTCCTTTATTACAAAACTGTTACTTTTCAGGATAAAAAAAAAAAAACAGCAAAAGTTGCATTTTTGATAAATTGCTAAATTTAGGGGGAAAAAACACAAAAAGTTAGAATATGGAGATAAGAGGTTTCTGCCCGACAGCAACAAAATAATAGTTGATTTTTCCCAAATGAACCACTACCTTCAGTGAGCGTGTCAGACTGTCCCAGAGCCCCGTCCAAGCCCAGGGCTGCAGGCAGAGTGGTGAGTCTGGTCAGGGAGTGCCTCAAGTCGCCGGACACCGCCAGCTGGAGACCTGCGGTACTGCGCACTAGAGAGCCTCTCACCTGGGCAAGCAGGGCCTCTTCACCCTGGGTACAGGAGCCACGTGCAGACACACTAGCAGGACAGGAGACAAGACAAGCAGAACACAGAAACACTATAAGTAGACTTACGGTAGCGGTGGTCATTCAAATGCATATTACAAATGCCACCGTGTGTTGAATATCGTTGCTGTCGGGCAGAAACCAAAACTCAATTTTGACGCTTTTGCATTTTTTCCCCCATAAATCAGTGCTATTGAACAACATTTACGTCTGTGTGTTGGTAAAAGAAAATATTGAACCAATGAAAAGTATTAAAAAGCGCTTCTGACAAAACCATTGGATCGTCAAACTTTCTGCCCTACCAGCTAACTCCACCAAAGTGGGGTGGAGTTAGCTGGTTTTGCTAACTCCAGGCTCCACCCCCTTTTGACCTCCAACCTCATTGTGAGCTTGGAGGTCCATTCAGCTGTTCTTATCAATGATGAACAAAACCTCCTAACTTTTTTTGAGCGGTGCAACCGCTCCTATAAGAGGGTTTAGGACCCATCCGTGGCGAAAGTTTTTCTTTCCGTCGTGAAAATGTGTCTTTCGCTGTGACGCCATGCTGTGGAAAACACGCCCATAGGCTAAGCTTTGCAGGACGTGCTGTGATTGGCTAATGAGACACATGATGAAATTTACTTCAAACTTCGCAGACGCGCTGTGATTAGCTAGCGAGACGCATGATGAAATTAATAATAATGTAAAAAATCACACCCAGTGTGAAGTGGGCGGTGTGGTCACAGTGGTCATCACAGTGATGGAAGTGATTCACTTTAAAAAAAAAAATTGAAGTGTTTTTTTAAAGTCCATACTGCTATTCATAGGGCTTCACATGTGTCATGTGTTTCGCTAGCCAATCACAGTCCTGAATTTGCAAAGTCAGCCAATCACATTGCAGCTAGTGGTGATGACACTAGCTGTAATGTGATTGGCTGACTTTGCAAAAGTATAGATTTGCATTGACTGTGGAAGGGTTAGACTATTGGCCAATCACGGTGCAGGATTGGTCACTGTCCAAAACTCACTTATAGGGGGCGGTTACACCGCCCCAAAAATGTAAGCACGTCACTTCGCAGGACGTGCTGTGATTGGCTACCGAGATGCATGATGAAATTAATAACTCATAAATAGCACCGCTCACTTCACACTGGGTGTGATTTTTTTTTTTTCCTGATAAATGAACATTTTGAAGTTAGCTGGTTTCTGCCCGACAGAGGAACCCAGGAGGTTCCAAGGTATCAGCAGCTAAATTAGTTAATACAGCACCAAAATCTGTTCAACCAATTTAACCCCATTCATACTTTTGCAATCATTTTGAAAACAATTACACAAATCTTGTCCCTTCCACAAAATCTTTTTGGATGGGGTTTCCGCTGCCAAATATGAATTTTTAACATGACAATATATTTGAGAATCACTGACCTAGAGGTCACACTGTAGAAACGTTACAACCATCAACCCCCAGGGGTCCTTGGAGGCGTTCCAGGAGGTCCCCAGCTAAATGTGTTACCGTGGCTATTTAAAAATAGCAGATATACAAGCTCACAGCGCGTCACTTCATGCCGCGCTGCAAGCTTGTAAATCTGCTATTTTTGAATATATTTTTGAAAATATTTGAAAAATATCTAAAATGCTTGAATATTTTTGAATAATTCCGATATATTTTTTACATAAATCTTCCGTCCATGGCACAAAACCTTTTCAGACAAATATATATCAATTTGGGGGTCTTTGACGTGAAAAAAGTTGGAGAAACACTGATGTACAGTGACAACGCTGCACCTGTGTGAGGAGACGTTAGCGGCCACGTCCAGGTGCAGGTCAGTGGGTGTTGGGAGCAGGCGTTGGGAGAGGTCCAGCCTCAGTCCCACGGCTCTGTCGTCCCCCTGGAGGGAGTGGGACAGCTGGGCCTTCAGCAGCACTCTGTCCTTCCCGTCGGCCCTCACGCGCACGGAGCTGACCCCCCTGCCGACCGCCATAGACATGTCTGCAACGGCCTGGGCCTTGGAATGTTAGAATGGTGCAAAACGTTGCTGTCGGGGCAGGAAAACCTCTTATCTCCACATTCTAACTTTTGGTGTTTTTTAACGCCCTGCTTGTTCATACTACAGCGTCACACATAAGCATCAAAAAGTATCAGATCCACAAGTTCGAAACACAGAGCTTTGAGCTTGTCGAGCTGCTATTTTTGAATTTGAATCCTAAAATGAAACAGTTTTGGACATGTGAGGTTTCCACCCGACAGATACGATTTATTAGCTTCATTTACAGGTAAAAAGTAATAATAAGGATAAAGGATAATTCCTTTTAACAGGTCGTTCATGAAAGTCCTTGCGGTCTTGTTTCCAATGAGAACCTGTGAGCAATTAGGGGTTAAGAGTCTTGCTCAGGGACAAATTTCATTTCATCGACACATATGCTGGGATGGCCTGGAATCGAACCTGGGGCAACCAGGGACTCTGGCTCCCTAGGCGGGCTCACTAACCACTCAGCTATGGCCGCCCCGTAATCTGTACATTAATTAGCCAGCTAAGCCAAACAGGTATATTCTTCGTCATACAAAAATTGCGAAAATAGCCAAACTACAAGTTGTGAACTTGGAGATCTACTTTTGCCATTTTTGAAAAGTGTGCAATTGTGAGGGAAAATCTTGCCTACAAGCCCAAAACAGTGACGTCAGGGTTAAATGTGGTTCAGCATGTATTCATCACTGTGTGGTTTTGTATAAAAAACAATGCTAGTTAAGGTACTGTAAGATAACACTGGCCAAGAGAGAAACCCACCTCCAACGTTTTGGGGATCTTGGATTTGAAGGGGTGACTGAGAGACGAGTACAGACCAACTCTGCCGGACGTTCCATTCAGGCGTCCGGAAAACTAAAAACAAATAAATAAACGAATACTTGTGACTGAACTATAGTGTCACTGCGGATATATGAGACACAATGTTTGTTTAGTTAACCCATTTAAACCGGGGAAGAATCTGTGTTTTTAGATTTATTTGGCTATTGAAAAATAGCAGATCTACAAGCTTGTATATCTGCTATTTTTGTCGTGAAGGTTTATGCAAATCTTTGAATATACAGTATATATATATTTTTAAATCGAACAAAATAGTTTGAGATGGGGGTCCGCGGCCAAATACATATCATTTTGGGTGGTGCTTGACATGAAAAACGTTTGAGAACCACTGATATTATAGCAAAATAAGTTTAAAAAAACGTTAGTATTTAGACAACATTTGTAGAATTCCCCAGAAGCAAAGATTTGAGTTACAAATGTTTGCTGTAAAAATGTGTATATTCAAAGATTTGCGCACATTTTTGAGATTTTTCAAAAATAGCAGATCTACAAGCTCATAGCGGGGCACTTGGTGCCGCGCTATGAGCTTGTATATCTGCTATTTTTGAAAAGCCAGAGAAATCTAAAAATGTCAGATTCTTTCCCGGTCTTAATGGGTTAAACAACGACTGATACAGTATGTACAGTAGGTCATTACTCACTTGGCACTCCTGGCGCTCGATCCTCACTTTTCCCCTGGCCAGATAATCAAACACAGAGTTGTTTTGGGGGGGGCTCCAGGACACGTCTGCCTCCACTGTGGCTGAGGAGGGGAGTTGCAGCTGTAACAGCAATGATACAAGAATGTCCATCCATCATCACACTCCTAAACACTCCATACAGTCCTGGATGTGATCCTATACAAAATGCCCAGCAAACGTCGGTTCCGAGGACCAACGGGGGTTCAAATGGACCCATACAGGTCTGTGACCCTGAGAGTGTACACCATGGAACCAAATGGACCCTCGATTTGTACACTCTCAGTGTCAAAGCGGCACTATGTAACCTTTTAGAATTAGAAGATAGAATTACATTTAGTCCAATCTGTATGGTAGAGTATGTTAATACAATATAACTTATATAATTGTGGTGGTTGTATTTTGTTTCCCTGCTCTTCTATTGAGACATTTAGATCGTGTCAAAGGTCATGTCTCACCTAGACACAGGATCTGACACGAATTTTGACCTGATGGTCAAGATTCAATTTATCCCCTGAGCAAGCAGGCCGGCTCTATTTAGGTCAAATGGTAAAAATGTCACGACTTGCGCAGGAAAACTGGGTTCAAATCCGGGGTAGATGAGGAAAGTTACATAGTGGAGCTTTAAATAAGCACTGGGGATTTCACTGTGCAGATTGGGGTCCCAGTATAATTTTGCTGAGTGACGCTCAAAACTTTTAATTTCAAGGACCCCCAGTTTTATATGCATTACACCACGGACCCCCATTTGATAGTTACATTTTCACTCTGGGACACCCAATCTACACTGTAAAATCCTCAGTGTTAATTTAACTCCTCTTAGAGTGTACAAATTGGACACGTTTCCCTCCACTGTGGCAGAGGAGGGGTGTTGCAGCTGTAACAGCAATGATACAAGAACGTCATCAAATTCCTAAACATTCCATAACGTTGTTGTCGGGCACAAACCTCTTATCTCCATATTTTTACTTTTTTAACACGTTTTGAGCTCGTAGATCCGCTACTTTTGAATTTGAAAGCTGAAAAGCAACAGTTTTGGACATATGAGGTTTCCACCCGACAGAGACGATGTAGTCTTGGAGGTGGTCGTGTGCAAAATACCATACATGTAATCGAGGTTAGGGTAGAACACGGCTTCAAAGTCCGCTTCATTCTTCTCTGTAGATAACCTGGTTTACCTGCAATAGGTGGGTGAGGTTGGCTTTAACTTTAACCCCCTGATGACCAGAGTGTGAAGAGTTCAACAGGACACCCCCATAGAATGTCAGTCTGTCCTTCTTTCCTATCCGTAGCCTTCCATGAACCTCTCTCTGTGTCTGGAGAGGAGAGGGGAGGAGGAGAGGAGAGGAGAGGAGAGGAGAGGAGAGGAGAGGAGAGGAGAGGAGAGGAGAGGAGAACTAATGAACTATTCCAGAGGCAACTCAAATAAAGTCAACAAATTAATCACAACTCCAGTACAGAACGTTTACGCTTCATGAATGATTCCTCTCAAAGTGGTGCCTCTCTTGGGTGTCTGTGTTATGAGTTACAATGGACAGCATAGCAGCCTACCTGGTTATTGGACACCGTCAAGCACACTTCTGAGTCTGAGGGAATAGTGTGAGAACTGAATGGGTGTACCAAGGCAGAGCAAACCTACGGACAAAAAAAACAAAACAAAAGACATTACCCAACAGAACACTCAGGCTTTCAGGACGGACCCCAACGGATGAAATTGAATATGCTCTTACTCAACCACAAGCACGTCCATTATTACGTCTGTCGGGTGGAAACCTCCTAAGTCTACGTTTCAGGATTTAAAAAAAAATAGCAAAAGTAGCAGATATACAAGCTGGAGCTTGCAGATCTGCTACTTTTGATGCTTTTGTGTGACGGTGTAGTATGATCAAGTAGGGCAGTGGTTCCCAAACTTTTTAGCTCAAGACCCAAAAGAGAAATGCCCGGTACCCAAACGAGTGAAAATAGCAGATCTACAAGCTCGGCTATTTTCACTACTTCTTAAACTTTTCCTTTTTTTATATTCATGAAATTCTTTTGAATAATCATTGAATTTCTCTTTAATTCATTAAAAATGTTTGGTTCTTTCTATGTTTGGAAATGTACTCATGACCCATACAAATTTGGCCGTGACCCACAAATGGGTCCCGACCCACTGTTTGGGAACCAGTGAAGTAGGGCGTTAATTTACGAAAATTAAAAAAAAAGTTAGTTAGAATATGGAGATAAGAGGTTTCTGCCCGACAGGGCCGATATGCTCTTACTCAACCACAAGCATGTCCATTATTATTACATAATAATCCGCGTGGCAAGTCGCTTGTGACTCACAAAAGGTCGTGGCAGCTGGTAGCCGAGGGTGAGGGTGTGAATGGCCTCTCTGTGGCCGTGCAGCGCGGCTCTAGATTCCAGGACGTACAGGCCTTTGAGGAGATCCACAGTGAAGGTCTCCTGCACGACGAGGCTCTGGGGGAAGCTCTGGAACGGCTGTCTGTGCAAGAACACATTGCCGTTACACCGTCGTCGCCTCCACAACGCATCGCGTCGCGTTGTTGATCGGCTATCGTAGCCACAATAAATAAATAAAAGGCTAAAAAAAGGTTTAACCCATTAAGACCTGTATTTGTGTCACTTTTTGATTTGAGCAAAAAAAAGGCTTATTTTACACTTTGGCTATTCAAAAATAGCAGATCTACAAGCTCATAGCGCGGCACCAAGCCGCATTCATCGACTGTTCCCTCAGAATAGGGACACTGGGGTCAAGTTAAAATAAAGTTACTGATCTTAGAGCAGTGGTTCTCAGACATTTTTAAGTCAAGGACACCTAAATGAATATGTGTTTTGGTCACGGACCCCCATCAGAAAATATTTGGTACCAGGGATGTATCGAAAATATTTCACATAAGATTTTACATTTCTTTCAAGATTGCTTTAAAATAGCACACAACGTGTGCACATATCATGAACCGAATATGAATGAATTTGTTATTAATGTGCAGAAAAAACAATAAAACAAAGTTTAAAATTAAAATAGCACACAAGGGCATAATATAGGGTTAAAGTGGTTAAACTGATTTTGATGCTATATTGACACATTTTGCTGGGGACCCCCTAGAACCCTCCCGGTGTTCTATATATGTATATGTGTATATGTTCTCCCGCCTTAGAGAACATATATATTTTTTGTAATATCTCTCCTTAGCCACATGAACCCTAGTGCCCCTACTCTGGGTATGTCATAATAGGTAACGTTTTTTTCTGGTAGTAATTCATTGGCTTGTAGAGAATGAACACGGTACCCATTTATCAGCTTCAATTTTATAGTTTTCCAGTTCCAGGTCTGTCTGTTTCTGCACATGTGGTACAGTACGTGACAGTGTGAGAGAGACAGCTGTTGTGTGACAGTTAGTGTGTGAGGGTCTTTTGGAGTGAGACAGTTTTACTTTTCTCTTCACTTTCTTTCGAGTATATGTATTTGAATAACATCCGTTATTTAAGTACAAAGTTGATGTTTTATATATTTTTTAGGACCCATCCGTGGCGAAAGTTTTTCTTTCCGTCGTGAAAATGTGTCTTTCGAGACACATGATGAAACTAGAAAATGTGCTCCTCGGAGCACAAGTCTCCACCAGCAAATATTGATTAATCCTGTCTAAGCTATTTATATTACGTATTGTGATGACACCAGTGTGTCTACATAATGTATTGCTCTTTCAAAGTGACAAATATATTTATAGGCCGCTATACGTCATGCGTCTCACTAGCCAATCAGAGCACACTCTTTCAACGTATTGTCACGTGTCACGTGAGGCTTGACCAATGTTAGCTTGGCCGAGGGGGACGGGGGACGGAAAGTGAAAACAGTCTCCTGGCGGAGACAATTAACTTCAAACTTTGCAGACGCACTGTGATTGGCTACCGAGATGCACGATGAAATTAATAACTCATAAATATCACCGCTCACTTCACACTGGGTGTGATTTTTTAAATTAACTTTAATTTTATAATGGAAGTGCAATGCAATCCAGACACTAAGCTACCTGCCCCGCCCTTTTTAACTTTCTTTCAAATAAATACAAGGGACAAGGACAGGCAAATATAGAGATCTCCACATATGGGCATAACATGGGCACATGGCAGACAGAAGGAGATCTCCATATATGGGCACAAAAGGGACACAGACAGGCAACGGGTACATTGACAACGGGTACAATGGGTATGCATAACCGTGTGGGACATGAAATCGCATCGTTGCCGACTTGCATCGTTCCCGACTTGCATCGTTCCCGAGTAGGGAATAATTAACTACTTCATACTGACTACCAACACAGCAACCCCACACTGTTTCTTCAGGAACAGTATTTTCTAGTTCTCAACAAAACCTTCAGTGCATATTATTTTCAGGCCGTGTGACAGAAATATGATATACAGTTCAAGAAATATTAGTATTTTCTCAGGATCTAGCTGGCCTTGCTGTCTAAAAGACAATACTTACAAATTATTAACACTATTATTTTTCACATTTTAGCTATTAATAACAACTACAGCTATGCTAAAAAGTCAGGGTTAAATGAAATGAGTTAATTAATCACATTTGTTCAAGTTGTGTTTTGTTACCTCACCCACTAGCACTTCAATCTCCCTGCACCCCTTCTTTCCACCTCCTGTTCAGTTGATGGTAGCGACTGACCTGAGTGACTGTAGGGGACTGTCAATGAAGTATATAAGGCATCAATTTGATACCTTATACTTCATTGACCGGGGGTCCCCCAGGGGTCAGTACTTGGCCCCCTCCTTTTTGCTGCTACAGCAAATCTCTTCGCCGAACATAGCAGATCTACAAGCTCTCAAGCATGTATGTGAGCTTGTAGATCTGCTAATTGTTTTATAATAACAATGTTCAACTATTTTCACCTGATGTTCGCCTATTATGACATGCTCAGAATAGGGACGCTAGGGGTTCACGTGGTTAAATGATGTATTGGACCTCATGTTAGGGTCATCATAAAATCCATGGACAGACCTGAGTCGCAGCGTTGCAGCCTTTTGGTACATGTTCTTATCCTTCCTCACTTCTTCCACTGATCCGTCTAACATCAGCTCCAAGGACGGACTCTTTGGCCTCGACAAGATCATCCGCATTATTGCTTGCTTCTTCTTCAAATTCTGCAACGATTAGGCAACCAATTAGAAAAAATAAATTGAATAGAAAAAATAAAATACTGTATATTATATTATTCTGTAGTCATGAGAGACAAGCACAAAGTGGTCTGGTCTACTTTGTGTCACAGGAAAGAGATAGAAAACAGGTTAAATAGAACAAATAAAGCTATATACATATACACAGGTAGCGCATGTGAACGCATGTATATACTGTACATGATATTTCGAACACATGATGGAAACCAAAATCCAGGATAGAGGATCGGGGGAATGTGGTCTGGACTCTGTGGAGGAGAGTCATGGTGGCAGACACGCTGTAGAAGGAGTACCTGCACTGTGATCCAGGTGCACTCCTACTCTGGATGACACATAGCATGGGATTTGTGTGTGAAAATATAACCTCCTTTCCTACACATATTTATCATTTATCATTGAATGCAAATCCGCTTTCACAATTGTTCCCTGTTCTGGTGATATCTTTATAAGAGACCGTTATATCACTACCTCACAGCAACAGCGTCCAGTCTCTCCACTCTCGGAACAGAATTGACAGTGAATCTCTCTGGGTGATGGGGAAATGATTGTTGATTTTTCATCCCCGTTTCTTTTCTGTTCTTGTTCTGGGCCGGATCCGGTGCGCGGGCTGTAATTTGCCTATAGGCGTGCTTTAGACAGTGTTGATTTGCTGTGTTTGGATCCAGTGTGACTGCACCTCATGTACGCATCTACTACTATTATCTGCTGCCATTTCAACTGCCTCGTTCCATTTCCAATTCCAGTCCTTTCTTCCAACCATGTGTAACGCCCGGGATTCCTCCCGCGTGGAAAGTCAACATCTTGTCCACTATAGCCTAAAGGGGAATTCCTTCTTGGCCGGGGGAGGTATTAGGCTTTTTGGTCATCAGGCAGAGGCTCTGAGCCACTCTGCTACACATGCACCATATGTATGTTTATATCTTTACATACTCATACAATATCAGGAAGATCTTGAATATCTGACCTGCTTGCATATGTATATATATCACTCTACTCATATCAGGAATATTCACGACAAAACATCATGCAATACATGTAACGTGAAAAATAATATGAAAATTGCAAAATATTGTAAGAACTCGGGCCTGTTCTCGGGTTCTGGGACGTTTGCCCCTTCCTCTTTAAGAATACCCTCTAGTTTGCCCCTCATCTTTAACAGAGCCACGGTCACGTCTTCGAAGTAGCTCAAGGGACGAGCATCGCTGTTGGCTGGATGTGTAGACACACTGATGCCTGGAAGTTCGCCGTAACCGTGAAGAAAATGGACTTGATCCTCAATGTGTGAGAGCTGCTCCAGCTCAACATGTCTGCTCCTCAGGTCAGTAACCTCCTGCTCCAGACTCTTTTTCAGTTCTTCAGCACAACTCACGTAATGTTTCTGCTGCTCTCTGATCAGCTCCCTCACCTCGGATCGTCTTCTCTTAATGTAAGTGATGACCTCTGTGAACATGTTGTCACTGTCGTCCACTGCTCTGTCGGCAGAGAGACTGAGGGACTTCACCTCCTGGTGAAGATCCTTCACGTCTTTTTCCGTCTGCTGGATTCTCACCTGGATGTTCTTCTGACTCGCGACAAGCTCTTTCTGTTTCTCCGTCCATTCTGCTGAAACTGAGTTAATATCGTGACCCTTGTGGTGTTCTATGCTGCACATATAACAGATACACTGATGGTCAGTACGGCAGATTACCTTTTTCACCTCGTCGTGACGAACACAGATGTTCTCCTGGAGCTTAGGGGAAGATTTGACCAGCTTGTGTTTCTTAAAGGCAGGATATTCATAGTGAGGCTGGAGGTGAGCGTCACAGTAAGAGACCATACACTGAAGACAACTCTTCAGCGCTTTCAGTTTTTTTCCAGTGCAGAAATCACAGGGCACATCTCCAGATCCAGCATAGTACTGGTCAGGAGGAACAGCTTGGAGTGCTATCTTTTTCAGGCTCATCGCCACCTCAGCCAATACGTTGTTCTTCTTCAGATCAGGTCTTGAGGTGAATTCCTGTTTGCACTGCGGACAGCTGAATCTCCCCTTTTCATCATCCTTATTCCAGTGTCCCACAATACATCTACTGCAGTAGTTGTGTCCACAGGGAACACTCACTGGATCCTTCATTGGATCCAGACAAATAGAACAGCACGTCTGTTCATGGCCCAGCTGAAGTTCTCGCTGTTCCATTTCGTTCATCTTACTGCCTGAAACCGAGGTCAAAAGGGCTCTTATCGGGCTGAACCCCTGCCTAAATGTGCAGTCATACGTCACAGATATGTCATAGACGACTGATGTCACAGGTCCACATGGTAGCCACGCCATTCCCATGTAGATCTCGAGATCCACATAATCCAATTTCTTTATTTGTAGAACTTCAATTTTATACTGTAGAGTCCACGGAGGTCAGAAATGGACTGAAAGATTGTCCAAATATGGAGACAGCTGACGTCATAGTACTGACCAGTGTTGCCAGATTCTGTGAGAGAAACAAGCAACCAGGTCTAGTAACCAGCCCAAAAGAAGCGACTAAGGGCCACATGAGCACTTTAACATATACATCAGCCATTTGAAAATAGCAGATCTACAAGCTCACAACGCGTCGCGATGCGACGCGTTGTGAGCTTGTAGATCGGCTATTTTCAAATGAAATCTTGCGGGGAAATTGTAATAAGCAGACCTGGCAACCCTGGTACTGACACCAATGTCGACGTAAAAGATCACTGGTATTATAGAGCAGCCACACGTCCTGGTGTAGATATGCGCACCAATGAGTGGACGCACCTTTCTATTTTCATTATAATTAACACGACTGTTTACTTTTTGGACTGAGCATGTTGACCTTGAAGAACAAGTGCTGTCTACCCCCAATTGGGATTAATCCCAATAATAATCCCTTAACCAGTGGGATAAGAATGAGGTGGGACTTAAATCATAAATAGCTTGTACATAATA
Organism: Gymnoscopelus microlampas; assembly: GCF_963454915.1. Lineage (NCBI taxonomy): Eukaryota > Metazoa > Chordata > Actinopteri > Myctophiformes > Myctophidae > Gymnoscopelus > Gymnoscopelus microlampas. The sequence continues at coordinate 18,180,501 of NC_139942.1, forward strand.
ATAATAAAACATTATTGGACAATTAGAAAGGAAGTAACAAGTAACTAAAGCTGTCATATACATAGTGGAGTAATAATGACAATATTTGCCCCTGAGATGGAGTAGAAATATTAAGTATTAAAAATCTAAATACTCCAGCAAAGTACCTCAAAATCAAATAAATGAAATGTAGTTAGTTTCCAGCCCTTGCTCCACCCACCTTGTCGGTGGTGTTGAGGGCTACGGTGAGACTCAGGTTGTGCTTGCCGTAGCTGGAGGCCATCTGGAGGGCGTGGCTGTACCTGGTGGCCTCCAGGGACACGTCCCCTCTGATGGCCGCTGTCCATAAGGAGCTCAGGGAGCCTGAGACCTTCACGCCCTGCTTCCCCAGGACGCCCCAGCCACCTGCCTGCATGGTGGCACAATAGTCTGCCTTTAGTCATCAAGCTTTGAGTCATCATGTACTTTTATTACTCAGTCATGTACCATTCACCGCAGCAGTGGCGGGCAGCAGGTTTAGGATGGATCGTGTGATCATGTGTGACATCCTGAGGGACCGACACAAGCACAACCAGCATGTGCTTTATTCCAAAAGGTCTGTTAAATACAAAAGGTCGCATGGCCTTCGCCTTCAGAGCCCCTACCCTTTGGAATGCCCTGCCCCTAGAGATCAGGCTCACTGAGTCTGTCTGTCCCCCGGTTTAAATCCCTCCTTAAAACCCACATCTATAGATTAGCTTTTAATGCCCAGCCCTAGTCGATGACTATAGTCTATCTCCACTGGTCCTGCACCGGTATGAAAGTGTTGTCTGTTCATGTGCAACTCTGCATTGTTTTCTGCATTATCTTAAATCTTTCTTTGTTTTGTTTTGTGTGTTTTCTTTTGCTGTTTTCTTTGTAAAGCACTTTGTAACCCAGTTTTGAGAGGTGCTATATAAATAAAGTTTTATTTTTATTATTATTATTTTACCAAGGGGGGCCCTGGTGGGTGCCCTCTGGTATTGAATTCAAATTCAGTTCAAAGATAATTGTGGCAGTTTCTTTCAACCTGGCATGCAAAGGCTATTGTAGTATTGTAGAATATGGAGGGGATAGTCTTGTGTAGCCAGACGACTATTCCACAATCTCCGAATGCTATGGAACTGGAACTACACCTCCAGAAAGCCGAGACAGGAAGCTGACATCTGTTCGTCATTTCCATTCACGGAAATATAATTAAGAATATCTTTACATTTTACTTTTGAATTTCCATATCTGATAAGCAGCAAGCTATATATGCTTAGATGATTTTGATTTATATTAGGACATATTTGCACGACTGTAAAGACCGAATGCAAGCGGGGAGGAGGCATCACATCCGCTTTATCGCTTTATCATTTTCAGAGCTTCCGTGCTCTGTATGACAGAAGCATTTGGAAATTGTGGGAGACAACAGTGTGGCTCGTGAGACTATGGGGGTACAAAGTTGGGGAACCCCTGCAGTAAAATCCGGAGTCCTAATTACTGACTGAACTCCAAGAATGGGAACCCTCAGTTTTTGCTGTGATTACTCTGTGGTCTACTCAGTGGTCTTGAACCTTTCAAACAGGTTTTAAAGTTTTTTTCATTTATGGTGAATCCTACCGTTCTACTGTGAGGAGGACATGCCAAAACGTTATTTTACCAAATCTGTGTCGGAGCGCAAGTTGGAAATGCATGACCCTACTTGATCATACTACACCATCAACTCAAAGCATGAAAAGTAGCAGATCGGCAAGCTCGAAGCGCGGCACAAAGCGTCACGTTTTGAGCTTGTAGATCTGCCATTTTTGCTATTTTTTTATTTGAATCCTGAAAAGTAACAGTTTTGGACATATGAGGTTTCCAAATGACAGACGTTATGCAACACCCGTTGTACCCGTTGTCAGACCCATTGTACCCGTCTGTCTGACTGTGTCCCTTTTATGCCCATATATGGAGTTCCGCGTCAGGCATACCCAAATATGGAGTGCAGGCCAATCTGACACCAGTGCTATGACGTCATATTGAGGACTTCAGGGATTTGCGGTTTAATCGATATCTTTTGCACCGTCTGTCCCTTTCGCGCGGGAGTTCAAATCCCAGGTAAAGGGTCGTTCACACTGAGCACTATAATATAACTATATCATTCACCATAGAATTTGTTTTATAATTGGTGTGGACTCGTTTTTTAAAACTATATTCTTATAGTTATAGTGCTCAGAGTAAACGGTCCTTTAGACATCAATCTTAAGGATTGCAACTTTAACGTTAAATATGGGCAAAGGTCATTGATGGTGGTGCTGACTTTGAGGTAGGTGACAGCTGGTGTGTAGAGGTCCAGGCGGGCCTCCTTCTCTCGGCCCCGGTCCCTGTAGAGAGCGTCCAGAACCAGGTTGCGGATGGTCAGCCACTTCCTGGCGGTAAGCTCTGAGGTCAGCTGCAGGGTACGAGGCGTGGGCTGGCTCAGCTTGTGTAAGGTGTAGACGTACAACCAGGGTGTGTCCATGTTCAACGAGCCTGGCCCAAAACAAAAAAAAACACTAATAAATAACAAAGATGCTAATATAATATAACATTGTGTTATTCATTTTGAACATTAGAGAGAAGATGCACCTTCTGAGCAAAGCCTACCTATCCTATATTAAAATTGGCTAATGGGAGGGCGGCCCGGCTGGCGGTTGGACAATGGCCATGTCATGTCACTATGACAACAGACCCTGAGGAAGACTATATTTGTCGAAACGTTGGTTTCATTTCATTAAACTTTCTGCATCGTGGCTAAGAGTTGTGCGGCCTCATCCTTATCAACACTATGACAACAGAACCATAAACAAACCACGGCCACGTCACTATGACAACATAACTATAATGGTCACGTCACTATGACAACATAACCATAAACAAACCACTATGACAACATAACCATAAACAAACCACAGCACTATGACTCAGACCTGATGACTCATTATGACATCATCAGGACGACAGAGCAAATCAGTCATCTCCATATGGGCACAAAAGGGGGCATGCCCATATATGGGCAGATACTCAGCTTACATCAGTGATCTCCATATATGGGCATAAAAGGGACGAGGACTGACAGATACAGTGATCTCCATATATGGGCACATTGTTTTTTACTACCCGCTGGGATTCAAACAAGACCAAACTTCTACCACTCTAAGAGGCATGCCCCGCTTGCATTGGGGAGATATTGCGGATATGAGATTCAGGCAGTACTACTTGTCAGCCAGTAGGTGCCCTTCCTACTGTCTAAATGTCTCAATAGAAGAGCAGGGAGACCACCTCCAACCACTGCAGATGTACAAGCAGTGATATTGTATTAACATACTCTGCCCTACAGATTGGTTAGAATAACGTTTTATCCATCAAAATAAGTTCTGGATTGCAGCATTAAAGGTGCTTTGAAGCAATGTCACTTGTAAGAAAACACTATAGAAAAATAAAGGGAAGAATGAATGAAATATTGTCAGTTCAAGAAACCGTTTCCATGTCTTTTGAAGAAAAGATAGAAATGGGTTTTGTTTTCACCTTCCCATTGCTTGTGTGCGGCGTCTCTGTCAGAGGTCTTCCAGTGCAGTCCAGCCACTAGGGGCAGCAGGTCATTGTAGTTGACCTTGAGGTGAGTGCTGCTCTCGGACCCGTGCTGTCTCAGGTGGGTGTGGAGCAGCTGGGTCCTGTAGTTCAGGTGTTTCTCTGGCACCTGGAGGTTGAACTACAAAAAAAGCAACACGGTTCTTTTCTCTTCTTTCACTTGGGTAAATAGCGAACAATTCTATCTATCAACCGTATCTATTATCTATCCCAGTTGTTCTCAAAGTGGGGTCCGGGGACCCCCAGGAGTCCTTGAGGGGGTCCTGTTTGTACACTCTCAGAGTTAAATTAACCCATTAAGACCGGGAAAGCCTATACTGTACGTTGTTATACCTTTAAAACCGGGAAAGCATCTGTGTCATTTTAAAAAAAATAAAAAATAGAAGATTTTCTGAAAACTTAGGTTAGGATTTACAGTAGAAGGCGTTTTTAAAATTGGCCTCAGGTCTACATGGGTTAACACTGATGATATTACAATGTAGATTGGGGTCCGAGAGACCAAAATGGTATCAATGGAGGTCCGTGGCTTAATGCATATCAAACTGGGTGCCCTTGAAATGAAAATGGTTGAGAATCACTGCTAGAGCCATACAAATATTCTCTTATGGGAGTCCCTGGCATATCTTTTCAAATGGGGGTCCGCGGGCTAATATGTGTCAATTGGGGGTCTTTTACATGAAAAGGTTTGAGAACCACTGATCTATCCTATCTATCCATCTACCTATCCCTTTATATATTTATCAACTTGGCATGTGTTCTAATGCGAGACAAAGGTGTAATTCAACACCAGCAGATGCTGTTAGCTGATGGTCTGTACTCTGTACCTCCAGAGTGTAGCTGGTGTGGTTTGCTGTGGACTGATTCTTGAAGGACTGGCTGAGGAGCAGCCTGCGTTTGTTGTTGATCTCGTCCCAGTGTTGGCCATAGCTCACATCCAGGCTAGATTTGATGTGGCTGGGGCTCTCCTCATGTCTAAATTTGACCTGCATGTGACACAGAGTAAAGGGGGGAAAAAGAGATCTATGAGCATGGGTGCATCACTGAAAATCAAATTAGAAAAGCCAGGTAGTTACAGCAGTCATACAAAGACAAAAAGAACAGATGATGAGAACACAGCTAGAATGAAAGGTACAGAGACACCAGTACAAGAGTCACATTGTCATTAGTCATTAGTCCACGGGGATAAGAGTCGCAAGAACCAGAGTCATATTGGTCATTCAACCAGGACCACGGACCGGCGGTGAAGCCTGGTGGTGGATCGTGCAAATTCTATGATTTACGGCTATCAGTGTTACTCAACAAGATTAAAATCCTTAAAGAGCCGAAAAGGACTGTTAAGGTTTTTTTAGGCAAACTGTGTACAAAGGTTGATATTTTGGCCAGAGGATGGTGCTACAAGAAAGGCCATGAGGTCAATCAAGTTGTTAGGGTTCATCGTCGGGGGAGCAAGTTTTATGTAAATCTGCACATATATATGGGGCTAAAAAGTAACCCTGTTAATGCACTTAAAAAACGCTAGAAATAGCATCATTTGACAGAGCCACATTACCCAGGGAGTAAAATCTGGAGTAAAAACACATGTCTTTTAGGGAACCTTTCGCTGAATGGGTTGAGAGGCCGCCTGGGACACAGAAGGTCCCAGGTTCAAGCCCCGGCTATGTGTCAAGGTGTCCGTGAGCTAGGCACTGGAAACAAGTCCCCAGGACTTTTTTGTGTTATCCTTTTAGCCTTAATGTCTTATTGTACCACGTGCTGTTTACATTTCTGACTAACAAAGTCATAAATCAATCAATCACTTAACCCCTGACTGCTCCCCCCTGAGCGCTCAATATGGCCACCGGAGCAGCCGTCACCTACTCTGTGAAGCTGAAGCTGAATTCCCCCCTCATGGTTAATAAGGTCTGCATTCGTTCTTCTTACATTATCATTTTATTTCCATGGAGTTTCTGAAAGCTCCTCCCAGATACCTTGTGGTTGATGGAAGCGGTGTTGGAGCAGTACAGCTCATGTTCTGCTCTCATGGTGTAAGCCAGGCTCGGGTCTCTCTCGGCCCTCAGACTCTGAGACGTGTAGCACTCCTGACGCAAGAGCCGGGCATCATCTGTACAGGGGGTTCAGACGTTAAAATAACCCGAAAATAGTGGGATAACAATGGAGAACAAATTCTCGCTGACGGCGAGATGTTTAAAGCCCCAGTAGATCCTGAAGAGTGAAGACAAAGCTGGGCGTCCCTTTAGAGCTCTATGACAGAAAAACACTTCTGCCAGTGACCCCCAGGTCCCCCAGGGGTCCTTGAAAGGACTTCAGGGGGTTTCGGCTAAATGGACCCTTACAGGTCTGTAACTCAGAGTGTACAAATGGAACCAAATGGACCTGTATTAGTAAAGCATCTTTATGTAGCGCCAACATTTAGCATGTTGTGTCTTGGCATTCTCTGCATACCTCCCAGGCCATACTTGAGCCTCAGTGCAGAGCTCCACAGTGAGCCCTTCTGCTCCATGAGGCCCAGCAGCCTGCTTCCCACCACGCCGGGTAACAGCACCTCCCCCTCCACAGAGTACTGTCTGCGGCTGTCGTCCATCCTGCGCTCCAGGGCCACTAGGATCAACCAGCAGCACAAAATGGATTATTACCTCGTTTCTGACAGAAAGCCCACTCTGAAAGCTATTTGAGGGGAAAGAAGTCAGGCAAGTCCTTGTTTTGTATGAAGACAATAGGCGCCCGACAGAGGCGATATATGCTTTTATTGTTGGATGTAATAAATAAATGTAATAGAAGCCTTGGTGCGGAATGTTTGTAGTTGTCTTTCTTCTAGCATGACTGCCTGTGTGTAACCATGGCAATCGTGTTGTTTTGACAGATGCTAGGTTTGATGTTTACCTGGTATCCTAGTTTCTCTGAGGCCCTACATTGTTCTCTCTGTACTTCACTTATGTGAATATTTACCTTGTTTGTTGACTATGACTCATGCTTACTGTGCTTTCTCTGTTTTTCTTTTACTTATAGATAAGATAAGATGCTCTGGATAAGAGTATCTGCTGAATGCCTAAATTGTAAGTTGTAGATTGAAAATGCCTAATTTCTTGGCAGTGTTAAGCTCCTTACACACCGGGAGTGATTTTTTCATGCGAATAATATGTTTTTTTTTTAAACCTTATAAAGTCAATGCAAGCTTCCATGGAGCGAAAAAGCGAAGCGAAAAAGCGTCTTTTAATTATTCGGAACAAGTCCGAATTTTGCGTATATTCGCATAATCGCCGGTGTGTAATGACCTTTAGAGTAAAACATTGGAAAACATGAAATTACTATTCCACTGTGACTTGTTTACAAGATTCAATAATCTTGTAATTATTACATTTATGTTTATATATATCGTTGCTGTCGGGCAGAAAACTCTTATCTCCATATTTTAACTTTTACTATACATATTAACACGTAGCAATTGTTTGTTTTGCACATAATGTAGCATATCTCTTCCAACATGGAGGATAAACGGTCATTCTAATCATTCTGTGATCAGCCTCTATTGTCGGGTGTGTGTGCGGTCGAACACCTGAGAGCGAGGCGGTTTCCCGGATCACGTTTTTCACCGTGGCGGAAAAGCTGGTCTTCCTGCCTAAACCACGAGTCACGTTGGCAGAGAGGATCATGGGACGTCCCTCGGCTGCCGTTTTGGCCTCCAGGTGATACCGCGTCCGCTGCTCTGACAGAAGCGTTTGGGTGTCAGCCAACGCCTGTGGCGGGAACAGAGACAACAAATATGACAAAGCAAAAAAACAACAACTGAAATGTATGACTGGGGGTATCTCACAGAGATGACATGAGAGCTATAAAAAAAGAGAAAGATGCCCACACATACCATGATGTAATAATGATGAATGTTATCGATCAACAGCTCCAGCTTTCCAGTGTTTACGTTCCTCCCTTGTTCCAGTTGACCTGGAAGGACAACGGCTAATCTTTTAACCCCTTTCAACCAGTGGTGGAAAAAGTACTTAAGTAACTACCAATGCTGCAATATAGATATACTCTGTTACAAGTAAAAGTCCAGAATTAAAAATGTACTTGAGTAAAAGTACAAAAATATTGGCATCAAAATGTACTTAAAGTACCAAAAGTAAAAGTACTAAAAATGTTTGAAAATAGCTTGCAGATCGGCTATTTTCAAACATTTTAGTACTTTTACTTTTGGTACTTGAGTAAAAGTACAAAAATATTGGCATCAAAATGTACTTAAAGTACCAAAAGTAAAAGTACTAAAATGTTTGAAAAAAGCAGATCTACAAGCTCACAACGCGCCGCGATGCACCGTGTTGTGAGCTTGTAGATCGGCTATTTTCAAATAGCCTAGGTATAAAATAGGGCTAAAGTGATTAATGTATGTTTCTTAATATCATAATTTATATCTGAAAACTAACTAGTAACTAAAGTTTTCAAATAATTGTAGTGGAGTAAAAGTACAACATTTGCCTCTGAGATGTAGTGGAGTAGAAGTAAAAGTATTGGAAATTGGAAATAAAATAAATAAGTAAAGTACAAATACCTCAAAATCGTACTTAAGTAAACGTACTTAGTTACTTCCACCACTGCTTTCAACTTGTTTGTGCATGTCATTGTAGGCCAAAACTTTCCATAAACATTCCCCAAATTTCCAACTTTTCAAAAGCAGCAAAAAAATCTACACGCTCACAACCCTGTTGCGCTGCGGAGGTTTTGTGAGCTTGTAGATCGGCTATGTTTGCTTATTTGTCACGCGACAAAGCATATTGGGCTTAAGCGGTTAAAGGTTCGTTCCGTGTAGTTTTAGGGTCTTTAAAAAAAAAAAGCATGGAGTTATCGAGGCTGCTCCTCTCAAAAACAAACCCTGTATGTGGATGGTTTTCAGGGGATGGGTGACCTTGACCAGCAGCCTGTGGGGGTTCAGGTCCACGTCCAGAGACATGTCCCTGGGGACGGTCGACTTGGGCGTGGCCAGGAGGAGGTGGAGGGAGGCGTCTCTCGGGAGCCAGGAGCCCGTCTAAAACACACACACACACACACACCACATGACATGAATGCGAGCAGGTCCACACAATGACACCATCGAGCAGGTTGTGTTAGGCTCTATGCATAGCAGCCATATTGGAAAGAAATTGGGCCTCTTCTTACTTCCTTCACAGGTGTTACCAATGATACTAATGAAGGCTCTGTTCCATTCTGGTCAGGGTGCTGATATTGTGCATGTTGGCTCACTAGAAACACTCCATTTTGGTTCCCAAATGGCCCCTTATGGTGGGTGTGTAACTCTGAGAGTGTACAAATGGAACCAAATGGACCCGTAAGGGTCCATTTGGTTCCATTTGTACACTCTCAGAGTTATGGGGGTCCTTGAAAATAAGACAACCACTATGCCACACTAAATGGAACAGAGCCTTAATTAGTATCATTAGTATCACCTGTGAAGGAAGTAAGGAAGGGGCCCAATTCATTCCCAATATGGCTGCTGTGCATAGACCCTATTACCTGCATCATGACCAGAGAGTAGGCAGCCTCCAGCAGGTAATAATGAAGACCTCTGTCTAACTTCAGCAACCTGAGGGACAGGTGGACCGGGCCTGGGGGGGGAAGAAGAACAGCCCCCTGCTGGCCAGGTGAGGGGTACGACATGTTGGAACACAGCTGCCAGCCCACCATCTTAGACCCTAGAATGAATAACATCAAAGTGTGCGTTTTAAATGTATTACTCTAAAATAATGCTTAGGCAGTGGTGGAAAAAGTACTCAATTGTTTCACTTAAAGGGCAAGACCACTTTGGTAGAGGTTTGGGTTGTGTACTTACCTTGCCATGATGTAACTCCAAAGGTGGGCAAGAAATTAAAAAAAATTGCTCCATTGATTAGAAATTGATAATTCAAAATATGCTCCTCATTGACTTACATTGTACGGTAAAACTGCTCTCAAAGTCCCTCTTTTAGCACAAAAACGAACGCAAACAAAGTTGATTCAGACATTATAGAACATCACCAAACCCAGTACTGTTTTTTTTCAAATAAAAATGTCAACTTCCTGTTGATTTTGCCATTTTTAATAAGTAGAAAACCCGGACTGGATCGGCGGATCCGGATCCAGATCTTCAAATAGTAAAATCAACAGGAAGTTGACATTTTTATTAAAAAAACAAACAGTACTGGGTTTGGTGATGCTCTATATTGTCTGAATCAGCTATGTTTGGGTTCATTTATGTGCTAAAAGAGTGACTTTGAGACCTGTTTTACCGTACAATGTAAGTCAATGAGGAGCATATTTTGAATGATCAATTTCTAATCAATGGAGCAATTATTTTTGATTTCTTGTCCACCTTTGGAGTTACATCATGGCAAGGTAACTACACAACCCAAACCTCTACCAAAGTGGTCTTACCCTTTAAGTAAAAGTATCAATACTGCAATATAGAAATACTGCGTTACAAGTAGAAGTCCGGAATTCAAAATATATTTTGGCATTTGAAAATCGGCTATTTTCAAATGGCCCAAATGTATATACGGCTGAAGTGGTTAATGTATGTTTTGTAATAATAATAAAAATCTACAAATTAACTAAAGTTTTCAAATAAATGTAATGGAGTAAAAGTACAACATTTGCCTCTGAGATCTAGTGGAGTAGAAGTAAAATTACAGAAAATTGGAAATACTCCAGAAAAGTGAAAGTACTTACAATATTTACTTAAGTACAACACTTAAGTAAATGTACTTAGCTACTTTACACCACCACTTTACACCACACCACTACCTATTTATTTTATTTTATTTGTTTTGTTTATTTAACGATGCACAACACATACAGTATATACCAGAGAGGCATCGAATAAGGCATCTATTAAATCAAAATGCAGTTTTACAGTAAGAAAGACAACAGGGAAAACTATGCACAATTTCACAGAAAACACCAGACGAGGACTTACAGGTCTTAGGCGTGCAGGTGGTCTTTTCAACCCGACTCTTTGGTCCTTTGATCTCCTCTTTATGGTCACCACTCACATGAAACACTCTGGAGCTGTGAGAGACTAGTTATTATTATTATTATGCACCCTATTATGGATGCAATTATCCTAAATGGTCCTCAACTAGTCATTAAACTAAACCCACTGACTTCTACAGTTTCCATTCGTATTCTGGCAGGAGAGCATTCTCTGATGAACTTGACTCCATTGCTTTATTACTTTGGATCAGAAAGATACAGTGACTAACAGTGATTAGAATGCAACTTCAAAGAGAATATTTGTAAGGAAAGAAACTACAGTTTAAGTATTTTATTTCAGTCCCTGAGCTGCTGTTTCTGAGGTTGTTGATTTCTTATAGCACTTAAACCAGCCGTGTACAGTATACAGGGCGGCAGTGGCTCAGGGGTAGAGTGGCCGGGTAGAGTGAACTGGAAACCGCAAGGAGTTAGTGAGTTAGTGTCGAAGTGTCCTTGAGCAAACGCTGAACCCCTAATTGCTCCCGATGAGCCCGTTGGTGCCTTGCATGGTTTCCTCCGCCATCGGTGTATGAATGTGTGTGTGAATAGGTGAATGTAATGCACAATCTATGTAAAGCGCTTTGGATAAAAGCGCTGTATAAATGCACCATTTATACAGTATACTTCAGTAGAAAGAAAGTAGAAAGAGACCTTGTCAAGCGTCTGGAATCGTGACTTCTCAAGGTGAGTACATGAGTACTTTTGGAAAGGACATTAAGAATGATTGATTTACAATTCTAAACCTCTCTCAGTAAATTTGGATCCACTGAAGAGTGAAGCGAGGGGGTGTGTTTAACTATTCATCTGTTATGACCATAACAATCCTCACATTAAACAGTCATTTGATCACTTTGTTATCATTGAGGCAGTTCACCCACAAATGAATAAGACAGTGGAGCCAAAACATCCAACAGTGCAATCCAAATCCATTATACAAATGTAAACCATAAATGACACGCTCAAAACAATTTGCATTGGGCCTTCAATTAACGGTCTCTCCTTCAGCCTCGTACAGCATAATGTGTAACGTTCAAGTGTAACCTCCTTAATAGACTAGTACAGGAGTTTGTCACGACAGTGCATCATGTGTTGATTGTCACGTCTCTGTCGGGTGGAAACCTCATTATGTCCAAAACTGTTACTTTTCAGGACTCAAATTCAAATTCTATAATAGCAAAAGGATCAGATCTACAAGCTCAATTCGAGCTTATGTGGATCTGCTACTTTTGATGCTTTTGTGTGACACCGTAGTATGATCAAGTAAGGCGTTAATTTACCAAAAAAAAATCACACCCTGTGGGTCGGTTGCACCAAGAGGGATTAAGCTTTAACCTGGTTTAAATCAAGGTTTATCTATTAATCCAGTTGCACCAAACTTTAAACCTAGTTTCCACTAACCAGGTTTAGTTTTAAACCATCCTTTTAATCTTGGTTTTCATTTTCACAGTAAACCTGGATTAATGTTAATCCTGTTGCACCACTACTTTAAACTCCAATTTAAATGTCAGTAAGGGATTAATTCTAAACTTGCAGTACAGGTGGTTTAAATGTAAACATGGCAGCATATATCAGATGGCTTCATGAAAACGAAAGAGTAGCTCAAAGAAAAATAAGGGACCGTCTAAACCCAGTCGAATGTTATGATAATGCTGAATTTAAAAGGCGGTACAGATTCAGCAAAGAGTCTGCAATGAGAATAATTGATAAAATTGGGCCTGCAATTATCTCAAAAGTGAATAAAAAAGTAATTCTAATGATATTTGGCTCAAGAGAAGAAGTATTCCTTTTTATTTACAGCGCAAATCCAAGATGGCGGACACACAACAAAGTTTAATCCATGAAATAATCACTGTTTAAAGTTTTAATCACTGTTTAACGTTTTAATCACAGGTTAAGGATTTAAATCACAGATTTGTTAAGCAATGCTTAAAATTAAGTGGTGCAACACAACTCGAATTAAAATAAATCCTAGATCAACAAATCTTTGATTAACCCTAAACTAAGCTTTATTTAATCCCACTTGGTGCAACCGACCCTGTGTGAAGGAAGCGGTGCCTTTGGGGCGGGGCTTAACTCATTTCAGTGCGTCCCTATTGGTGGTCTGAGTCCACTTACCAAATTTGTACTTGGTAGCATGCTGCAAACTGGAATAATGGCTGTTTAAAGCCCAGCCAATGGGCAGGCAGAGGGGGCGGGGCTTCAGTAATTACAGTTCGTCCCTATTGGTGGTTTTGGTCCATGTACAAAATTTGTACTCCGTAGCATGCTGCGAACTTGAGTTATGGCTGTTTAAAGGCCAGCCAATGGGAAGACAGAGGGGGCGGGGCTTCAGCAATTCATGCTCGTCCCTATTGGTGGTCCACCAGACCAAATTTGGACTTGGTGGCATGCTGCAAACTGGAGTTATAGCTGTTTAAAACCCCGTGCTCATCCCGTGCTCATACGGGCGGACGGACATAACATACGATGGGGGTCCCTGGACCCCTCTTTGATAACCAGTGGCACGTGTGGCCAATGAGAGGAGAGATGGCATAGGCAATCTCCAAGTCCGTGTGTGTGTGTGTGTGTGTGTGTGTGTGTGCGTGTGTTTGTATGTGTTGCTTCTTTGCCGTGCTCATCCCAGACGGACACACAGACACACAGACACGGAGTCAAAGTCAAATGTAGAGCGGTTGGCACCGCTAAAAACACAAAAAGTTAGAATCTGGAGATAAGAGGTTTCTGGCCTCCCGACAGCGACAGAGATAAAACAGAACCTGAGAGAGACGACGTCCACGAGCTCCTCGGGTGTGTTCAGGGTGACCCTGAGCTCCTGCGCCTCCTGCAGCAGGAGGCTGCCGTCCAGGCTGGACGCGCTCCTCAGCTCCGAGCTCCACTCCACGGCGGCCCGGCCCAGGGCGCCGTCCACTCCCATCCTGGCCGACAGGCCCACGTAAGCACTGTGACGACGACGGGGCACATTATGGTGATGAGTGGTGGTGACACCGGTCTAGTGCAGTAGTTCTCCAATGTTTTCATGTCAAGGACACCCAAATGCATATGTACTAGACCAGTGGTTCTCAAACTTTTTCGTGCCAAGGACCCCCAAATAGATATGTGTGTGGCCGCGGAGCCCCACCTGAAAATGTGTTGTGCCAGGGACCCCCAGAAGCAAAGATTTGTGTTCAAAATGTTCGCCTTTTTCAAAAAAAGATTTAAAGATTTGCACATTTTCAAGATTTCTCAAAAATAGCGGATTTACAAGCTCATAGTGCGGCACTCGGTGCCGCTATGAGCTTGTAGATCTGCTATTTTTGAATAGCCAAAGTATAAAATATGGATAAAGGGGTTAAAATGATTGTGACCCTTTATTAACTAATTTAGCTGGAGACCCCCTGGTACCCCCCCAAGGACCCTTGGGGGTCCCTGGACCGCACTTTGAGAACCAACGATGTATATAACTATCCTGAATACAAAGATGGTGTTTGGTATTCAGAAGACAACATACCTGGGTTTGACATAGCCTGCCAGTAAGAAGTGAGTCATGTCCCTATAGTTTGCGTTGCCCTTCAGTCGCAGTGACAGCAGGGAGGTCATGTTGACGGCTATTCTGATGGGCAGACCAGACAGAGACGGCAACACCAGCTCCTCTGTCATCACCACCGCCCTGTGGTTTAACTCCACCTCCTGACCCTGGAGGAAAGAGACAGAAAGACACACACACACACACACAGAAAGCGAAAGCAAACATTTGTAACTCTTTGCTTCTGGGGCTCTCTGGAACAAAAACATTTTGAAATGGGGGTCCACCCCACAAATACTTATCAATCTAGTTCTTTTCTAAATTTCTAAATCCTAACTGCTATATCGGTGGCGCTCCAACTTTTCCATGTTAAGGACCCCCAAACTTATATGTATTTGGCCGCGAACCTCCATCTCAAAATATGTTGTTCCAGTGACCACCAGAAGCACAGATTTGAGTAAAAAATGTTCGCTTTAAAACATATATATATTCAAAGATTTGAGTAAAATAAATTACTCAAACACTTTCAACATTTTTCAAAAATGTTCGAAAATAGCAGATGTACAAACTCGCAGCGTGGCACGAAATGGCACGCTGTGAGCTTGTATATCTGCTATTTATATATATTAAGGACGACTGTTCTAAACCACTGTTCTAAAGAGTTTTCTGAAAAGTGACCAAATACACATATCACACCTTGAAATGAAAAGGGTTGAAAAAAAAGGTTGAAAAAAAAAGGTTGAAAATCACTGCCTTAACCACTTGAATCCCAGCACCAGTATTGTCACAATGCGACACAACGTGTCATTGTGACACGTCGCATTGTGAGCTTGTCGATCGGCTATTTTCAGCGAAAGCTTTCCCCACAATAACAGAAAACAGAACAGACACTAGTATTACGGTTACCCATATGGGGTTTAAGTGGTTAAGCTCCTCTGGGTGACCCCCCCCAGACCCCATATTGAACGCCAGTTGACAAAGTGAGCACCTCCACCCACACCGATACCTTGAGCAGTCGGACGGCCAGTCCAGCCACGGTCAGAGACAGTTGGTTGAGTTGAGCGTACAGGTCATCACAGGTGAACACGCTGAGCTCGTTACCAAAGACCTTCACAGTGACCCAACACCTGGGCCTGTCTTCCTCCATCCTCCTCCTCCCTGAGAACTGGGGAAAATATCACAAGTACTAAGTAAAAAAAAGTAACAATACCACAATGTAGAAATACTTGTCGCTGACGGGCAGAAACGTACTTACTTTTTGTGTTCTTTCGTAAATGAATCATTAATGCCCCTACTTGATCATACTACAGTGTCACAAAAGTATCGAAATAGCAGATTTGCAAGCTCGAAACGCGACACAAAGCCTTTTGAGCTTGTAGATCTGCTACTTTTGGGGTTGGCTGTAGAATCCTGAGAAGTAACAGTTTTGGACATATGAGGTTTCCACCCGACAGAGACGATATAACTAGTAAAGTCCTGTATTCTTGTTTTTTTGCTTGAGTAACAGTACAAAAGTATTGGTATAAAAATATACTTACAGTACCAGACGTAAAAGTGCTCATTATGCAGAATGGCCTATTTCACAATCATATTATTGGATTGCAATTAGTAATGCATGGTAAAGCTGGGGCTGATTGTAATGACTTTGTGTGCTTCTGGGTAGCTTAACTTATACAGTATAAGAACACTAGCCTGGCATTGGCCAGACTGATATCGTGGATTCACTCACTCACGTTCCTCCCCGGTATCAGTCTGGAATTCGGCCGATAGGGAGCGAGTATGAGAAATCAGAAAATGATTTTGATGCTTTTCACTGTTGTACGGACAGTAGTTGAAACGCAGTCACTGATTGGCCCGATCATTTTCTGATTTCTCATACTCGCTCACGTCCAGACTGATACCGTGGAGGAACGTGAGAGTGAATCCACGTTATCAGTCTGGCCAATGCCAGGCTATAAGAACACATCATTATTCATCAATCTATGTTATGTGTGTGAATATAAATTATATGATTAAGTATTTAAAAAAATTGAAACAATGAAGTAATGTAAAAGTACCTCAAACTTGTACTATACATGCAGCAGATATCTATATCGTCTCCCTCGGTGGACCAAAACTTTGACTTTTCAGGATTCTAATTCAATGCAAAAGTAGCAGATCTACTTAGTAGTATGATCAAGTAGGGCATTAATTTATGAAAAAACACAAAAAGTTAAAGTTGAAGTTTCAACGATATTATGGACAGATCTGAATTCTATTCTCCTTGCTCAGTGCTCACCATGCCTCTGGCTTGGTTCAGATAACTGTAGATGCTGGATGAACACTCTTCTTTTTCTGCACCATCCTCTGTTTTCCTCCTCCTCCTCCTCTCTTTGTGTTTTCCATTTCCAGTGGTGGTGGGCTCCTCGCCATCAGCAGAGTGTGACTCCTGACCGAATATGTTCTTCAAAAGTGGCTCAACATTTTCAACACGAAGGTCCACCTAATTTGGAAAAGCAGGATTCACATAGTTGTCGTGTGTTGTAATAGTGCTTTGGCGTTTAATGTTCTTTTACCGGTCTAAATACAATCTGATATTCTGCTCACTTCTAGAAGGTTGAAGGTTCTACCGTGGAAATACACAGTCAGGTTGGCCACGGCAGATCTTGGTACGAAAGACTTGGGGGAGAAAACCAAAGATCCTTCCAGGTTTGCGATTCCCATACCTGCACAATAGGCACACATGCACCCACACACACACACAAACAAACGTACGCTTGTCTTACTATCATGGGAACATCAAAAGCTATTTTTCATTCAAATGCAATTTTTACATAACCCTAACCTCAAAATCCCTATGACTTACCCTAAAACCCACAATAACCATAACCACTTAAGCCCTATATTGTACGACAAATTGCGAAAAATAGCCCAAAATAGGGATGCCAGGGTTAATGTGGTTAATCCCTCACCCTAAACCTACTACAAGCCTAATCCTAACTGTGACCTGGATCTCTTCATAGCTGTAACCCTAACTCTTTTTTTAGCTGTTAAAATAATGATTTCCCTTATGGCGACCAGAATAATGTCCTCATAAGGGTCTGATTTTACTATTCTCATGGGGTCATCACAAAGCTATTATAACACTGTACATGCGCACGCATACACACACACACACAGACACACCGCACACGTGCACATGCACGCACGCGCACACGCGCACACACACGCACACACACACACACACACACACACACACACACAGTATAAGGTTGTATAGGGTTGACTGTGTTGTGAACCTGTCATTACCTGATCCAACAGTATAGTCTGCGTATGAGGAGTGTTTCCAAACTTCCGACTCAAAGTCTCGGCTGATGATGTCATCAGGCAGCGACTCCAGCAGGGCCTGTTTGGAGGGGTCCTCGCTCCTCAGGATGCTGGTCAGGTGACTCCACACATACGAGCCCACTGGGAACGCCGGCAGTATAGAGTAGATGTCAATAAGACGGTGCGGTTGGGCAGAAACCTCTTATCTCCATATTATTCATACTTTTTGTGTTTTTTCTTAAATTAACGCCCTACTTGATCATACTACAGCGTCACACAAAAGCATAAAAAGTAGCAGATCCACAAGCTCGAAACGCGGTGCGAAGCGACGCGTTTTGAGATCTGCTACTTTTGAATTTGAATCCTGAAAAGTAACAGTTTTGGGCATATGAGGTTTTCCACCCAACAGAGACGAAGAACTGATTCACAAGCTAACAACGAATACTAGCATTAAGTTCTATCTACTGCAGTGGTTTTCAAACCTTTTGTGCACATGGCACATTGGGCAAATCCAACTATCAAGGAAAAAACCTCAATTCATAGCGAAAATAACCAATCTACAAGCTTAGAAGCATTGCATCGTGACACATTGTGAGCTTATAGATTAGCTATTTTCACTATTTTAATATTTCTGGAAGATAATAATCTTCAAAATAATCATAATTGCCCATAATGACATGCCCAAAGTGAATTAAAAGCGTGCGCACAGAGTACTGATGTAGTAAATTAAAAAGAGAATTACTTAAAGCGCCACTATATAACTTTTTTTTAAATTAATAAAATGTAATTTTGTCCAATCTGTATGGTACCGTAGTAGAGTACCGTATGTTAATACAATATAACTTACACAATTGTGGTGGTTGTATTTGGTCTTCCTGCTCTTCTATTGAGACATTTAGATTGTGTCAAAGGTCATGTCTCATCTAGGCACAGGATCTGACACGAATTTTGACCTGATGGTCAAGATTACATTTATCCCCTGAGCTAGCAGGCCGGCTCTATTAGCTCAAATGGTAAAAATGTCAGCACTTGCGCAGGAAACCAGGTTCAAATCCGGGGTAGAAGAGGAAGGTTGCATAGTGCAGCTTTAACGTTTTGTATAGTTGTATATATTGCATTAATGTGTGGTTGTCACAAAATCCTTACACCTGGACTTGAGTCACAGCACACCAGCGTGCTTGGCACACCGTTTGGGAACCACTGATCTACTTTATATAGTACAGTACTCAATACATGTCTTCTGCACTCCCCTGTCAGTTTCATTGAACCGCATGAAACATTCTTTGTCATTCAGTATCAGCAATCAATAAATACAGTAACTACAGTAAAAACCTGTTAGTATTGGGGGAAAAAGGCTCAGGATTGTACTTTTATAAAAACGAACAACTAACATGTTCCATACATCAGTGGTTCTGAAACCTTTTCATGTCAAGGACCCCTCGATTGATTTATATATGGGCCCATCTGAAAAGGTTTTCAGATGCCCCCCCCCCCCCCCCCAAGGACCCCTGGGCCTCAACTTAAAGAACCACTGCCATACATCTCCCTCGACCACAGTGAGACAGACAGACACTGAGTCACACCTTGGCTGGAGGTCTCGTTTCTCAGGGTCATCTTCACCGTCTGGAGCGTGTGCGGGTCGGGACAGCGGATGAGCTGCTGGTATGCGCCGATCCTGACCTCCGGGTCCTCCTGGGACGAGCGGTACAGCTGCAACAGCAAGGACCTCTGGGAAGGGAAGGAAACCGCCCGTCAGTCACTGTGTCTGTCCGTCAGACACCGCCTCACCTCCTAACCTCAGCCACGGTTCATCATGAACCAATTAGAGCTTCCATGAGACACACATCGTTGCTGTCGGGCGGAAGCCTCTTATCTCCACATTCTAACTTTTTGTGTTTTTTTTTCGTAGATTAACACCCTACTTGATCATACTACCGCATCACACAAAAGCATCAAAAGTAGCAGATACACAAGCTCGTTTCGAGGTTGTAGATCTGCTACTTTTGTTATTTTTGAATTTGAGTCCTGAAAAGTAGCCGTTTTGGACATATGAGGTTTCCACCCGACAGAGACGATATGAAGTCTCATCTATCTTGTTATACTGATTCAATGGTAAAAAAGGCTCCATTAGGAACAGTTGCAGGAATTTCTAGTCGAAGCTTTACTTTAGATGTCCATGATTTATAAACGAATTCTGACTAAATCTAAAAACTAGTTAAGACACCTATATTTCTAAGTATTCAAAAAAAAAACATTTTAAACCCCCTAAATCTCACTCTTCTTCTTTTTTAATGAATTAAATGTAAATTTGTTCTCTTATAGTAGTAATATAATATAACTTATACAATTGGGGTGGTTGTATTGTGTCTCCCTGCTCTTCTATTGAGACATTTAGATCGTGTCAAAGGTCACGTCTCACCTAGACACAGGATCTGACACATATTTTGACCTGATGGTCAAGATTCAATTCATCCCCTGAGCAAGCGGGCAGGCTCTTTTAGCTCAATGGTAAAAAATGTCAGCACTTGCGCAGGAAATCGGGGTTCAAATCCGGGGTAGAAGAGGAAAGTTACATCTTTAAAGAATGCATGTATCGTGATTTGTGTGAAAGCTGTCTCTAGCCATGGCAGCCTATAGGTACTCACGTCAGCAGAACAGGGCATGCGTCTGAAGGCTTGAATGGCAGCGAGTCTCAACTCCGTGGTGGACGAGTGTCCCAGAGCGCAGCGATGTAGCAGAGGGACGAGGGACACTGCCGCCGGCCCAGTGTTTCCCACTGACTTCAATGCATGGAACAGCTGTGTGGGAGAGCGTAACGAATGGGTGAAAGGGTGTTGTTTCTAACCCATTCAATCCGGGGACGCATCTCTGTTATTTCTGGGGGGGGGCTATTCAAAAATAGCAGATATACAAGCTCATAGCGCGGCACCGAGTGCCGCGCTATGAGCGTGTAGATCTGCTATTTTTGAAAAATCTTGAAAATGTGTGCAAATCTTTGAATATAATATATTCAACAAAATTCCACAAATATATTTGTAGAATGTATTATATTCTACAAATGTCTTCCTAACAGTTTAAAAAAAAAAAACGCATTGCTATGCATGCTATATGCATGCGCCAACTTTTCCATGTCAAGGACCCCCAAAATGATATGTATTTGGCCGTGGACCCCCATCTCAAAATATGTTGTCCCAGGGAACCCCAGAAGCACAGTCAAAAATGTTTGCTTTAAAACATACAGGTATATATATATATTCAAAGATTTGCACACATTTTCAAGCTTTTTCAAAAATAGCAGATCTACAAGCTCATGTCTAAAATGACACAGATGCGTTCCCGGTCTTAAAGGGTTAAAAGATGATCACGCTACGATCCAATGTCATCATCTAGTTGTACGAACTGTTGTTTTATTGTTGTATTGTTTTCTTGGATCTTGTTTAGTCGATACACTTATTTGTTTTAGCTCTTGCTCATTTGATTTTGCTATTTTGTCTCATCTGTTTAAGACAGTAGGTAGCTGATATATTGCACTTCTACTTCATTCCTTCTGACCGCCAGAGGCAGTGTTTTCAACACCTGGATATTCATCGCGCGCTCGCGCATAGGTCGAATATTAATACCAACAAAGTCACTCGTGACCTGTGTGCGCGCACGCTACCTATATAGGTACGGTGCACACAGCGTTCATCCTCTTTCATCTTTTCGCCTCCGGAGCGTAGGTCGATTAACTACTGCAGCTGCGCTTGGAGCCTTGCAACCAACGGTTGGAGCTACGGACTACGGTTCCGTCCTCCAGAGGCTGCGTAGCCTGCTTTATATATTGGATTACCCCGTTCATAGGGGCATCGGAAGGAACCGAAAAGAGAGAAAAAAGGACAAAGAAAAAGAAAGGACGCGTATAGGAGCAGCCCTGCAGCTGTGGCGGCTGCTTGCTAGCACTGGAGCTAACGACGCTAGCATCGTGAGCTTTCCCCCTCCACTGTTGTTGTTTGTGACACGGAGTAGCGTGGAGCCATAGCCGTGCATTGGCGACGGTGAGTGTGTGTTTACAGAAATACGAATAAAGGAATAGTAAGATTAGCGTTGGGGGCGTTTCGCCCTGCCGCTTTTGAGGTTGCTCCATTGTTGCTGGTCGCTGGACAGGAATAGAAATAAAATAAAAGGAAAGCTGCCGCTTCTGAGGGACCGCGGTACGCGGCCCAGTATATTAGTACACCGTCAGTAATTAGCATTGGGGGTGTCTCGCGCTCCATTGTTGCTGGTCGCTGGACAGGAATAAAAATAAAATAAAAGAAGGCTGGCGCTTTTGAGGGACCGCGGTACGCGGCCCAGTGTATTAGCACACCGTTAGCAATTAGCATTGGGGGTGTCTCGCTCCACTGTTGCTGGTCGCTGGACAAAGGAAGAGAAAAAAAGGAAGGAGGACTAGCGCTGAGGGTGTTTCTCGCCCTGCCGCTTGGATATATACCGCAAGCATTGGGGGTGTGTCTCGCCCCGCTGCTGCTGGTCGCTGGACAACAATAGAAATAAAATAATAATAAGGATTAGCGTTGGGAGTGTGTTTCGCTCTGCCGCTTTTGAGGGACCGCGGTGCGCGGCCCACTGTTATTATTATACCGTTAGCCTCCGCTGCTGCTTGGCGCTGGCAATGTACGCCATCTGTAACACGTGCTCGGCTGTTCTGGGATCAGAGGATGGCCATGACCTATGCCCACACTGTCTTGGCATTGGGCGCCTGAGGCAAGCCTTGACAGAGGACGCTTGCACTAATTGCGGTACCATGTCTTTCACTGAGAGGGAAGAAAGGTTGGCTATGGCTGAGGAGGACACCCAGGTGCCTCCCTCAGGAATGCCGGTATTGAGCCCTGTAAGGGGTAGTTCTAAGCGCCAGCGCCTATGTACTGAGGCCTCAGGCGCCGAGAAGAGACGTAGGGAGGATCCGTTGTCTCGCAAAGTGGACACATTGACCTCTGAGTTTGCTCAAATTAAGGCTCTTCTTCTCAACCTGCAGCCTGTGGCTCCCCGCACTGATGCTGTGGCCCCGGCGTCTCCACTCCAGAGCGGAGATGGGGACTATGACCATGATACTGTCAATGTTGCTGATCAACATGAGGACGATGCGATGTCTATTGCAGCCTCGGACTCCCAGTTTGCGTCCGGAACGGCAGGGCATGAGGACCTAGAAGAAGAGGGTGGGTCCCCCACCCACTCAGTGGCAGGCTCTCAGGGGTCTGGAGCAGACGCTCATGGGCCTGGGTTCAATGCAGCTAGGGAGGCCATTCAGTTGGCCTTGTCACAGCTTGGGCTGGATGCCCCCCCTGGGGAGGCCCCCCCTCCTAATGCCTTCTTCAGGCACGCTCAGCAATCCTCTTTCAGTGTGCCACCGTCTGAGGACTTCATCAAGGAGCTTCAGCGATGTTGGTCGGATCCCAGGGCCAAGGCCGGTCTCCACCTGTCACGAGACTGCAGGACCTTGGCGGCCATGGACAAAGCGGGGGAACATGGGTTAGACCACGTGCCGGCTATGGACCCTGCCATTGCATCCTTAATACTGTCCCCAGATGAGGCCCTCAGACCAGATGCTCGTTGTCCACGAGCACAATGCAGGGTCACCGATGACTACCTCACTAGGAGCTACGATATAGCAGCCCGGGCGGCGCGTATCGGAAATTCTCTTTCCCACCTTATACTTGCCCTAGACCAGTCCCTCCGCACGGCGGGGGGTAATGCCCCGTCACAGAGCCTGAGTGAGGCCTCACTCCACGCTTTCGCTTATATGACGAGGGAACTTGGCAGACTGATGTCCACCCTGACTTTGGCCCGGCGCCAGGTGTGGCTCGCCCAGGCCCCATTGTCGGAAGGGTGCAGGAGGACACTCCGCACACTGCCTGTCATTCCGGGCCAGATGTTTGGGCCCGCAGCTCAGGAGGCCTTGGAGCGCAGTGTTCAAGCGAACAAGTCCAGGCGCCAGTTTGCGGACTTACGCCCAGCACCGCCACCTCAGCATAGACGCACGGGTACTCCGTACCCTGCAGCCAGGGGCCAGAGCTCCTCGGGAGCCAGACGTCCCTTTCCGAGGCAGGGCCAACCCGAACAGGGCCCCCAACAGCCTTCATTCCGGCCGCCCACAGGCAGGGCTCCTAGGCGTGGGGCCCCTGCCAGCCGATCCTCTAAACCATTTCAGGACCAGGGGGGTCGGAGGTGACTCTCCCGACCCGGGCCCCAGCCGGTTCACCCCGCAACATCTCAGCCGCTGGGAAGCCTTGACTTCAGACCCTTGGGTGGTGACAACGCTGTCCAAGGGTTACAGGATTCAATTCAGACGTCGGCCCCCAAGTTTCACAGGGGTACGAATGACGGTGGTCGACGACCCGCTGAGGTCTCAAGCCCTCAGCCGGGAGATTTCAGAGCTCCTAGAGAAGAGAGCCATAGAGTATGTACCTGGTTCAGCTCAGCTAAGAGGGTTCTACTCCATTTATTTCCTTATTCCGAAGAAGGACGGCAGCCTTCGGCCGATCCTCGACCTCAGGCAGTTGAATCAGTACCTGAAGGTTTTTCGTTTCCGAATGCTGCGCACAGTGGATGTTCTCCAGGCTGTGTCAGAAAACGATTGGTTCACAAGCATCGACCTGAAAGATGCTTATTTTCATGTGCCAATAGCACCACACCACAGACAGTTTCTCCGCTTTGCTTTCAAGGAGCGGGCTTATCAGTTCCGGGTGCTCCCATTCGGGCTCTCTCTCGCCCCCCGGATCTTCACCAGATGCGTAGCGGCGGCGCTTGCTCCGCTGCAAGCCAGAGGCATGCGGATCCTCCCGTATTTAGACGATTGGCTGGTATGTGCTTCGAACCAAGAGCAGGCACTCAGCGATACGTCCACCCTTCTGGCCCATGCCGCTCAGCTAGGGCTCACGGTGAATCTCGCCAAGAGCTCTCTGGCTCCCAGTCAAACCACTGTGTTCATCGGCATCGCCCTCAACTCAGTTTCAATGCGGGCCTGCCCCTCCCCGCGGAGAGTGGAGGATATTGTGGGCCTTGTTGCTCGTGTACGGGGGAGTACAAGGCTGACATACGGCCTGCTCCTTCGTTTGCTGGGCACATTGATTGCGGCATCCGCAATTGTGCCCCTGGGACTCCTTTCGTTGCGCCCCCTGCAGCTGTTGGTCAACGGCTTAGGCCTCGACCCCAAGAGGCACCAGAAGAGGCTGGTGAGGAACTCCAGCCAGTGCCGTGGGCTGCTAGAACCCTGGAGAAGGAGGGCGAGTCTGTGCCGGGGCGTCGCCATGGGCTCACTACCCTCTCGCCGGGAGATAGTGGTGACGGATGCATCTCTCTCAGGCTGGGGGGCTGTGTGGAATCACAGGACAGTCAGAGGAACCTGGGCCGCTCAGCAGGGACTACATATAAATGCACTGGAGCTCCGCGCAGTGTACTTAGCCCTCAAACATTTCCTTCCAGCCTTGGAAGGGAAACATGTCCTTGTCCGATCAGACAATACGTCAACGGTCTACCATGTGAACCATCAGGGAGGTGTCAGGTCCAGGCAGTCTCTGCAGGAGGCTCAGAGACTTCTTCAGTGGGCTTTTCCTCGCCTTGCCAGTCTCAGGGCAGTACATCTGCCAGGTGTTCACAACCAGGCTGCAGATATGCTTTCTCGCCAGAGTCCTCCTCCAGGCGAGTGGAGATTGGACCCCTCAGTGGTCCAGGAGATCTGGGAGAGGTACGGGAGAGCAGAAGTGGATCTGTTTGCTTCGAGCACATCAACACACTGTCGACTGTGGTTCTCCCTGTCGGATCCAACCAGTCCATTGGGGCAGGACGCATTAGCCTACCCATGGCCCCTAGACTGCCTCTTGTACGCATTCCCTCCAATTCCACTGCTCGGGCTGACACTTCACAGAATCGCCACATGCGGTCACACGGTGCTGCTGGTGGCTCCATACTGGCCGGGGAGGATATGGTTTCCCATGATCCGACGGCTTCTCAACGGAGCACCTTGGCCTCTCCCATCGAGGCCGGATCTCCTGTCGCAAGTAGGGGGCCGCATTTGGCATCACCAGCCAGATCGGCTCCAGCTTCATGTTTGGCCCCTGAGAGGCCGGGTTCACTGATGAACTCCTGCGACCAGGCGGTTGTCCATACCTTGCTTAACGCTCGTGCACCCTCCACTAGAGCGCTGTACTCTAACCGATGGAAATTGTTCCGTAGTTGGTGTGAGGGCCAACAGGCGGATCCAGTCATGTGCTCGGTACCAATGCTGCTCCGCTATCTACAGACTTTGCTGGATAAGGGGCTCTCAGCCTCTACAATGAGGGTGTATGTTGCCGCCATTTCGGCTCAGCATGGGCTGGTGGACGGTCGTACTGTGGGATCTCATCCTTTGGTGAGTCGCTATCTGAAGGGGGCTCTGAGATTGCACCCCCCGCATGTCACTCGGGTGCCCTCGTGGGACTTGCCTACGGTCCTAGAAGCACTGTGTTCTCCGCCGTTCGAGCCGCTGGAGCGGGCTGATCTCAGGTGGCTGTCGGTTAAAACCGCCTTCCTCCTCGCCATTACATCTGCCAAGCGAGTGGGAGAACTCCAGGCCCTGTCTGTCGCTAGGGACTGTTTGAGGTGGGCTTCGGATGGGTCGGGGGTTACTATGTGGCCCAACCCCTCCTTTCTTCCTAAAAGGCTGTCAGCCTTCCATATCAACCAGCCTGTCGGATTGACGGCTTATGCCCCACAGCCAGGAACGGAGGGATCGCATCCTGATGGTGGGTTGCTGTGCCCCATCCGGGCCCTGAGGCAGTATGTGGACGTGACTTCTGTGTTTCGGAAGTCGGACGCACTGTTTCTCTGTTATGGAGGGCACAGGAAAGGGTGTGCTCTGTCCAAACAACGACTTTCTCACTGGATTGTTGATGCCATTCTGCAGGCCTACGAACGCAAGGGTTTGCCTGTTCCTCCTGTGAGATGTCATTCGACCAGGAGCGTGTCCACCTCCTGGGCTGCATTGAGGGGTGTCCCACTGGCTGACATATGTGCTGCAGCAGCGTGGGCTTCCTCCTGCACGTTTGCCCGCTTCTATAGGGTGAACGTGGCCGCCCCTCATCCCGTGGCGATGGCGGTGCTGTCGGCCTCTTCAACCTGCAACTGATGGTCAGGTAAGGGCAGGTTCCTCGTGACTATGTTGGTATTAGTCATCCAGGTGTTGAAAACACTGCCTCTGGCGGTCAGAAGGAATGAAGTAGAACGAGAGTTATGCATATAACTAAGGTTCTACGAATTCCGGATGACCGCCAGAGTTGACTGTCACTCGGAATCTCATTCTCGACGAAAAGATTTCAAGAGGATGAACGCTGTGTGCACCGTACCTATATAGGTAGCGTGCGCGCACACAGGTCACGAGTGACTTTGTTGGTATTAATATTCGACCTATGCGCGAGCGCGCGATGAATATCCAGGTGTTGAAAACACTGCCTCTGGCGGTCATCCGGAATTCGTAGAACCTTAGTTATATGCATAACTCTCGTTTTACCTTAGCGCTAGGTATACTCTTGGTTGCTTGTTTGCAGAAAATTGGTTGCTTGTTGCAAAAAATGCACTTAAGACTTCTGGTGATTAGTAGTTTCGTTCCCTACCTATGTTGAATGCACTTATTGTAAGTCGCTTTGGATAAAAGCGTCTGATAAATGACTGTAATGTAATGCAATGTAATCATCATCAACACTTTGTACAGCTGAGCTCAGAAAACGATTGCCATCATCGCTAACCTAATCAAAACGATTACCATCATCGCTAACCTAATCTCTCAAGACGGTAATAGCAGAATCGGTCAGCACCACTGCCCTAAACATGTAATGTTGTTGTTAGTAGGAATAAACACAGAAGCACCCGGGCGGAAGTGGGTTAAGAAAGGGGAGGAGCCAAACCGAGTTCCTGTTTCTCTACATAAAAAAGGAGCGGGTGCCCCTACAGGCAAAAACAAATGGGTTCCCAGATTGTCGCTTTGATTTGATTGATTGAATACTTTATTAACAGTTTGCAAAAAAACAGATTTATACAAAAGAATGTTAAAAGGATAACCCAGATAAGCCTTCAGGGCTTGTTTCCATTAAGGTCCTGTGTATTCAATTCATCGAAACCAACAACATGACGATATTTGATCTGTAACCTACTGTACTGTACCTCTGACACCCTCGTTGGATCCTGTCCCTCACAGCCTTCACTCAGGATGTCCTCCAGCGCTCGCGTGAAGGCCTGCACCTGAGGGAGGTGACCGCAGGGGGACTCAGACCCGCGACACAGCTGGTAGACCAGCGAGGAGCCGGCCAGCAGAGCCTTGGACCGCACCTCTGGGATCTCCAACAAAGCCTAAAATATAGACATGCATTCATATTTTGCAAATACATTAAGTTATACATACTTTCTCACAGCTGGAAAATGTTATCAAAACGCATTGGTTCCAAAACTGGGGGGTCCCCAAATTATTTTGGGGGTCCCCACGATTATTAGCTTGATGTGCAACATTGTTTGCTCACTAAACAGTAAACAAACCAACATGTGTATACAGGGTATCTGCACATTTTCCGTTTTAATATCAAATTGTCAAATATTACAAAAGAAAGAGGCAAACATTGTGAACATAGTCGATCTACAACCTTGTAATTTGGCTATTTTCACAATATTTATCTGTGGAACCAAGTCAAACTAGATGTAATGGCTACAATGCCTTACGATTCCTCTGGGGGGTCGCTGCCTGAAAAGTTTGGGAAGCCTCGTGCTAAAGTATATCACTGATAGATATTCTGAAGCAGTCTTTTAGGGTGGCAAAATACAGAATATGCACACAATGGCAAACTATGCAGAAAACACATTGTACATGTAGGAATTTCTCTAACTGTATACAACCAACAGAGGAATGACTATCATGACTTTTTTCTCTCAGAAGCTTTTCTGAGCTCATCAGTTAACTCAGACCACTTCTAATAGATTTATACTTAGTTGTACGACAAATAAAGTCGGGCTTTCATCTTATATGTTTCAACAGCATTAATACATTATTGTTTTAAACAAAGTTTGAGATTTGAAGGATCCAGCATTTGCCGTTTACTTTTATTTTTCTGTTTTCGACACAAAATGGAGATATGAAATAGCAAGGAATCAACGATCATCCTTACGTTGATGGAGTCGATGATCCGAGGAGACGGATGGGGGATCAGGGCAAAGGTGGTGAGGTAGGAATGGGCCTGGTCCGGTTCTATGTCCCTGTTCTGGATCAGATCACACAGCAGTAGGATGCAGTTCTCTGAACCGCAGGCTGGTAGTGCATCCAACAGAGGCTGCCTGTCTCCACAAAAGACGGTGAGATATAGAGGCATTAACCACTTCACTGCAAACATTTTCCAAAAATGTTCAAAAACTTTCAGAAATAGCTTAAATAGCCAATCTACAAGCTCACAATGTTTTGCGACGCAATGTGTTGTGAGCTTGCAGATTGGCTATTTTCCCAAATATTTCTTCGAGTATAAAATAGGGCTTACATTACAGTAAGTGGTTAACAGGGAATACTGGGATGTGATATTGCAACGGCAATTATAGATTCCTAATGTGGTGATATGGTTTGTTACATTAATGGCATGCCTTTATGTGTAAAAGACAAATGGTTTCACATATACTTGGCTCCATTGCAGTCAGAAAGATAGAGATTTATTAATCCTACTGGGGAGATTCAGCTGTCATGGCAGTACAGATACACATACAGACAGGTGTGGTTTAGTGAGTAGCAGTGTTACTGACATACAGCGAGTCTGAGGACTGGGGAGAGGACACTATCTTCATCTGGCCTCATCATATAGGTCATGTGTGTGTCACAGAGGAATTTGAAATGAAGTTGGCCACTGTCCCACATACAGACCGCTCTTTGTGCAGAGACTTGGCCAGAGGCTGTGTACTTTTCTCATTACAACCCATAAACAAGCATCTACGAACAAGTAGCATTTAATGCATTTAGCCCAGCCCAGTGCAAGGTAAATCATTTATGGTGTGACACAGTGGAGAAACAGTCGAAGCAGTTCCACTTAGGATGGATAGAGATATATATATAAAACGAAAACATACAACATTTTGGAGATAGCTGGTTTCTGCCCGACGGCAGAGATATACAAGCTCATAACGCGTCACATTTGTGACGTGTTGTGAGTTTGAGGCTTAGAGAGAGAGAGAGAGAGAGAGAGAGAGAGAGAGAGAGAGAGAGAGAGAGAGAGAGAGAGAGAGAGAGAGAGAGAGAGAGAGAGAACACTGACCAGTCATTGCGACACTTAAAAGAGGCCTCTTGCCACAGAGCGTTGAGCTGGGAAAGGGACAGATCTCTCAGCTGGAAGGCTAGATGAAGAAACTGTTGTGACGTCTGTGAACAGATCAGACACATACAGGCATGGATCATAATAATATCCAAATGCAGACATCAAGACAGCATCTCTCTGTTCAATCAATCAAACTGTCTGCCAAATAGAAAGCATGTGAACCAAACAACTCAACATACATCTGTGAACAGAGTCATTCAGCCCATCAATCATCTGAACTCCAAAGCTTCTTTGGAGTTCTTAATTTATACTTCTTTTTTTTCTAGATATTGTTTTGGCTTTTTCTGCCTTTATTGATAGTATACAGTAAATTGACAAGAAATGGGGAGAGAGAGATGGCGAGAGACAGTCGTCAGGATCAGGATTCGGCCTATAGACCGTTGGCCTTAATTTATACTTCTCTGTACAACACCGTCGTATGACGAGGTACAAATCAGGCTTTAAGCGATCAAAGGGAGTAGGCCCTACCCCCAGTAGGGGGTTCTGGGTTTGAGGGGTTGCCAGATTGGGCCCTTTCACACTTCCCCTAAATAAACAGACTTTAATGATGTTTGCCAGATTGGGTTTGACTAAACTCCTGTGTGAGGGAGGAATTAAAAGCGTTGGCTCGGACACAGCGAGGCCACAAGGGAAGTGAAACTGCAACATACAAACACACACAGGCCAACGTCTGTCTGGCAGGAGACGGACTACTTAAAGAAAGCCCTTCTAACACTGTGGGTGTGTTTAGCCTATATAGCTCCTATAGGCATGAGAAACTCAAAGGTTTGTTATTCGTTTGATGTCTGACATCTTAATCTTATAGTCGGCTTGGGGGACCCCCCAAGTTGTAGTGCCGCCCCATTGCGATTTTTTTTTAAGGAAGATGGAGAAAATATCCGATCTACAAACTCACAGCACGTCACGATGCGACACGTTGTGAGCTTGTAGATTGGCTATTTTCTTCTTTTTTTTTAACAAACCAGCATAATAATTTAATGAACTGAATTTGAGTTTAAATTAAAGGTTTTCAATATTTTCATGATTTTTATTATATATTTAAAAAAAATGTTTTTTCATTTTCTCCTTTCCAATTGTGGCACACCCAGGCTGCTACCCCATTCTGACAACCTTGTAATGTAACTTTATCAAAGACTTGATGATTTACAATGTAAAAGGATTGAGTCTTCCTACCTGCTGCTGGTCTGAGCTGAGACCACATAACATCCGGACTGTTTGGCCAGCCTGCTGAGGCGTGGACCCCCTGCCTCTGACGGGCCCTGTGCTTCCGTCCTCCTCAAACTGCAGGCCTGTGGCTTTACCTGGACCTAGAGAATCTGACACCGCAAGGAAAGGAAGAGACATTACAGCTGCAATATGGAACTTATGTTAATGAATAAAAGGATATCTTTAACCACACTGTATGCCTGGTAGAGTATGTTAATACAATATCACTAGTATATCTGCAGTGGTTGGAGGTGGTCTCTCTACTCTTCCATTGATTGATTGATTGATTGATTGATTGAACACTTTATTTAGAAAGACATGGAAACAGTACATGGAAGTACAATTTACAATACAAGGTCCTCTAAACTGGATCGCTCATAAAAGCACAATGGCTTATTTAAAATGAGATGCACTCCCCACGCACTCAAATCATGATGACATTTAAGAAAAGAGACAAATATACACTACTATGCAGAATGTCATACAATCAGCTTACAGGTTATTGAGGAATTTAGACCCTAGTGTCGGGTAGGAGACCTACTGGTTGACACGGAGTACTGCCTGAAGCTCATACGCGCAATATCTCCCCTGCATGGTCAATCGGAAATTGCTTCTGAATGAGCGATGGTCTCCGAGGTGGGAAACCCTTGTCACGAAACGTACGGATTGCAGCTTTAACGTCAAACACTCCAAAACACCACTGGATGGTACTCCAGCACTGGAATGGGCATTTAAGATAATACTGTATACTTTACAGTGTAAAGTGCAACAACATGGCTGTGGTTTTAATGATTCATTGGTTGGATACGGCACTACATACTGTGGGGAATGAACGGTTTTAAAGCTACAATCCATATGTTTTATGTCTGCTATCTCTCTCCTGACAGAGAGCAATGATTACATGCAATGATGTTCGAACCACAATAAAGATGGCGGAGCATCTAGTGTGCAATCCACCGGCCTGTCTGTTTCAGATAACTTTATTGACCTTCAACCAGTAGATATCCTACCGGACACCGGGATCTATGTCTCAAGGGAAGAGTAGAGAGACTAAACAAAGCAGATGTGATGGCTATATGGCATAACATAAAACTAGCCACTCTAACTAAATTATAATTCATCATAGCCTATAGCCTAATGTATTACTTTCTACTGTGCTACCTTGTCACGCTGACCGATTTTCAACCCACAATTTGGTTGAAAATCTGATCGTTTTGGTGAGCGGTCATATGATGAAGTATAAATTAGATATTGTCTCTGTAGGGTGGAAACCTCATACAGTATGTCCAAAACTGTTACTTTTCAGGATTCAAATGCAAAAATAGCAAAAGTATACAGATCTACAAGCTCGAAATGACGCAAAAGGTTTTAATATGGAGATAAGAGGTTTCTGCCCGACAGCAACAATATTAGAGTTCCTCATGCCAGGTAAGGCACACACCATCAGTGCACTGACCTAGCCAGGTCAGCCAGGTTTGTCTGGAAACCAGACGAATCTGCCAGTGCAAAAAAATGAATGGCCCTCTGCAATTTCCCTGCCCCCGACATTGTGGGGCACCAATCAGGGCCCAGTATGCAAATATGGGGCGGTTTTATCACCAGAGGCATTTTTGGGGGAATTCGCCCCTTGGAAATGCAGGTTCCACGCAGAGATTCCAGAGTAATATCTACGCAGTGATATTAGTCTGGCCATGCCTTGCACTAGCACTGACCTAGTCCTGGAGGCGTCCCTGTCTGAGCTCTGAGCAGGACCAGCGAAGACACTGTTTGTGTCTTCATCACTCCCGTTGCCCCGGACAGCGTTACGATGGAGACAGCTTCTGTACAGTTGACCTCCTCCATGACTGCAGTCCCATGGCGCTGAGCACACTGGATCTTTGACTCCACTGTCTGGGCACAACAGAGACAGCCAGGATCCTGTCATAACGCGTTCATAACAAATATAATAGAATTGACAGCAGCAATGTGTTGTGAGCTTGTACATTATCTACACTATTGTAGATTAGATTAACCACTTTAAAGCTAGCATCCCTATGCTGTGTGGAACATTAGCCAAAAATAGCCAATCTGCAAGCT
Source organism: Gymnoscopelus microlampas (assembly GCF_963454915.1). Lineage (NCBI taxonomy): Eukaryota > Metazoa > Chordata > Actinopteri > Myctophiformes > Myctophidae > Gymnoscopelus > Gymnoscopelus microlampas. The sequence goes on from NC_139942.1 coordinate 18,213,528, forward strand.
CACAACGTGTCTGATTTTTTATTTTCGCCTGTTGATCCTCCAAGAATAGGAACACTAGGGTTCATGGTTGAATGATTAAGCCGTACGGTCATTTTCCTGTATAGTTGACGGAATCGGTATTCTAACTTACATTGTTTTATAAAAGAAAAAGAAAAGGGTGGTTGTGCTCACAGCGTCTTCAGTAAGAAGCGTAGAATGGGGCCAGAAGTCATCCAGTCTGCGCTGTTGACATTGTTTGAGGTCCCGTGTCTTCAACAGCAGGGGTCCTCGCCTCTCGTACCTGCTCATGCAGGTCCCGTACACATCAGTCTGAGGAGGAAGAGAGACAGCGTGAGCTATTTACCCCGTGCACACACTGCATGATGCGGGGGGGCATCTATCTTATCTTAAACCGCCGAAGAGATTGGAGTGCTAGAGGTATGTACTACAGACCCACTCCTCTCCCATGGCTCTCTGCCTCAACTGAGTTTTTTTTTAGATGATACTTATGGTCTTTAGTTTTACACTTTCATCAGAATGATAGGGCTGTCCTCGACTAAAGACATTTTTAGTTGACAAATAGTCATAGGAATTTGTCATTTGTTGTTCATCCACTTTCAAACTAGACGTCCCTCTTTTGGGCAGATGCTATATTGTCAAAAAATGTCAACGTTTTTCAAAATATTTCAAAAAGGTTTAAAGATAGCAAAAATAGCCGATCTACAAGCCCACAAATGCGTCACAATGCGACGCGTTTTGCCATTTGTCATATGAGAAGTAGTGTGTGCGTGCCGTGCACACACATGACATTATTACATGTGGGGGGCTCTCAGCTCTTGTCAGATGTATAAGAAAGGCGGCTCCCAAACCAGAAATGTTGGAGACCACTGGACTGGACCAAACTGATCAATTTATTGATTATTCAACTATGAGTCATTCCCCCGCAGCCACCCTCCCTCACCTCTTCTGTTACTTCCTGTTGGGCAGACGTGTGGGACGTCTGGAGCATGCTCAGTACTGCCCTCTTGACGTTGAGGGCCCACACCTGCTCCCCCTCCTGTGGACAAAGGGCCGTGACCTTTCCCCCCTGCAGGGAGAACTTGAGGCGCGTCCTCTCCAGCGCCTCCCTGGGAAACAAAAACACCCGATGACCCCCCCGACCCCCGTCAAGACAAGACCCCAGACCGTGGGGAAGTTGTCCGAAACAGAGTATCACATTCATAGGACAAACGGTTGATAGCGTTTCAAAATGCTTTGTGCTTACACATAAAACACAGGACAAGGCCTGGAACAGACAACAGCATGCACAACACTGAAGGGATAGAGAATAAAGAAAATACACACACAAACATACTTATAGTATATTATTGCTATCGGGCAGAAACCACATATCTCCATATTTCAACTTTCATTCTTTTTTCTTAAATGAATGCCCTACTTCGTCGTACTACTGTGTCACACAAAGGTAGCAAGAATAGCAGATCTACAAGCTTACAATGCGTCGCAATTCTTGATTTTTGTGAAAGTAAAAGTGGTTAAGTGTGTGTGGGCGTTTTATTAATATTTAACCAATGTAAAGTATTAACAAGAGCTTGTGACTAAATAATAACTACATTGGATCCATTGGAACACAGGTTATTTTTTCTATTTCCTGAAAAATAACAGTTTTGGACAGGTTTGTCAGACAGAAACTATATATATATATATATGATTTATAATAACACAGCATTACCTCAAACTCTTCAAGCGCTGCACTGAATGTTCCTTCTGGGGGGAGAGACGCTTTATCTGGGGATTCCTAATCTAGAGAGTAAACACACAAGCTCATCACATTTTGTACATTTCGTATTCACAACAAAGTTACCCATAAAACAATCGTTTCATGTTTTACCCGAGTTCTGAACAATTTTGCTCAAAACACTGACCTGCATTATTAAATGACACTTGGAGATCACGTCGATGTCAATCACACAGTCCAGAGCCAGTCCATTGCGACCAGAGTTAGAGCCTTGAAGAGTCGTGGCTATTGTACTGCTGTACCTGTATGTATATCTCACCCCTCTCTGATAGGAGAGCTCAGGGTAAGGTAACCCTATGGACGTGAATGGATGTCGAGAACAATCAGAGAAAATGCGCACGCTGTAAATCGTAATGTACCTCCTATCCCCATGTTCTAACTGTTTGTGTTTTTTTCAAAAAACGCATGCCCTACTTGATCATACTACAGCGTCACACAAAAGCATCAAAAGTAGCAGATCCACAAGCTCATAACGTTTTGAACTTGTAGATCTGCTACTTTTGCTGTTTTTGAATTTGAATCCTGAAAAGTAACACTTACGGACATATGAGGTGTCCACCCGACAGAGACGATGTACTTATACTATATTTAAGGAGGCTTAAATCAAATGTAATTTGCATGACATTTGACATTTCCAGTGACATTTCTCATTGTCACAAAACATGCAATAGTGTAATAATCATGCAGCTCTCACTCACCGGCACAACTGGAATCACAAAGATGAGGTTCCACCTGAAAGCAATCACTTACTACATGGAAACACAAGTTCAGAAATCTTCACAAAATCCGGAGGGAAACTTTTAAATCACATGTGAAAAGTTTGAACTGAACGCTCACAGCCACATCATAATTCTAGTTTCAATGCAGCCTGTTGCATGAACAAGTAGCCATAATATCCTCAGTGTTCAAATTGTACACTCTGAGACTGTACAAATGAAACCAAATGGACCCACAGGGGTCCATTTGGTTACATTTGTACAGTCTCAGAGTTAAATTGACGCTCAAGATTTTACTGTGTAACGTTATGTACACTAAGAAACCACTGAAAACTTACCATGTACACGAAGAAATGCAAATGAAAGACATGCAAAATGAAGTAATAACAAGGACTTGGCCATGGCTAGCCCTGAGTTACTGCAGCCCTGGCCTGCCTTCAGGATGTCTCCTCCAACATGTGAGGAACTGGTGGTGAAAACCGGGCTCTGTTCACAGCAAGTGAATGACCATGCTTGTGTGTGGACTTCCACCAGTGTGACCCATACTGCTCACAGCATCCAATCAGGAAATACTTTTCGGGGCTGTAGCTACAAACACACTGGGCCAATCACTAGACACAACACTGGACCCCCACTAAAAGGAGGTTCTCAAATAGAATACCCCCCCTCTCTCTATTACTTGAACAGGGAACCACTGAAAGAACACACAAAAAAACCCACACATGGTTTGGGAGTTCCACGTTATTGCAGAAACAATCTGGGAGCCCGTTCGGTTAAAAAAAAAAGGGGGGGAAATGTTTTCCCACTTTGTTTTGCCTCTGGAGGCACCACCTCCTTTTTTGTGTAGAAACAGGAAATCGGTTTGGTTCCTCCCCTTTCTTAGTCCACTTCCTCCCGAGTACTTCTGTCCGTGTTTACTCCTACTAACAGTAACAGTTTAAGGCAGTGGTGCTGACAGACTCAGCTGTTAGCAGAATCTGTCTTGAGAGATTATTGCACAAATCACCAACTGTTTGTAAGCAGCCTGATGTTCAGTCTTTCACGCAGACAACAGTCTTGCATGACAAACTTCCATAAGACATTGGTTTTGGGGGCACATAGAGGCCCCACACACACACACACACACACACACACATTCATTTGACGTTAATGACCACTTTGACACAAAAACACACACACACACACACACACACACACACACACACACACACACACACACACACACACACACACACACACACACACACACACACACACACACACACACACACACACACACACACACACACACTCATTTGACCTTAATGACCATAGTCAAATACTGAATGGCATACAACCTTAATAGGCCCTTAAACAAGTCCATTCATAAACTTCACCATCGAGAGCACAAGAACAAAGTAAGCTGTTGGTATACGTGAGCATGAGCAAAGAGAGACACCTAGTGTCCAGGCATGTCTCTTTGATTAGTGATTTTGACATTATCTTGGTTTATGATGGTTACATAATACAATATATAGTCATAACAAAGAGTGTACTTCCCAGCAAATTCATGGTACTTTTACATTACTTGAGTGTTTCCACTTTTGATCCTTTTACTCCACTATTATCATCTTAGAGGCAAATATTGTAGCTACTTTTTACTCAGCTACAATTATTTGACAGCTTATAGTTACTTTTACATAGGTCTACATTAAGATAAATTATGATATAATATTATAGGTTAATCTATCCAGCTGCATTCAAATCAGCCCCACCTTTACCAGCTGCACAATTAAAGTGGTGATTAAGGCATTTCTAAAGCATTTGAAAATAGCCTATTAAAGCTGAATGCCTCACAATGCTACACATTGTGAGCGCATAGATCTGCTATTTCCAAAAGATTTTTGTACATTTTATACGCTTGAAAACCTGTGAAATGGCCAAATGGGACATTCTGCATAATGAGTACTTTCTACTTTTGGTACTTTTGATACCAATACAATACTTTTGCACTTTTCAATTTCAAGTCAATTTTGAATTCCGGACTTTTACTTGTAACAGCTGTATTTCTACATTGCAGTATTGGTACTTTTACTAAGTTAGTAAAGTAAGTTTTATTAAGTTTTAGTAAAGTAAAAACTTTTTCCACCACCAAAACGTTTTCTTTATCAGCATCGCGATAAGGAAATATCGCCATGGGCCGAGTCACGACCCATGTGCGAGCAGTGGTGTAAAGTAACTAAGTACATTTACTCAAGTACTGTACTTATAAGTACAATCTTGAGGTATTTATACTTTACTGGAGTGTTTCCATTTGTCAATACTTTTACTTCTACTCCATTACATGAAAATAGCCGATCTACAAGCTCACAATGCGTTGCGACGCATTGTGAGCTTGTATTTTCAAAAGATTTGTTAACATTTGAAAACTTGAAATGGGACATTTTGAATGAGTACTTTTACTTTTGATACTTTAAGTACATTTTTATACCAATACTTTTGTACTATTACTCAAGTACATTTTGAACACCAGACTTTCACTTGTAACAGAGTACTTCTACATTGCAGTATTGATACTTTTACTTAAGTAAAACATTTGAGTACTTTTTCCAACACTGCATGCGGCCCACATGGCCCCATGGTCGTGAAATGGGGAGGCCATGTTGCTGAAACATGTTATTGATATATTCCTCAGACATAGTTTGGGGGAAATTCATGGCCCACATGTTGTCACCCTTTTATAACCTTTATTTAACCAGTTAAAAAAGGCGGAAGACTCTTATTCAAGAATGAACAGAACAGGCCAAGAGGCAGATAGGCCTATTATTTCACAAAAACTGACATTACAACACAGAGCACAGTCAGCCATATAACAATGATAGCTATAGTAATGACTACCGAAATTACTCACATGAGTAGTCTACCTAATAATAGTCTACTATACTGCAAATAGGCTATATTTTGATACGCAATGCGTGTAGGCCTATACTTTTACTCACATTTTGAATGTAGGGCTTTCACATAGTGTGTTTCTACATGTACATGGCGGTATTGTTACATCTTAGTAAAGATACCTGAGTAGCCTACTTCTTCTCTTCCACCAAACCACTGATTGTGTATTCTCTTCTCTTCTCTTCCTCCCCCCATCATGAATGAACCCATGCTCAATGTTGCCAGATTTCGCAAGAGAAACAAGCAAACCGGTCTAGGAAAACAAGCCCAAAAGGAGCAACTAGAACTACTAACTAGCACTGGCCGTATACATTGAAAATAGCCGAGCTACAAGCTCACATACATCTGCTCGGATTTTTTTTTAAACATTCTAACAACACAAATATGGTACAGGGCTCCCTGACACAAAACATTTTCAGATGGAGGGTTAGGAATACATAGGCTACATACATTACTTTGGGGGTCCATTACATGAAAATGTTTGAGGATCAATGGTTAAAATTATAATTTAAAAACTTTTGGAAGTAAGCCCAAATAAGCAACTACACTTTAGAAACAAGCCCAAAGACGCTTATAAAAAGCGGACATGGCAACACTGAACCCATGCTGCCTGGCTGCTATGCCTACCGACCGACTTTCCACCATGCACGACCCGCCCCGCCCCTGGGGTCCACCACGCCCAGCCCGCAACGTCAGTCGTGTGCGCTTGCTTATGTCGTGCGTGCGCAGTGGTGGAAAGTAACGGGGTACATTTACTCAAGTACTACTGTCTGCATTTTATTTCAATTTTTCAATAGGTTACTTTAGTCTTCTACTCCACTAGCTGCATCTGAGAAAGGAACATATTTTTTACTCCACTACAATTATTTGTAATTTTTAGAAACAAGTTAGCCTACTTTGTACATTTTGTTAATATTACAAAACATCCGATACCCATAATCCATAACATAAGGTATGGTTTATCCTTCAGCTATTCACTTTTTTAAATGTAATTTACTCAAGTACTTTTACTCGAGTACATTTTCAATACACAGCTTTTGTAACAGAGTATTTCTGCATTGTGCTTGTGGGTGATATATTGCTACTTTTACTTGGGTAAAATAGTACTCCTTCCAACAGCCACCCACTGTCCGTGCGTGTTTACAGGGGGTGGGCGTAAACCCGCCCTTGAGGTCCACGCCCCCATCCCGCAACGTCAGTCGTGCGTGTTGCACCGGGGGGGCGTAGGGGTTTGACCGGCTTTTCACATCAGACACAATGAACTGAACCGTCGTCCGGACGATGTGAAAAAGAAGAAGCTCTAGTCCACACACACACACGCGCATGTGGGACCCGGATCCATCGGCACGTTCTTTTTTATTTTGATAAGTACTTTTTGCCGTGGAGTTTTGTTCTAATAATTGGGTCTTTTCATGACTTTGTGCCGGTGAAGAAGGAGAGGGGACTAAAGGGGGTCGGATCATCGTCGAGTTTGATCTAAAAACGAGGTCTGAATCGGGACTATAACGTAAAGCCCCTCCTCGAGACTCAAAACAAGGCGGATTTTTTTTCCCACCCCCTTTCTTTCTTTCTTTTTTATTTTTTAACCCGAGATTAGAAAACCCTCAACAACAGTCAACGCAAACGGAAGAATCCAGGTCACAAAGAAAAAACATGTCGTTCGCCGCATATTCCGACTATTTCGCCGCGGAGTGTCTGGTGTCGATCTCCAGCGGCCCCGTCCTGCACAGACCCACCCCGCTGGCCCCCACCCAGAGGCCCGCTAGCAGCACGCAGCCTGGGCCGGGCCTCGTCCTCCTGGTGGAGGAGCCCGCCGGGGGGGGGGACCCGATGGGGTCGAACGAGGACAGGGAGGTGCGGGAGACGCTGCTGAGGAGGACCATGATCATGGAGGAGGAGGAAGGGGGGACCAACATGCTGACGGTGGCCGGGATCCTCACCGACCTCCACGGCAGCAGCAAGTTCCGGCCCATGTCGGCCTACTCGGAGAGCAGCAACTCGTCCTCGTGCGGCGGGGAGAGCGGCTACAACACCACGCTGTCCGACTCGACCTCCACGCCGACCATGACCCCCTCCGCAACGCCGGTCCCCCCGCAGTGGGGGGCCGCAGGGGGGCCCCCCCGGTCCCCGGTCAAGCGACACCAGTGCACTTTCGACGGCTGCGACCGAGTTTACGGCAAGTCGTCCCACCTGAAGGCGCACATCAGGACCCACACAGGTGAATGCATTGACGCCTTCGTTTTGTGTTACAGCTACTCAGTTGCGTAAAGTAACTAAGTACATTTACTCAAGTACTGTACTTGAGTACAATCTTGAGGTAATTTTACTTTAGGCCTACTGGAGCATCTCCAATTTTCAGTGCTTTATACTCCTACCCCACTACATCTCAGAGGAAAATATTGTACATTTTACACCATTTTATTTGAACACTTTAGTTACTAGTTACTTTGTAGATTTGTATTATTATTACCCACATTACTCACTTCAGCCCTATTTAAACTTTGTCTATTTTCAAAAGATTTGTATACATTTTGATAACTTGTGAAATCGGACATTCTGCATTAGTACTTTATACTTGTGGTACTTTTAAGTACATTTTGATACCAATACTTTTGTACTTTTACTCGAGTAAATTTAGAATTCCGGACTTTTACATATTTATTCCTACATTGCAATATTGATACTTTTACTCAAGTAAAAACATTTTAGTACTTTTTCCACCACTGACTACAGCTACTCCCGTCACACAAGACGGCGTCGCTTGCCGACAAAGGACGTATGTATGTATCCCCCCCTAGCCGATGCGACACGTTGTTGTCGCCGTGGCTTGACGATCGTCCAGTCTCTGTATTAAACGACGACCCCCATCATGTGATGGAGGGCCGAGCAGATTGAGTTTGACGTTTTAGTGTTCACTTTGTTTTAGTATCGATTTTCATGGAGGAGGAGAAGAAAAAAGCAACAGCTCCTTTTTGGTTGGGAAGTTTTCACAGAACTTAAAACTTTGTGCCATTAACTGAACCCACTGTTGACAGTTTTACTCTTTTGCGTTTAAAATCCATTACAAAAGTATATTTTTATTTTATGATTTATATTTTATTTAGCTTTTTCTTTAAGACATTGACAAAACTGGAGACAAAAAGCCATGACAAAAAACAAAGAAAAACAATACAGATATCCCACTAAAAAAAAGTATTCCTATTTCCTAACAATAGATGTGTGTGTGTGGGTGGGTTGATCGCGTTTTTACCCGCGAGTTGGTACAATAACTGGTGCTCTGCTCCAACAAAGAGAAAAACTCTCCTCCTGACAAAGAACTGAAGGAACAAAAGAAACGGGGCTGGACGTGAAGGACTGGTGACGAACATCTACATCCACACACTGCATTTGCATATGAAGTCAACACAAGACCTAGAAGCTCCGTTTCCGTCGACGGGGACGTACTTTTATTTAGAGGCTAGACCCCCCCGCCCCCCTACCAGAGCTAGACGGTTATTGAAAGCCAGCCAATATCAGTGGTGGAAAAAGTTTTTACTTGAGTAAAAGTATCAATACCACCATGTAGACATACTCTCACTCTGTTACAAAGTCCGGTATTAAAAATGTACTTGATTTAAAGGTGCAAAAGTATTGGCGTCAAAATATACTTAAGTACTAAAAGTACTCACAATGCACAATATCCCATTTCACATGTTTCCAAATGTATAAACATCCTTTGAAAATAGACATGGCTAAAGTGGTTAATGTATGTTTTACAAAGTAACTAGTAACTAAAATCTTCAAATAATTAAGTGTAAAAGTGCAATATTTGTCTCTGAGATGTAGTGGAATAGAAGTAAAAGTATCGACATTTGGAAATACTCCAGTAAAGTAAAAGTACCTCAAAATTGTACTTAAGTACAGTACTTGAGTAAATGTATTTAGTTACTTTCCACCACTGGCCAATATCGGCCTCTATCAACCAGATCCGCTAATATACAAAGTTGTGTTTCTGAGTTGAACGTTTTATTATCGAGTGAATTACTTGTGTATTATGAAAATATGTTTTGTGATGTGATGACCCTGTACATAGCCACCTCATGGTGGTACTGGTCCAGGCCATTACAGCAGGGGATCAGTGTTGCCAGGTTTGCGAGGGAAACAAGCAAACGGGTCAATACAAACGAGCCCAAAAGAAGCGACTAGGCTACATGCGCCCTTTAAACCTATATACATATATTTGAAAATAGCCGATCTACAAGCTCACAACGTTTGAGCTTGTAGATCAGCTATTAAAAAAATCATGAAATAAAATGTGCAATATTTGGAATATCTTTTAAACATTCTAACACCACAAATCAGGTACCAGGCTTCCCGTTACAAAACATTTTCAGATGAGGGTTTGGGACAAATTAGCTCAAATTAGCTGTAGTCCATAACTTTTTGAGATCCACTGGTTTAAATAAAAATAAATAAATAAGCAACTACACTTTAGAAGAGCCCAAAAAAAACAAGCCTAAAGTCGCTTATAATGAGCAGACATGGCAACACTGGCCATTACAGGAGGGGATTAAGAGCAGCAAAGCAGTCTGACTGGGTATCACAGGGGTATTAAAGAAACCAAGGGAACGCCCACTAGGCTGGTAGTATGGCAGGCTGTGGCCTGGCTTTATTATACTGTTACAACAACACACAGCCTTAAGCGCACAGCGTGCGTGTCCTGTGGTTTTCAGTTTTCACTGTCGGATTAAGATGAGAACTATCTTTACGCTTAATGATATAATAATTTGGTGTAATATTCTGCTTGCATCATCCAGAGTCTGTCTGTGAACACCTCCCCCACCACAGCCACCTTCTGAGGCGACTTAAGGACACGCTAGCTCTGCCTCTGCCAGCAGTCTTATTTCTGTCCTCCATTTGGATGTGAAAGTACTCAAACCACAAGCTGATACAGATTCTTAACACCTGCAGCCCAGATGAGCTTGATTTCTTGATCTTTTTTTCTTTTTCTTTTTTTTTTTGGCAATGACTACAAACAATTCTGTGCACCAATTTCTCAAAGGAAGTGTCATGCTGCAGCCAGAAGTGTGTGCTTGTGTCATCAAATCATTATTAAGTTAAGATTATTATTAGGTTATGACTATTTTTTTGTTGTTGTAGAAATGGGAATGGCATGTCAATGAAGACTCATTCAAGATGGCTGCCATAATATGCATCATCCCCACATAGTTCCCTCATGGACAAATCATTGAAATGCCTTCACTGTCTTTATTACCCATGAGACAAAGTAGGAATGCTGTAAATCTAATTAGTTATTGTCACCAGACACATGTCTGTCCCAAGGAGTTGCACCCTGTGAACACTTAAGAAAAGCTGTTCTTCTTGACTTTTGATTATAGCGTAGTTGCATTGCAGTCATTTTTAACGCCTCTCTTCTCTTCTGTTGTTCCAGGCGAGAGGCCCTTCCCATGCACCTGGCCCGACTGCGAGAAGAAGTTCGCCCGTTCCGACGAGCTCGCCCGCCACACCCGCACCCACACGGGCGAGAAGCGCTTCCTGTGCCCGCTGTGCGACAAGCGCTTCATGCGCAGCGACCACCTGATCAAGCACGCCCGGCGCCACCCCGACTTCCAGCCCTCCATGCTGGGACGCAACAAGTCTGCCAGCACCTCCCCCGCCCTCGGGCACCACGGCAACGCCTCCAGCCCGACCATGATGCGCCAGTAGGGGGCGGGGCTTGTGTTTTGGGGGTCAGTAGGAGCACATTATGGGTCGGGCGTGGTGTGGGTTCAAGGTAACCAGCTACAATCATATCCACTGGCTAGGACTTAGTATCACTGGGGGGGGGCGGGGGGGGGGGGGTTATGCATTTGTATGTGCATAACCACACACACACACACACAGAAGGAAATACGTGGGAGCTTGTTGGAGGCATGTCGTTTCATCTCCATCCATCCATATGGTTGAATGAAGTGGCCGTGGACATGTTACTCCATACAGGCTCTTTTCTCAGAACTATAACTGTAAACACAAACTTGCAGGGATTGTCATTATTTCTGTAAACTGCACATGCATCAGCCAAATGTTTTCTTTTCTCCCCCTTCTTGTGGTTATTTTTCATAAGAGGTTCTTGTGCTTGATGTTAGATAGTGAGGCGGAGAATGACTAGAAGCTTTTTTTAGCAGCTTTGTTGATTCCATAATAAGTTTTAGAGGATGCAAACTCCATTTGTTTTTTTTAGTATCTAGGCTATGTTTTGCTACTTTATTTCATATTTAACTCATTGATTTATGCAGGTCACGCTTGACATATTGCTTAAAGGTGGATCAAACTTCTATTATAGACGAGCAGTTTGCACACCATCCTCGAGTCTAGATCATTTTATCATCCATGAAATGGTGACACATAATACGTGGTTGTATTATGTCTAATACTGATGCAAATGTATATAAGCTTTAAGCTTTTACTGTAGAAATACCTTGAAATGCTACTAGCAGCAGAAGTTAATACATGTGATGAATTGTAGTCCTTATATTGGGGGTGACAGTATATGCTTGATAGGGTGGCATTGCTAGTGAGTGTCAGTGTGTATGTATGTATGTACGTATGTGTTTACGTTATGCTAGAAACGGAACTGGGCGAAAACTTGTACGCAATGGTCTCAAATATTTGAGTGGTGACATGAGGTGAGCTTGATTTAGCCTTCCATGCATATGGAAAAGATTCATATGCATATGGACAGGCTCAAAACTAGTAAAACATATTTCATATGCATACTCTGCTGCTTTCAGTGCATCATATTTGAGGTGTCACAGTATTTGGCACTGAATTTATGACAAGTTTATAGCGTTTCGCATAGTAATTTTAGCATTTTCTGGTCCAGTTTAGAATAGAAAATGCCATATTGCGCGCACACAAAAAGAGACTGTTATCACATACAAATTGGCCTCATGGCGTGAAGTTTTGCGAATTAATGTTAAAAATGTAGAAATTAAAGAATCAACTATATCCAGGTATCCATGTTCTACTAAAAACAAAGCAAGTTGGAACTGAATCAAGCAAGCCTTAAGAATTCCAGTTATTTCACAGCAAAAATACTTACAGGTCCACTTGTACACTCCCAGAGTTACATTAACTCAGAGTATTTTACTGTGTGAGCAGTCTGTTCAGATTAGATACATCTAACATCTAGACCTGGTTATATGGAGAGAAGAAGCTTCTTTTTTTTCACTGTTTGTCCAATTAATGGATACGTTAATCTTTATCTCAGTGATCAATACTTCAGGTAATGCTTAATTTATACTCCGTCATACGACGTGCCGTGAGCTATTTTTCGGCTTGTGGCACCATCGTATGACAAAGTATAAATCGGGCTTAACTCAAAGCCTTAACCTAATGTCATACCTACTTTAAACCATGTTTACAGCTTAATCATTTCCACAGCTGCGTGCCCCCGTCGTGGGCACGCTACAAATACTCATATGCAATATGGCACTTTTTCCTATAGGTGTTGTTTTAAAAGAAATGTGGTTAAATAAGTGTGATAGCTTGCGATGTTACTCTGCTTCTGCAAGCAAGCACTGTGGAATTTTGATAATGTCTATCTCATTAACCAATGGTTAGTCAAAAAAAAACTGCCTTTGTATAAATGCTTTAGAATGCGTGGTAAAAGGATTTGGTTGTGTATTTAATTTGGAGTTGATTTTCTTTTATTTCTTGTGTTTAGTCACTCAGGCCAATCTCTACATTGTCACTGTAGTTGATTGTGTGTCACTATACCCTTTTTGTTTACTCAAAAGTGGAACCTTTCATTTGGTGCTTTCCTAGATCTGTACAAATTGTTTCTTCCACATTAAGATTGAATGGCGTCATGCTAACGTCTTCCTCTTTTGTATCTCAGACCAACAGATAGTAGGTTTTTGTTTTGTTTTTTCTTATTTCGTTGAATCGCTGTACATTAGATGGGATGTATACTCACTGTAATGAAATGCAATGCTTTGCAATTTGTACACACACTAAAATCCCTAGTGCCATGGGTCCATTTGGTTCCATTTGTACACTTTGGAGTTATTGACACTGAGGATTTTAATGTGCACATTGTACATGTACACACATTTGATTTTCCTAAAGGTTGGATCTGTTGATAATAATTGTTGATAGCTGCTGGCAGCTACCTGGAACAAACTCATTGACTGTATAACTGCAAAAAGGAACACATTTCCTTCCTTGGATCTCATTTTGCTGAAGGAAGTGTTTCCTCACTCAGATACTTTTCCTGTCAACGCTATAGTATCACACACAAACTCACACAATAATACTTTACCTCATCCATTTTGTGGAATATCGTCTTCCCTCTGTAAGCTGTCAGAGCTGCAGTGGTGTCCATAGAACATCCATCCAGCCCCTTCCTTTAGAAAACTTTCTAAAGCCATTGAGCCTTGGATTTGAGAATTCTTTCTGTGTTGTACGTTCTTTTTTTCCCTTCTTTTTAGCTAGATCTACACTTTTTAGTCCAGCCTTTTTTCTTGACTGTGTGCTGTTGTGTACTATTTGTCTGTGTCTGGCATGTTTCATAGACCCACGGCCTCATTTACATGCTGCTCCATTGGCCACCTGTGGAGCGGCACATCTGACCCCCCCCCCCCCCACCCCCCGTGTCTTGGATGGGGGGGTCGTTGAGGATACAGAGGCTGATGCAAATGCCTCTCCACTGGATGAATTCTGTGGTAACAGCCCCTCTAAAAAACTAAATCAAAGCCCGGCGTGGGGGTTTTGCCAAGTGGTAGACTCATTAGCAACACGTGTCATCTCTTTTACAATGGCTCACTGTTTTAAGGGTTCAAGACACTGAGGACTCAAACTAAATGTAGTGTGACGACACCTGTGGGTTGTCTGTCCACTTCGGACCTAGGTTTAAAAAAGATGTCAGTCCAAATAAAAATGTTTATGTACCATGAATTCTAGCTTGAGCTGAAAAGGCATTATCCAAAATTTCATTTTTTTCTGCACTGCCAGATTCTTGGAAACAAAACGATCAACCCTCACCACACTAATTCAGATATGCACATTGTACAGAAGAAATGTTTTTAAATTGATGCCTAATTTTTACATTAATAATAATGGATTTGTTTTGAATCCTCTTATCAGAGCTTTGGTTAATGTCAGTAGGAGGAACTGTGGAACTAATTTAATACTTGCTGCAATGTGCTGTTTTAAATATTTATCTTTCTCAGGCGTCTTAAGAGTTGAGCGCTGGAATATCACTTTCCTGTGCGTCACCGAAGTACAAGCAACATGTCCTTTTTTTGTTACGCAGATTAATTTATTACAACTTATCATTTGTGTGGTTTAATTATTCCTTTCATAACTCATTATTTTGTGATATGGAACGCTACAAATATTAAATGGTTCCATTGTTTGCTTGATAAGAAAACCAGTGCTTTTTAAAAAATAAAACCGTCATAAAATCAAGGTGATTACTTTGTCCTTTCTTTCTTTTTCCAGGTACGACACTTACTCCTTCCTTATTCAATAATACCATGGCGTTTCATTTAATTTACATTACAGAGGTCAGCCAACAATGTGTCACACCTTGACAGAATACGCAACAGCAGTTGATAGTGAGTTCTCACCTAGAGTGCAGCTCAAGTTAAGTTTTATGTTCTTATTGCATAACACCATTCTGTTGTCTTCATTAACCACTTTCAACCTGGTGTCGCTATTTTTTGGGGCATGTCATTGTAGGTGACAATTTCCCCATTGAAAAAAGAAATTAGAATGTAGATCTTGTAGATCAGCTATTTTCTACATTGGTTAAATCGTGTCTTTTAAATCGTGTCTTTTTCACTGTTGCACCTATTGGGAATGACCGTGCAATGGTATAAATGATACCTAGGACCAGCACATGTGGGAAGATACATCAGGTGTCTCTCTGGAACCCAGACATATAAAAATAGTAATACACTATGAATTAATAAATTATTAAGTGAAAATAGTCAATCTACAAGCTCACAACACCTGACGCGTTGAGAACTTGTAGATTGGCTATTTTCACTATGGAATTTAGATTTTTTTAAATATATTTTTCAGAAAATATAAGATTTTTCAAATTATTGATAAAGGTTATAGGACATGTAAAACAACAAAGGGATATTCACTCATGACCGATAAAAATGGGTCTGTGACCCAAAAATGTCCAAAACTGTTACTTTTCAGGATTCAAATTCCAAAATAGCAAAAGTAGCAGATAGTCAAGCTTGCAAATCTGCTACTTTTGATACTTTTGTGTGACACTGTAGTATGATCAAGTGTTAATTTACGGCAAAAAATATCTAATTATGGAGATAAGAGGTTTCTGCATCAACAGTGTTAAGAGTTCATCTCTGCTGCCACTGCTGGGGAGAGGGAGGGGGCGGGGCACATCCCCGTGGTGGGCGGAGCGAGGAGTGACGGGCCGGGCCTGGGGCTCCGCCTCCTCCTGGATGTCCTGCTTGCTGCGGCGGCGCGTGGCTCCGCCCCTGTCCCAGTCGGTGACCGCGGCATCGTCGTCCCAGATGGTGGAGGTCTCCGTGTCGCTGAAGTAGCCCGGCTCGCCGGTGTAGTGGGTGGGGAAGAGCAGGAGAGGTTCCACGGAGAACGCCTTCAGGTTCCGCCGCTGGAAAGAATGTGTGTAGTCGTCCCTGAGGGAACAGGGTGTTTGACAATGTGATCAAGTCAGGAAATAGTGCATTGGGTCCCAACCTGGGGTCCAGGCCCACCTTGGGGGTGGCGGCAAAGATCACATGCACACTTATAACATGTTGCACACAATCATAACTTGCATTCATCCACTGTCAGCCTGTATGTTCTCAATGTGATATTATTCCAACGTGTCATGCAGAAAAAGTTTTCCAAAGAAAACGTGTTGCGATACTAGGTGTTGTGTGAGCTTGTAGATCTGCTATTTTTGCTCACGTCGTACGAGAAGTAGGCCTATATAACTGGTTGGTCATCATGTCTTAAAAAGTAAAACCATTGTCAGCTCAGATGTAAGAAGGGAGGTCTCCGAGGAAAAAGCGTTGGGACCCCTGAAATGGCGAACAACGCTAGATGTGGACCTAATCTAATAGAAATGATTATCCAATATGTGCAAATAAAATTACACATTACACATTTGTTTCTTGATCCCTTGTTTCTTCTCAATCTGGGCATAGGTTTTGAAGGCCAGTTGTGATAATGTAGGAACTCACTTGGGGTGCTTGTTGAACATGATGGGCAGAAACTCGTCGACAGGGAGCATCTTGCTCAGGGGCTGGGCTTCCAGGAGCCTGCGGGCTCCCTGCAGAGACAGGGCGTATCCCAGAGTCCAGTAGGAGTAGTCTGGGTGCACCAGGTTACTGATGCCCTCCACCCGGACCTCTGGTACCATCACCTGCAGCCGCTTACGCCCAACATAACTGTGTGTGTGTGTGTGTGTGTGTGTGTGTGTGTGTGTGTGTGTGTGTGTGTGTGTGTGTGTGTGTGTGTGTGTGTGTGTGTGTGTGTGTGTGTGTGTGTGTGTGTGTGTGTGTGTGAGAGAGAGAGAGAGAGAGAGAGAGAGAGAGAGTCACACAAAGAGAGAGAAAGTAAACATGCCAATACAATGTTATAGAAAGAGTTTGATAAAACTGACTTGGCTTAGGGGAGGGGGGGTAGAGCGATAGAGCCATGAGGCAAGTCAGTTTTATCAAACCATGTGACTTCCATAGGGAATGAATTGAAATGGCCTTATGCCTCACGTAAGGCATAAGGCAGCCACAAAACACTTGTTTTAACTGTGTGAGGGAGACCTGACAACTTGGGGAAACAGTCTCATTTGAAGGTGAAATGCTTCATGATCTCAGTCAGCATTCTGGCCATCAACACCTGGCATAAGGCACGGTGAGCCACAAGTCTAATGACTATTCAGGCGGTTCAGTTTTTGTGAAGAGCAAGCAGCTATTAATGTATAAGAGATTTCCTTGAGGACCAACACAGTGAGCCTTAAAGCCTGGCTAAAACCATGCAGACCAGACTTGCAGCACGGCTAAAAAGAGGTTTCAGTCTTATGAACAAAAATGCATGGACAAAAGATCTAAAATGTTGTTTAATGTAAAAGAATGATGATATTCAGCATATACTTTCTTCAAGCCAAGAAAGTATATATACGACATGGTTGTGTGTATAAAGTCTGGGAGGGAATCACAACTGTATCCCCACTGCAATAAACTAGACTACACCACTGAAGAGATAGGAAAGAAATCTCACATGAGGTCCCAGTCCAGCCGTGCGCTCCGCGCGTCGTCCATGATGGTTGCCAGTCTGCTGCGGAACCTGGGCTCAAACCTCACATCATCCTCCAGCACCAGCACCTGCTGCAGTTCCTGCTTCACCACCTAGGGGGAGACACACACCACTACCTGGGCTCACACACTCTCAATTGATTTTTTAACAAGGTAGCATAAAAAGTTAACATCCCCTGTTTTGCTGCATAGAAGTTGAAGTTATGACAGTTGAAGTACATTGCAAATCAAACATAATGTTGCTGTCAGGCAGAAAACCTCTTTTGAGCTTGTTTCAAATGATGTTTGATTTGATATAGATCTTTATTGAAAAGCTGTTCAGTTTGCACCTGTTTCCAGATGTTGTAGTGACTGAGAAAGCAGCCAATCTCTCCTCTGGTCAGGACACGGCCTGAATATGGGTCTTTGTATCCGGGCAGCATGTCGATACCCATCGCCTGCAGCTGGGAAGAGTTCAAGGCTCTGCAAAGAACAAAAGTCAATTTTCTAGTCATAAACTTGTTGAGTCAGCCAATTGTTGTGCCCAGCAATGATCTCCATGCCTGAGGCTATGAATAATAGCTGGCTAGAATGAACAGTCACTTGAACAGACAACTACTCTGTCTTCCATTGACCAACAGACCGGGCTGGCATTCAATTGCGATCTACAAGATAACGTTGGTGGATACAAATTTTATCCAATCAGGAGAGAGAACTCATACAACAAAACGAAAAAAATATATGATTTGCACAAATTCTCAGGATTATTATTTTTTTTGCAGATATATCATATCTGCTATTTTTGAAAAGCCAAAGTGTAAAATAATGCTTTTTAGCTCAAATCAAAACATGACACAGATGCGTTCCAGGTCTTAATGGGCTAAGAAAATATTTCACTCCCTCTGATAAGGCAGTCGTTCTCAAAGTGGGGTGTGCGGGAACCCCCTGGTGTCCTTGAGGGGGTTTCAGGGGGTCCCCAGCAAAATTAATGAATATGGCAAAAAAAATCTGGTTAACCACTTTAAACCCTATACACATCTACAGGTGCACAATGTGGTGAGATGCGATGCATTGTGAGCTTGTGTGCTATTTTCTAAAAGATCTTGAAAGAAATCTGAAAATAGAGAATATGAATATGAAACATTTTAACAACACAAGTCTTGTATGGGGGTCCCTCCCTGGCACAAGATATTTTCAAAACGCGCCGCTTGGCGCCACGTGTCGAGCTTGTGGATCTGCTACTTTTGATGCTTTTGTGTGACGCTGTAGTATGATCAAGTATGGTGTTAATGTATTAAAATACACAAAAAGTTAAAATATGGAGATAAGAAGTTCCTGCCAAAACAGCAACAATATGAATTTGGGGGTCCTTGTCATGAAAAGGTTTGAGAAACACAGTGTTAAATGGAATAGGTTTGTCTGTCATGCCATACTTGCCATCCACGGCCTCTGTCAGCGTAATGTGGATACCCAGGACAGCCAGGCTGCTCAGCATTCTCTCCCTGCGGTCCCACCGCCGTTTCAAATTAATCAGAAAGATCTGGAAGCGGAGAGGAGAAAGAAGAGGGTTTTTGAACCGTTCAGCTACCTGCCAATCAAAACTCCAAATTCCCCCTCATCGCCACTTCTTAACTTAGCTTGAGGCCCTTGATTCAGCTCTTTGAAAGAATTCCTGTACCTCATCAAATCCCATCTTTGCCGGCTCTTTGGGTCTGTGGTGCATATAGCGAGAGGGCTCCATGGCGTAGTCGACTGCAAAGAAAAGGCAAGCCTGTATCACATCAACTCACGTCAACTCTGATACAGTGAGAAGTACATTGATATCCACCATTACAAAAAAAGGATGTCCGTCGTCTTATCAATTGCGATGTTCTTTGCCAGACATGAGTGTGTTCCATGAAATAAGTGTGTTTGTGAAGTGCCTGCTAGTCTCTCTCGCTGTAAATCAATGTTAATAAAATAATCAATTTGGAGGGGGGAAAAATAGATAGTTGCAGCCATGGTATCAGGCCTTTAAAAAGTCCTTGAGCATTTCTATCACGTACGGAGCGACTGTGGTTGACTTCAAAAGACAGAGAGGGCGTAGGCGCTGACAGAGACGTGAGAATTCTCTCACGGCTGTGAGAGTGAAAAGAACCACATGTCTTCGTACAGAGACGCAGGCCGCAGAGAAAGAGGAAGCAGCGAAGCACATAAAAAAGCATGAGAGCATTTAGCAATGGGAAGGGGATATAAAAATATGAGCGTACACGTGGACAGCCCGCAGACAGGAAGACGCAGAAAGAATCCTGCACTCAGCAGTGCAGGGGGTTCACAAAGTTCAGCTCGAGACCCAAAAGAGGATCTGGTGTCACCCGGGGACCCTCAAGAATGGCGATATCTACAAGCTCACAACGTTGATGCTATTTTTGCTATATTTAAAATTGTTGACATTTTGAATTCCGAAAATTTAAAAACAAAATCTGAAAAGTATCTGAAATTTCAGACCTCTGCCAAAGAGTAAAAATCCTCAGTTATACTCTTGCTGTTTCCTCTCACAAATGAGCACTGTACTGCAAATCTTGTGTTGAATAAAAGGATCGGCTTGTATGAATGAAACATCAACTATATCAACAGTTGTGCCTGGTGTTGCAAAGACCTTAAACCTTATACTTAATCGATGGGAGTCCCTAGGGCTAGGGCCTAAATATCTTTGCCAAAAATAGCTAGATAGCAGAGCTTGTAGATCTGCTAGAATAGGGAAGCTAGGGTTTAAGCCAAGGGGTTAAGGGTTCCGGAGATACGCTTATTCCAGAAAATCTAAGTCTGGGCTGATGGTGGCGCTAGAGGACGGGTCATGGGGTCACCGGGAAAAAAATGGTTTCTTCCTCTTGGGAGTAGGTCTGTCACAATCATATTATTTTTGTTGACAATTAATTGTCATACAACCAATTGCAATTAACTATTTAATTGTGTTGTTGGCATTGAATATTGGAACATATGACAAACCATAAATCCCTATTTCAACTTTTTTTTTTTTAACCCTTTTTTTTCACCCGGTGCCAATTTGCCAAAAAAAAGACATATCAAAGGGGGGTCCGTAGCCTAATGCATATCAACCTGGGGATCCTTAAAAATATAAGGGTTGAGAATGATTGGTTTATATAATAGATAAAGTGCTTACTCAGTGCCTCTGTCAGGGTGTGGGTGAAACTCTCCTCTTCCTCCTCCAGACTCTGATCTGGTTTGAGGGGCAGTGGCAAATACCCATAATGCACCTTGTTGCACACGTGCATCTGTACTTCTGCAGTGGCAACAGGAAAGACAAGAACATTGAAATGGAAGAAGTTCAATAAATTCATTGAAACAGCTGATACCTGAAGACATAGTGACATGATAAGGCATTTGTTCATTCTCATGGAATCAAATGCAATGGAAATTATATGTGTCCTAGGGAGGGTATAAACGCATATAAACAGTGTGTAAACGGAAGAAGAGCGTGTTCTGAGGGCTGTGTCTTCTGGTATTTTCAAATGCATTGTAATTCAGTAATATAATGCTCAAGATCATTTCAGTATGCCTAAATATTATCCACTTAAGCCCTCTATACTTAGTAAAACGGGCCTGAGTAGGCTCTGTACTTGACCTGCTCTTGTTTCCTTCTACACCAAATCTCCTCACCAGAAATAGCTGAACTACAAGCACACAACCTGTCGCACCGCGACGCATTGTGAGCTTGTAGATCGGCTATTTTGAGCATGCAACCAAGTCTAAGTGTAAGTGTAACCATTACGACGCCATGCCAAAATAAAGACCTGCCAAAATATTTTTTGTCGACAAAATCAGCTGTAGATTTAGTCGACTAAAATTTTATGATATTTAGTCGACTAAAACTAGACTAAAACGAAAACTTTTCAGATGACTAAAACATGACTAAATCAAAATTTGCTATCAAAATGAACACTGGGTCTGACCTGCCTGCCGTGCGGAGAAAGCGAAGGCCATGATGTCGTCCAGGTGGTAGGGGTAGTCGGGGTGCGGAGGGTGAAAGGCCAGGGCTCGGCTGGCGCTCCGCCGCAGGTCCAGTAGGAAGGTGGAGTGCACCATGGGCACGGCGAAGCAGCCCTGGCGCTGCCACCTGCGGATGGGGACGTACTCCGGGGTGCGTTTGTAGTAACCCTATGTGGTGGTGAGAAGATCCAGGAAGATTTGTCAACAGAGCCATTACTGTGAGGCTCACATATTAAATGGAGTGTAAGTGATATGTTTTCTTTCTTTTTTTAATATATTTTCTTTTTGTGGCTTTTATGCCTTTATTGATAGGGTAGTAGTCTGACAGGAAATGGGAAGAGTCGAGATCAGGACTCGAACCCGCAACACACTGTCAGGCTACTTTGTAGCCTAGGTGCCTGGACCACTATGCCAGCGGTCCAGGCCGCAAGCAATATTTTTTCAATAAGAAAAGTGTTAACACGTTAAAGCTCTATAATTTGATAGTAATGATTGCTATAGAATGTTTGTTCAGTAACAGGGCTCTCCCCATCCCTCTAGCTCTTTAATAAACAGAAATGACATTTTACGGTGGGTTAACAATTTCATCCAATCAGGAGAGAACCCTTTTATTTGATAGTTTCCCATTCTATTCTGTTCTTCATGATCACAATAAAGTATACTGGAGCATGAGTGTGCAGGCTTTATTCTATTCTTCATAGTTTTCCATTTCCAAATTTCTGAAAATTGTG
Source organism: Gymnoscopelus microlampas (assembly GCF_963454915.1). Classification (NCBI taxonomy): domain Eukaryota; kingdom Metazoa; phylum Chordata; class Actinopteri; order Myctophiformes; family Myctophidae; genus Gymnoscopelus; species Gymnoscopelus microlampas. The sequence continues at coordinate 18,235,930 of NC_139942.1, forward strand.
TTCCAATTTCACAAGTTTATCCTGTATACTACATACAGTAAGTTCTCTCTCCTGATTGGATGAATTTGGTATCCGGACCTCAAAATGCATTTTCTGTTTACTAATAAAGAGCTGGACAGATCGGGAGACCGCTGATACTGAACAAACACTCTATAGTGTAACACCCGGAATTCAAACTCGGGTCTCCCACGTGGAAAGCCAACATCTTATCCACTTAGACCACTGTTTCCCAAACAGTGGGTCGGGACCCATTTGTGGCTCGCGGACCGATATCTGTGGGTCGTGAGTAATTATCTCCCTTTTTTTGTTTCTTTTAAAAATTATTATTGTTATTTCAAAAGATTTTCAAAAGATATATATATGTCTATTCACAGTTTGTCATACATTCAAAACAAATTCAAACATTTTCCAAAATAATTTCATTAATAAAATAAAACAAAGAAATTCCACAAATATACTTTTAAGAAGAAGCGAAAATAGCTTGTAGATCTGCTGTTTTCACTTCTTATTTTCACTAGTTTGGGTCCCGGGGATACATAAAATTCTCCTTTAGGTCTCCAACTAAAACGTTTGGGAACCACTGCAGTAGACTAAAGGGAATTCCCTTTAACCCGGGCGAGATATTAGGCTTGTACGGTAGTATCATCAGGCTGAGGCTGTGAGTCTACACTTGCCCCCCTTATGACCTCCTCCCACTGAGATTCCGTGGGAGGGGTTTACCACTGTAACGGCCGGGATTCAAACCCCGGTCTCCCGCATGGAAAGCCAACATCTTATCCACTAGCCCAAAGAGAAGTCCCTGTATAGCAATGATTACGATAGGAATATAGACTTATTTAACACTTATTTTAACAAAAACATCTCAATTATACCACCTTGAGTGTACAGTACCTGAGCGGTCATGCCACACCAGAAGTTGGAATAGAGAACTCTGGACTCCAACATGGGTGCCACCAGAGTCAGGTTCTCTGCTATCAAGTCTGTCAGCACCCAGCGATTTGTCAGCAAGTTATCACTGTCTACAAACTGGAGAACAAGGGAGATACACAGAGAAGGAGAGAGAGAGAGAAAGAGAGAGAGGAAGGGGGTGGGGGGGGGGGGATTTTGGTTACAATGATTCAGTTCGTTTTTCGTGGATTGTCCATTTTCCATTTAGCAAAGAAAAGAAAAGAAAAATAGCCAAAGTATACAATAGGGTTAAAGTGGTAAAACTGCTATATTGATACATTTTGGTGGGAACTCTCTTGAACCCCCTCAAGGACCCCTGGGGGTCCCCAGACCCCACTTTGAGAACCGCTATTGTTTCTCAATGTTTGTTTGTTATATATACATCGGCTATTTTCAAAAGAATTGTGGAAAAGAATGTAATATTTTGTTAACATTATAACAACATACATTTTGTATAATCTTGTATGTCCCACTCCCTGACACAAAATAGTTTCAGGTGGGGGTCCACGGGCAAAAACATATTCATTTGTTTGTCCTTGACATGAAAACAAACTACTAACTACACGGTTGTTCTCAACAGACATTAAGTTCATGGTGTATTCTACCTCAGTGTCATGCAGTGGATTAAAGTTGCAGTGTGTTACCAGTATGTAGTCAGCCCAGAGTTTCCTGGCTGCTCTGAGGGCTGCCTGCTTTAACGTCATCACATGGGTGAACCGAGAATCAGGCCAGTGCTTCGGCCCTTGTTCATCGGCATAGGAGCTGAAGGGGAGATAGAGAGAGACTTAATGAAATAATCGTTCAGCTGTAATTGATTCTAATCACTGTTAATGAAAGAGTGTTCTCAAAGAGGAGAGGAAAATGTCACTCTGACTGTTACTCAGTTAATCTTTGTGATTATCTGCCTTTTCTGGTGTCAGTATGAGGCAATGATGATGTTGGATATTTTAAAGGGATTGTAGGCAACATTAAGGATATGACACAGTAAAAAATAAACACTTAAACCCTCTACACCTAGAAAACTGGACCTGAGTTGGCTCTGTACTTTGAACGCCTTTTTCGTCTACACCAAATCTCTTTGCCCAAATATTCATTTAACTCAGAAAAAATGAGTTGTGTTGTCCAGTTGTGTTGTCCAGTGTGCTCACCTTGGTTGCTCCATGGGTCTCCACTCCACAGAATGGTACAGGTGCTGAACTCCCCGGAGCCACTCTTGAAGCATGGCTGTGCTGTTATCCACACTGTGGTCACATGCTGCCCTGAGGGGACACATTAGAGCAGAGGTTCTCAAACTATGGATCAGGGTCCCGACCCATTGTGATACATTTATCCTTCCCATTAACCACTTAAACCCCATATGGTTGACCGGAGTCCCTCAGGGCTCTAGTCTATACTAGTGTCTTTTGTGTTTTTTTGTTATTGTGGGGAAGACTTTCGCTGAAAATTGCAGAGCGACAAGCTCACAACGCGTCACAGTGCGACGTGTTGTGAGCTTGTCGATCTGCTATTTTCTACGAAAGCCTTCCCCACAATAAGGATGCCGGGGTTGAAGTGGTTAAGTCTGTTTTATTCATTTTTGAAAAGCATTTCCTGTGAATGCATTTTCTTTGATTTTGTTTTATTATTATTTTTTAAATTCTCTCAACAGATAGTCGATAGATGCCATACTCATACTGTATGCTTCCATTTACAAATGGGTACAGACATGCTTTTAAACTTCATTGATAAGACACAATATCAGCAGCACTAATCACAATGTTGTATGTAATGCTTGTATTTTCTAATAAATATTCCTATTCAAGGCAACCGATGTGTGCTTTATTTTTCAATATCGTCTCTGTCGGGTGGAAACCTCACATGTACAAAACAGCTACTTTCAGGATTCAAAATAAAAAGTAGCAAAAGTAGAAGACCGACAAGCTCACAACACGTCGCTTCGCGCCACGTTTTGAGCTTGCAGATCTGCTACTTTTGACGCTTTTGTGTGATGCTGTAGGATATGATCAAGTAGAGCATTAATTTACGAAAAATCACAAAAAGTTTAAATATGGAGATAAGAGGTTTCTGCCCGACAGCAACAATATGCTTTATTTCAACTTTGGAAAAAAAAGTCCCCCCAGTTTGAGAACTCCTGTATTAAAGGTACACATGGAGCAACATTGATAGATATCATCATTCTCATTCACAGTGCACTGTCAACCCCCCAAGACCCCCCCCCCCCCCCCCCCATCTCTTTTTCTCTCTTTCTGCTCCAGAAGGACTGTTTACTTTTCTCACTGGTACAGTAAAATCCTGAGTGTGCATTTGACTCTCTGAGAGTTTTAAAATGAACACTCAGCATTTTGTACTGTATGAGGAGAGAGGTTAGTTAGAGAGGTTAATGAGTAACATTGCAGTTTAACATTATTACTAGTATTATTATAATTTTGCCAGATGCACAAAAAATAACAATGTTGTCTGATTTCTATGTTATCTGTAAATATTTTACTTGTTATAACCCATATAGTTTCTAAGGCACAACCATGCAACAGCATGCAAACAAAATCAGGCTGCATACTGTAGGCCTACTGCTTAAAATAGAAATATGGTAAACTTAACACTAGATAGATATATTATATTATATTATATTATATTATATTATATTATATTATATTATATTATATTATATTATATTATATTATATTATATTATATTATATTATATTATATTATATTATATTATAGACCGTTGCTGATCCTGTGGAATAGCCAGGTGTCATGGGCTAGCATTCATTACAAAGTATTTAATGGACCAATCATCCATACAGTGTATTTATTACCAGACGGCCATGCGATCCTTGGGGTAGTCCAGTCTGTCAATACATCCTAGGAGATATGGCAGGCTGTGCTCTGCATTGCGAGCCACGATGCTGATCAATACTTTAGGCTTCAGCAGCGATGAGGATTCTTCCAATCTGGCTTCTCCCTCCTCCTCCTCCTGGGGATCGATGGGCAGATGTTCTGTGCAGGTGTGGTGGAGGAGGAGGAGGAGCAGGAGTCCCCCTGTCACAATGACTGAAAGCAGTCGCAGTCCCACAAATCCCAAAGGCATAGTTTATTCTCCAACAGAAGCTGATTTTATTTCTGTTCACACACAGCAGAGCAGTGGAGAGAGAGAGAGAGAGAGAGAGAGAGAGAGAGAGAGAGAGAGAGAGAGAGAGAGAGAGAGAGCATGAATGTGTGTGTGCCAGCATGGAGGTGGCATGTGGAGGTGGGCTGCTGTGATGTGGACAGGACAGGTGGTACCTCCCAACCAACCAACCAACCAACCACACCCCACCCTGCATCAACTGACCCCATATCTCACATATTCCAATTTATCAAGCACATTTGTGCTAATTGTTTTTTGTTTATTTGGGTGCAATTAATTCATTTTGCCATTAATGTTTCAGTGCCTTTAGGGTTCATTTAAATTATTATACCGTTCACTTGGCGACATAATCACCCAAAATGGAGCGAAATAATAATAATAATAATAATAATAATAATAATAATAATAATAATAATAATAATAATAATAATAATAATAATAATAATAATAAGCGTTAATTGCACCTTTCAAAACAGTGTTACAAAGTGCTTTACAGAAGAATCAATGAACTGAAAATAATGCAATAAAACATAACAATGTAACAGTAACAGAAGATAGTTAATAACTGGATAGCTTGGAATGGACATTATTTTCCCTAGTAATTCATTTTACTGGACTGGGATCATCTCACTCTACAGTTTGCAGATCCGGGTTAGAGCGGATACGGAATGGCTCTGTGTTCATGCATCCATGTGGGCGTGGAAATGACTGGATATGGTAGGGGTTTTAAACCGGATGTGAGCACTGAACAGCAAACGGTAGACAAAAACGGGACCAACGGCGGTAACATTTTCCACCCGGACCATTTATAATGTCGCACGCCGACGAACCAATGAAAGCAACCGCACACATGTCCACCAGTGTTGCCACGTCGGCTTATTATAAGCGTCTTTGGGCTTGTTTTTCTGTAAAGTTGATGGTAAATATTGGTGGTTGCGGGTTGCGTTTTTTGGGGCTTGTATGTTTCTAAAGTGTAGTTGCTTATCTGGTCTTATCCTAATGTTGTTTAAACCAGTGTTTCTCAAACATTTCCAAGTCAAGGATCCCCAAATTAACATGTATTGTTTTTGTCTGCGGACCCCCATCTGAAAATATTTTATGCCAGGGAGTGGGATGAATGTTTCAAAAAATATTCCGCATTTTTCAAAATGTCATCAAGATTTTTAAAAAAAAGTGCTCATGTGGCCAGTTGCTTCTTTTGGGTTTGTTTTCCTAGACCTGGTTGCCTATTTCTCTCGCACTATCTGGCAACACTGATGTCCACAACAACAGCATGGTGTGCTGTTGGAGCTCATTAGCCTGATTCTTATTAAATATTGATGTGATTAATTTCATGTTTAGTGTGAACAAAATGTCAGCTAAAGCAGACGTGGATGTGGCCGAGAAGCCCTTACCTCCTAACTGGATGTTACAGCACCCGATGGTAAAGTGCAGTCAGTGGTGGGAAAAGTACTCACATGTTTTACTTAAGTAAAAGTATCAATAATACTGCAATGTAGAAATACTCTATTACAAGTAAAAGTCAGGAATTCATCATTTACGTGAGTAAAAGTACAAAAGTATTAGTATCAAAATGTACCTAAAGTACCAAAAGTAGAAAGTACTCATTTTGCAGAATGTCCCATTTCACAAGTGTTTAAAATGTATACAAATCTTTAGAAAATGTGACACATTGTGAGCTTGTATATCGGCTATTTTCAAATGGCCGAAATAGTTAATTAGGTTACTGTATGTTTTGTAACAATAATCAAAATCTACAAAGTAACACGTTTTCCAAAAATTGCAGTGGAGTAAAAGTACACTATTTGCCTCTGTGATGTTGAAAATACTCCAGTAAAGTATAACTACCTCAAAATTGTACTTAAGTACAGTACTTGAGTACATGTACCTAGTTACTTTCCACCACTGCTACAGTGCAAAAAGTGGTGACATTGTGTCATGAATGAGTGATTGATGTACAGTTCATAATGAAGCATCATGTATTCATATATTTGTGTCTCTCAGTACATGCACATGATGGATCTAGAGGTGGAGGACTCTTCTCAGGTTCATGCAGCTTTCCTTGTTTACATGGATCTGGTTGAGGGTGAGTTGTTGGACATAATAACCTTTTAATTAGTTTAATGCAGGGGTCCGGGGGACACTCAGGGCCCAGGGTCCCTGGGGGCATTCCAGGGGGCAGGGGGTCCACAGCAGAATTAGTGATATAGCATGAACATCATTTAAACCACTTTTACCCTAAATACATTGATCTAGATCTGCTGTTTTCAAAAACTCTTGAGAGAATTGGAATATTTATTGAAACATTTAAGACCTGAGGCGATTCTTTAAAAAAAAAACAGTTTTTGGAGAAAAAAAAATGCTTTCAAGATTTTTCAAAAATAGCAGATCTGCAAGCTCATAGCGCGGCACTCGTATTTTTTTCTGTCCCTGCACAGTAAACTCCCAGTGTACTCCGTAGAGTGTACAAACAGAACAGGTCCATTTGGTTCTGTTTGAAGTGTACACTCTTCAGAGTTAAATTAACAAAAAATACTGTTCTGTGTGTGTCGTGTGTTGATGGCAGTGCGTCTGTGGACGGATGTCTCTGGTGTTAAATGTCCTGAACTCCAGGTGGTGTTGTTGGAAGGCCGGGAGAAGGACGGATCTGCCATCCAAACTGTTCTGCCCCTGCCTGTTCACAAATCTCTGAGCCACAGAAGGTGAGAAAGGCACATTTTGTATTGACAATATATGGACAAAATCAAATATCACAATATTTCTGACAAAATACCTCAATGTTGATATTGTGGGGATGATTATTGGTGCTTTCTCAAAATAATACATTGAGAATTAATAAATCAGTAATATATTATCTAAGTGGGCAAAGGCAAATAATAGAACCGCTACAACAGTCATATATTAACACATTGGGTGCCAAAACCGTATATATACTTCTTTTCAAAAACTGACGTCGAGTGCCAAAACCGTATATACGTTTTTTTTCCTTCACAGCACCAGGAGATATGATTTTTCGAAGATTTAGACTTTAATCCACTTCCGGGTTAACTTATGACTTCAAAAGCCTGTATCTCTGCTCCTGTGTACTTTTTTTTTATACAATGTATTTTTGACTATTTTCAACTGGCTGCAACTAAACGGATTACCGAATGTTTTTAATTTTTTCCCCCCGATTGTACGAGACCTCTATGTGTGTAATGAGGGGATCACCGTGAGGACGGTGATCACTGAAAATATTTTGTGACTACTTGAAAAAGGTTAAAAAATGGTTAAAAATCCAGGTACTCAACGTACACTTTTTTAATAAAACTCTGGCACCCCAAGTATTAAGATCAGAAAATGACATCACTTTAGTGATTACAGTAAAGTGATGTCATTTTATGACCCAGAAAAAGACAACACTTATACCATATCACAATATTAACAATATCCAGACAATATCTGGTCTCCTATCAAAATATTTATCTTCACTGTCGGGTGGAAACCTCATATGTCCAAAACTGTTACTTTTCAGGATTCAAATTTAAAAGTAGCAGACCTACAAGCTCAAAACGTGTTGCTTCGCGCCACGTTCCGAGCTTGTGGATCTGCTACTTTTGATACTTTTGTGTGACGCTGTAGTATGATCAAGTTGGGCATTAATCTACGAAAATACACAGAAAGTTAGAATATGGAGATTGGAGGTTTCTGCCCGACAGCAACGTTATATAGCGTTAACTTATGTTGCCCAGTCTACTACTAATTTTTCTCAACTCACAATCAGCATTTGACCAGAAAATATGTTCCTCGTTATCATCATCTGCAACCCCTTGTCTCTCCGACCCGCAGTATACGGCACGTGCTGGACAGAGGGCCTCCCATGCTGTTGTGCGCGGTGGCGGCTGACTCCAGCCTGGTCTACCAGAGGATGACCGACGGGTTAGTGACGCCCGACCCTCCCGCGGGTCCCTTTCAGGAACAGGGCCGCCGGCAGCACCGCAAGAGGCGGCAGCAGCGCTGAGACCACTGAGCGAAACCGCAACCCCGCTGTTGATGGACTTCATAATCATCCGTTGTGTCTGTGTGTGTGTGTGTGTGAAAGCACTGCAGGCAACATGGAAAATGAGAAAGTAATGATGCATGGTGATGGTATGCCTGCTATGTAGTTAAAGAGCTCATAGCCTGTGTGTGTGTGGTCCCTCTCAGGACAACAACAACAACAAAACAATGAGGTATGAAAGCATCCAGACGAGAGCAGATTCGATAACGGCTGATCTGCAACAGCGATTCAGGAACCACTGGGGGGCCGTGACCCCCAAATAATTGGCAAAACACTAAGATCTGATTGATAATATAACATTAACCCATTAAGACCTGAGGTGATTCTTTAAAAAAAAGAAAAAAAAATGTTTTTCAAGATTTTTGAATAGCCAAAGAATGTATGTACAAATGTTAGTGCCATTGATCCAAGGAAGAACACAAATCGATTGATCGATCATTAAAATAAACATGCTCTAAAAATGCACCCGGCCCACCTATGTGACCACCCACTTTAACACTTGTTAAGTGGTCAGATGGGTGTGCCGCGAACGCTTTCGGGATTTTCACGTGAGCCCGTGTAGATGTGAGCTTGTAGATCGGCTATTGTCAGCATGCACGACTATGACGACGTATAAAGCAGGCTCAACTGTGTCTGCACTCACTGAGAGAATGAAAAGTACAGTCAACTGTAACCCAGTATGTTCAAAATGTCTTCTAAATCTTTTCTTTTTGGAAAAAAACCTACGTTTCTATATCAGTGGTTCTCAAACTTTTTCATGTCAAAGACCCCAAAATGATATGTATTTGGCCGCGGACCCCCATCTCAAAACATTTTGTTCCAGGGACCCCCAGAAGCAAAGATTTGAGTTACACATTTTTCACTTTAAAATATATATATTCAAAGATTTGCAAAAGTTTTCTCGATTTAAAAAAAATAGCATATCTACAAACTCGTAGCGCAGCACTCGGTGCCACGCTATGAGCTTGTATATCTGCTATTTTTGAATAGCCAAAGTGTAAAATAATGCTTTTTAGCTCAAATCTAAAAATGACACAGATGCGTTCCAGGTCTTAATGGGTTAACCTTGATAGATAGTTTTTCAGTGCATCCTACTGTACACTGTGCTCATATACGTTGCTTATTATTCTCATTTGGAATGAATGTTTTGATATTAGTTTTGGACAGGAGTGGGAATCAAAAACCAGAGAGTCAGAATGGTCCATTCCAAGGATTGACAGTGTACGTACGCCTTCGAGCTTATCAACAGCTTTTTATAAATGTCGGCAGGTTTTTCTGACAGGTGCTCATTGCGTAACAAAGACGTTGTGTCTGCGGCTCTGCTGGAAAAGGAAAAGATAAGGACCCTTGTTATTTATTTGAATATCTTCAAATGTTATTAGGCAGACATGCCTTTTTTTCCCTATTGTTTCTGCAGTGTTCAGAGTCGGCGATAATAACACGGTTGAACACCTGTTTAGACCTACTCTTTCCTCACTTAAAATTGATCAGGAATCAATAAGGTAATCGATAGAAAATCGGACTGATAAGCAGAATCGCTAATGGCACGGCCGTAGCTGAATTGGTATAGAGGCCGTCAGGGAATCGGGGGGTCACCGGTTCGCCCAGTCTTATGTGTTTAAGTGTCCCTTAACAAGACAGCTGTAATCCCCCACCCACCCGTGTGCTCAACATGACCATTTGACCATCAGCTGGGTGAAGCTAAAAGTGAATTTCCCCCGCGGGATAAATAAGGTCTACCTTAATGATGTTGGTATCAATCAATAAAATAATCAATTCCCATCCCTAGTTCAACTTAAAAGTGATTCAGTTACAACTAACATGTTCCCGGTTAATAGTTAATGATGACTTAAAATGCTTGTCATCTCTGGTTGTCATCTCTGGTTAAAATATCAGAGAGCAGTCAGTTGTTGATTTGACTTCCCTGAAAACACTTGTTTTATTTTAATGTCTTTTATTTTACTGGAAAAACAAAAATGTAACATAACAAAATCGAACAAATAAACACGATGACGAGACATAAATACTTGTGAGATCAATACAGAATCCGACTAATACGCAGCTTTTACAGTGTTATAGTCCCTTGTAGAGTAAATATCACTAAAGGAACAGATACTCAAACAGGAAACATCTGCAACCCTGTCTTGTATGTGCATGTGTGTATTTATGTACCAATGTATCGGTGCAATAATGTATAGTAATAAGTAGTGAGGAGTAGAGGATAGACTAAATGAGACATTGACTAGAACACTTCAACCCTGAGCCTTATTCAACACGAATACCCTACATCATTACATACTGTAAATAGACAGACAAGACACACGCTGTACTGTATGGCCAACATACTGTAGAAAAATTGTATATACTGTCCAGAAAGTGTCTTGGAATGTAAGGAAGTCTCCTAATACCGATGTTGCAGAGGTTTGTTTGAGGAGGAAATATTCATAAAGCTGCAGGTGGAGGCATACTGTACTTTCATTTTTTTTTTGTTCAGTGCTGTCATAGAGCACTGTTGAATATTCGATCATCCGTTTGTACGTCTGCAACAGTCCTAGTGTTTCCAACACCTTTATGGGAAGTCTCAGTGACGTGTCCAACCTGCCATTCAGCCGCTATCCAGTCAGGAGATGACAGGACGTAGACAACACATTGGGGTTGCTGTTAAAACAATGTTATTATCAGAGGAATTCTGTTCAAACGGTGTGTTGGAACACTGTTCACTGATGTCCGTCTTCAGGCAGGAGGTAAACATAGAATAGAACTGGTCACTTGGGAGATTCTCGACAAGTCACAGACACAGACGGCTTCGAGCTTGACGAAGAGTATTCCATGGGAACAGCCTGATTATGAAGAAGAGTAACTGAGCGGAAGGGGACTCGAGTGAACGGGCAAAAAAAGGTGCTTGATTCAAGTCGGTAGCCTAGTCGTCTCAGTCATGTGCATGGGACAGCATAAAAAAAAGAAAAAAAGCAATCCCACCCCAACCCGCCGCACAAACATGGTTTCATATGGTGGAGTCCGTCCATAGCATCATTTCCTCTCACACGGGGACGGACGTGAGGACACGCAGCCACAGTGTTATGTCATATCGTCCTCCTCCGAGCAGTAGTCCTGCCCCTTTAGTAGAGTGGAAGCAACAGTAGAAGTGTAAAAGCGACAAGTGAACCAGTACAAATCTTACAAAAGAAAACATGATAATATCACACCATTGGCATTATGGTGCTAGGTAGCTTAAACTATTATAATACATCATGCACCATCTAATGTATGTTTTGTATTAATAATCTAAATCTAAAAAGTAACTAACTAAAGTTTTCAAATAAACGTAGTACAACATTTCGCCCCTGAGATGTAGTGAAGTAAAAGTGTAAGATCAAAAAACGAAAATGCTTTAGGTAAAGTAAAAGTACCTCAAAATTAAGTACAGTACTTTAGTTACTTTCTGTCACTGTCCCCAAGTTCTAAACTAAACAACACTAATCACGACACCAGGCTGCATGTAGTATGTGGCATTTAGTGAGGGATGTTTTTATGGCATAAAATGCATATTACTGTTTTTTTTTTTCAACTATACTTGATGCTGCATAGAGTGAGTTGTGTGTCTTACCTTTGCAATCTTCTCATCCAACATTCTGAAGAATTCCTGCTGGCTCTCTGATGAGTGGAAACTGCTGGAAGGACCAAATGTTCAGTTGCGTTACACTGGAAATGTTATGCTTAATTTGTGCTGAAAACATTTTGATTGATTGACTCAATACTTTATCAACAGTTTGCAAAAAGTACAGTGGTACGATTATACAATGATGCTAAAAGGATAACACAAAGCCTTAAGGGCTTGTTTCCATTGTGGTCCTATAAATTCAATTCATCAAGACAACCGATCTACAAGCCAACAATGTGTTGCATCGTGACTCATTGTGAGCTTGTAGATCGAATATTTTCAGCGCATGACACAGGCATACGATCCCTGGCGCAAAATCTTTTCAGAGCCGATCTACAAGCTCACAACTGTGGGAGCTTGCACTTGAAGATCTGCTATTTTCTGCAAATGTTCGCCTATTATGACATGCCCAAAATAGGGATGGAAGAATAGGGTTCATGTGGCTTATGTATTGATGACACTGATGCTGAAATGACAACGGAAGGACAACAGACATTGATACTTACTGGGTCTTTTCATTGCCATCTGGTCCTGTGTCATCTGTGTTCTCGCCTTTGCCGAGCAGGGCACTTTTCTCCTGTAAGACACCAATGGACAAAGATGTAACGGCTATTTTATACTCGTAAGACAACTGTCGACGAGAGGGGGGGGGGGGTCTGTTATTTTTGTCAGTTCGACAGAGACTTCTGTCTGTCGGTCTGTCTGTCTGTCTGTCTGTCTGTGTGTGTGTGTGTGTGTGTGTGTGTGTGTGTGTATGTGTGTGTGTGTGTGTGTGTGTGTGTGTGTGTGTGTGTGTGTGTGTGTGTGAGAGAGAGATTTTTAGCCTGCATTTTTCAGTGTCCACCCTTCTCCACACGCACACACACACACACACACATACAGAGTACAGCAGATGCGGGGGAAAGTAACGGCATGATAAAGAGAAATGAACAAAAAGAATGATCACGCACCGTGGTGTCTTGGCTATCTCCTCCTCCTCCCTCTTCTCCATTGATGTACTTCACTCTCTCCACTCCTTTCATCTTGTATTCATCTGCCACACAAAGAGGAAGAGAACAACATGTCTCTGTTAACACCTGACAGTGGAGTGGACAGGACACTCTATATGTGCTCAAATTCTCGACTTCTACCTCTATAATTAACACAGCATCTCTCTCTCTCATTCACACACACAGAGGGAAAGAGATGGAGGGATTGACAGCAAAAGCTATAGCAGAGTCAGTGCAGACTGTGGTGACAAAATGTAGAATTGCAATGTCCATTTTGATTATGCCTGGTACACTAGCATCTCTAAATCCTCAACAATTAGCACACAGGTCACATCACTGTCTTCTCCCTGCTCATTTTATAAGCCTCACGTGTCTCAGAGTGGAGGAGATCGTATCACATTGAGATGACATGTGTACGGTCCACAGGATTGTTAACAAGATGGTACCCAAATATCTAGTCAATTCCTTTTCTAAGGTTAGTGATGCACACAGTTATTCCAGGTAGCAGTACCACGCAGATTGAAAAGGCTGTATGGGAAATAACTCATTTCTATACTGCAGCAGTTTGGGGGATTGGATTACTTGGCAAGTTTTGAGTCCTTTAGCCCTATTGTTACCTTCAAGTCCTCCATAAAGAGCTGGCACATATGTTTGATGTTATTTTAGATGCACACTGTTTGCGTATTTGCATACTGACATATACTGTTTGACCAGACCACACATGCTAAGAATGCTGTTAGACAGATGCTGTAGGTTTGATGTTTACCTGGTATCCTAGTTACTTTTGTTTGCCCTCTATTTACTTCACCATTTACCCTGTTATTGGATGACTAGGGTTCATGCCATTTACTCTGATCTTGCACTTTTCAGGTCACTCTGGATCTCCCTTTGTGATGTGATGAATCTATGAATTCAGCAGTGGCTGCTGGAAACCAATGTAAGGCTTAGACGTTGCCATACATTATATGATCTTTACTTGCAGCATCATATCCAACTATACTGTCATGGCAATAGGTCCTGTACACATTAGTTCAGTTCAGTCATAGAAAAGCTGTTTCCTCAACCAAAAGTCAAATTGGACTACACAACATGCACTGAACAAGCAAACAAAAACATGGTAAAGCCAGGTCAATTTAGCCTTTTTAATGCTTATCTGGCAATGATACACAGTTACCTTCAAAGTTAATTTAAGCCAGCCAACGTACAAATGGAAACAAATGGTCCATTTGGTTCCATTTGTACACTCTCTGAGTGAAATGATTGAAATTCCTTATTGGTAATAACCCCTTGAGATGAACCATCTAATTTCCAAGGGGTCCATAAATGACAAAATACAGAATTCATACATTTCAGACAAAAATATTGAACAGACAAAAACAACATTAACCAAACAAAGAAAAGAAAAGAAAACAACAATAACATAACAACAACAACAACAACAACAACAACAGCAATACAATTGCTGTTGTTTGTTCGGTCACAGGGGTCTCTCCAGCTCTTTAGTAAACAGAATATAGTACATTTTCAGGTAGGTGACAACATTTAAGCCAATCAGGAGAGAGCACTGAACATGCATTTTCTGTTTAATAAAGAACTGGAGAGACATGGGAGACTCCTTTTACTGAACAAACACTCTATAGCAATGAGTACTATCAGAATATAGAGCTATTTAACACTTATTTTTAACCAATGTAAATCACTTACCCTACCTTGAAGAAAACGAACGCTCAAGATTTCACAGCGTAGGCTATCATCATTACAATATGTAACAGAGTGGTTCACAACCCCTGATGGCCTGAAAGTCTAATCTCTCCCCCGAGCGATAGGGTTATTATCCCTTTGACTTAGTGGTTAAGAGGTTGGCATTCCACCATGGAGACCCGGGTTCGAACCCCGGGCGCTACAATTAGATGAATAGAGACTTACCAGAGAGGAGGTCTCCGTTGCTGTAGGCTTTCCCGCGGGCCTCCTCTCCTCCTCCGTTGGGCACCGCAGACACCTGCTTGGCCGAGGTGCAGCCCATGTCAGCCGCTCTGCTCACCCCCGAGCATCACAGGCCCACCTGGAGGTGTCGAGGACAAAAAAACACGCACGGTGTCATTTTCTGAACCTATACTGTAGCTGCAGTGGTGGGAAAAGTACTCAAATGTTTTTCCTAAGTAAAAGTATCAATACTGCAATGTAGAAGTACTCTGTTATAAGTAAAAAGTCCGGAATTCAAAATTGACTTGGGTAAAAGTACAACTGCATTGGTATCAAAATGTACTTAAAGTACCAAAAGTAAAAGTACTAAAATGTTTGAAAATAGCAGATCTACAAGCTCACAACGCGTCGCGATGCGACGCGTTGTGAGCTTGTAGATCGGCTATTTTCAAATAGCCTAGGTATAAAATAAGGCTAAAGTGGTTAATGTATGTTTTATAATGTAATAATTTATATCTGAAAAAGTAACTAGTAACTAAAGTTTTCAAATTATTGCACTGGAGTAAAAGTACAATATTTAGCCTCTTATAGCCTTTGCCTTTTATAGTGGAGTAGAAGTAAAAGTATAGACAATTGGAAATACTCCATTATAGTAAAAGTACCTCAAAATTGTACTTAAGTACAGTACTTGAGTAAATGTACTTAGTTACTTTACACCACTGCTTACCTGACTGTTCTAGCTGTTATAAAATGGTAAATGGTGCATTTATACAGCGCCTTTACCCAAAGCGCTTTACAATGTTGAATTACATTGATCCACTTACACACACCAACGGCGGAGGAAACCATGCAAGGCACCAACCTGCTCATCATGACAGGAGCAGTTAGGGCTTCAGCGTCTTGCTCAAGGACACTTCGACACTAACTCAGGGGGAGAGCCGGGGATCGAACTGGGAACCTTGCCACTCTATGTCCTGAGCCACTGTCGCCCCATTCTATTATTTGTCTTTATTCATTCATTCATTCAAGATTTATTTATTCTCGAAATTACACTGAGTAATTAAACTCATTTGCAGTGTTGTCGAGTAATGCAATACGGTGCAAATTCAACAACATCACAGTTTAAAATTACATTAAATCTGGGATGTTTATCCATTTAATATAATTATATAGGCATAAGTGATGATTAGGCCTATTCATAAAAAATATATATGATGTGAAATCTTGTGTGAAAGCCCTAGTCATCCCCACAATATCGTAGATTTTTGGGGTATTTGGTCAAAAATGTATATATATATATCATTTGATTTAGTCCATATCATCCTTAATCCATCCCTATACACCCAGCTGGGGGCCACAGAACAGAACAGATTGTTTTTGCTTTTTTTTTTGCCAATGAACGAATCAAATGATCCGCTGGCCTGGGGGGGAATCAGACCACCAATCACAACACACCATGGTGCCAGCTGCACCACCTCTGCACACAATAGGCCTTTCAGGCTCGATGCCAGCATGCCAACCTGCAGCGTCAACAACAACAACAACATGCCGGCTTGTTTTTGTTGTCACAATTCACTGGTTCTCAACGTCAGGCATGGGGACCACCCAGGGGTCCAAAATGACACGTAAGGGTCTTACGGGTGCATTTGGTTCCATCTGTACACTCTCAGAGTTTACAGACCCCTTAAGCACTGAGGATTTGGGGGTCCCAGGCAGAGAGGGGGGGTCCTTGAAATCTAAAAGGTTGAGACTCACTGTTATAAGCCTAATTAATGGTTGTTTTTCTGTGTCAGTCAGGGGATTAAAACGTGGCCTTGAGTGCATCATTTTAGACTTAAATATGTGGTTTATTATTTAGACTATGATGATGTGTAGGCTGGTTGGGAAATGATCTAAGCCATGGGTCTTCAACAGGGGGTCTGGGACCCCTCGGGGGTCCTCAGAGCTACTACAGGGGGTCCTCCAAATCGTTGTGCGATAGGATTCTGAGGGGAGTGAGGGGAACATTAGCCAAAAATAGCCGATCTACAAGCACACAATGTGAGCTTGTAGATCTGCTATTTTTGGCAAAGAGGTTTGGTGTAGAGGGAAATAAGATCTAATTTGATCTAATCTCTATCACAATATGTAGTAGTGGGGGTCCCTGCTTCATCTCCCTCTCAGCTAAGGGGTCCTTGGTCTGAGAAACGTTGG
This sequence comes from Gymnoscopelus microlampas, assembly GCF_963454915.1. Taxonomy (NCBI): domain Eukaryota; kingdom Metazoa; phylum Chordata; class Actinopteri; order Myctophiformes; family Myctophidae; genus Gymnoscopelus; species Gymnoscopelus microlampas. The sequence goes on from NC_139942.1 coordinate 18,252,812, forward strand.
AGAGCCCTGATCTAAAGCACATTACATATGCACCAGTCCTGGGGCGAGTCGAGCAGCGCAGCTGCCACTGTCAAACCCCGGAGTGTGCCTTTAACTCCGGGGAGAGTACAAATGGAACCAAATGGACCCGTGGAACACTGAGGGTTTGGACAGTGTGTGAGTCCAGCTGCAGATGTCAGCTGATCTCACAGTCATAATAATAATGATGCATCCTTAAAATGTTGTTACATTTAGTGGTCTATTTCCTACTATTTTAGGCCTGGGTTATTATATTTAAAAATAAGTAGTTTCTAGTTTATAAGAATGAAATAATAAAATAATAATAATGAATAATAAATAATAATAATAATAATAATAATAATAATAATAATAATAATAATAACAATAATAACATATATATTTTTTTTACATTAGTGGTCTATTTCGGACTATTTTAGGCCTGGGTTATCATATTCAAAATAGGCTATAATAAGAAATTAGGAGCATAAACAAATCTGCATCCGTTTTATTGCAGCAAATATCAATCATCACGGCGTAATAATATCAGAACAAGGGAAATAAAGCATCCAGTTAATATAAATGAAGGTTACAACGGGTTCTGAGTCTATTTATTCCTCACAAACAATAAAAAACGGTGAAGAATATTGGGTCAAAATGCAGCCATTATTCCACGATCAGAAGCCGGGCCATGATATCATAATAGACTGAGACAATAGATGAAATCAACACAGTGTATTATAATAATAATGATGATCATATATTACCATGTCGTACAGAATGTGTCCATATCAGTCCGATCTGTGTCTTGTGTTAATTGTTGTTAATTGAAGAGCGGCTTGATAAAGAGACGATGGACCATAGAGCCTTTATTCTGCATCTGGACCGTTCAATTTACCACCCAGACATGAGCAGTGGAGCACCGACGGTCTGTCTGTCTGCTCCATAATCTCTAGGCTAGCCTGCCTCAGTGGTGGAAAAAAAAGTACTCAATCGTTTTTTACTTAAGTAAAAGTATCGATACTGCAAATGCGATGTTAGAAATACTCTGTTACAAGTACTGTACAAGCCATCTTTGGTATTAAAAATGTACTTGAGTAAAAAGTACAAAAGTATTGGTATCAAAATGTACTTAAAGTCCTAAAGAAGAAAGTACTCATTGTGCAGAATGTCCCATTTCACAGGTTTTCAAATGTGTAAAAATGCTGAGAATTGGAAATAATCAAGTACCTCAACTTAAATACAGTACTTGAGTAAATGTACTTAGTTACTTTCCACCACATACGACGGTGTCGCGCTGGCACAAAAAAGAAAAGAACAGATCTACAAGCGCTTTGGGGGAGGGACACAGCTCTGGTGAATTTCACAGTTTTAAATGTAGACAAAAGGAACGATTAAAGACAGTATAATAATAATAATAATAATAATAATAATAATAATAATAATAATAATAATGAAAATAATAACAAATAATGATGATAATAACAATAATAATAATATTTTTTATTATTATTATAGTTTCATGTATTTTAAATGAAAAAATAAAAAAGTAAAATTCGTTATGTTATTTGTGTCAAACGAATGGCGTAATATTTAATAATATCTATATCGTTTTGCCATGATGACATTTCCGTCTCTGCAACAAAGCTGCAGTGTGTTATTAACCAGAGCCATGTTTCCGGTCGGATCAAATTCCACGACGCACCCTTGACTTCCGGCTTCCGGGCCAACTCATTCATCTCTCAGATGAACAACATTTTCTACAAGTCTTAACTTTTAAAAACATACTTTTCTGTTCCATTAAAACATTAAAACAACCAACATGGTTTTTCTTACAATGATCGCCCGTGTGGCGGACGGTCTGCCGCTGGCTGCATCCATGCAAGAGGATGAACAGGTAGGAATATTCAATAAATAATGTTATTATGATGGTGACAGCTGACGTTTGAAATGACTTTATTTGTGTCCTCGATTTGTGCAGTGGTGGAAAGTAATTACGTACATTTACTCAAGTACAATTTTGAACTGTTTTTACTTTAATGGAGTATTTCAATTTTTCAGTACTTTTACTTCTACTCCACATCTCAATATTGTACTTTTTACTCCACTACAATTATTTGAAAACTTAAGTTACTTTGTAGATTTTGATTATTGTTACAACACATAGTTTGTTAGCTTGTAGTTCTACCAATTTCCCCAAAAATAAAATAATATATTCTATACATTTGAAAACATGTGAAATGGGACATTCTGCATAATGAGTACTTTCTACTTTTGTACTTTGAGTATATTTTGATACCAATACTTTTGTACCTTTACTTAAGAGAATTTTGAATTCTGGACTTTTACTTGTAACAGAGTAATTCTACATTGCAGTATTGATACTTTTACTTAAGTAAAACATTTCTTAGAGATTATTCTATTGATAACTTTTTTGATTCATCAAATAATCGTCAAAGCACATTTTTATATACATACAAAATGTACTGTATATCAATGTATCAGTTAACCACTTAAAGTGGCACTATGTAATTCTTTTTAATGAATAAAATGTAATTTTGTCCAATCTGTATGGTAGAGTATGTTAATACAATAGAACTTATACAATTGGGATGGTTGTTGTATTTTGTCTTCCTGCTCTTCTATTGAGACATTTAGATTGTGTCAAAGGTCATGTCTCACCTAGACACAGGATCTGACACAGATTTTGACCTGATGGCCAAGATCCAATTTATCCCCTGAGCAAGCAGGCCGTCTCTATTAGTTCAATGATAAAAATATCAGCACTTGCGCAGGAAACCGGGTTCAAATCCAGGGTAGAAGAGGAAAGTGACTTAGTGCGGCTTTAAGTCATATTTCATACTTTGCCGTGTTCTGCTATTTTCACTATATTTGTTTTAGGTTTTGTAAATGTTCACCTATGCCTTCCCCTAAATAGTCATCGATAATTAATAGATTAGTTTATTAAATTACTGATTATCGGTATTCTTTTTATAATTGACTAAATCGATTAGTTTGATTAATTGTTGGACTTGCACCCCATGACTAATGATGTGTCTCTTCCACCTCCATATTGTTTCAGTCAGGCAGAGACCTGCAGCATTACCAGACTCAAGCCAAACAGCTGTTCCGTAAACTCAATGAGCAGAGTCCCAGCCGCTGCACGCTGGAGGCTAGTGGACACATGGCCTTTCAGTAAGTCAACACTTGTCTAGCACAAACACACACTCCCATGTCGTCGCTTTTGGGCAGAAACCTTGTATCTCCACATTTCAACTTTTTTTTAAATTATGATTAATGCCCTGTTTCATCATGCCATTTAAAAAAAAGAAAATATCAGAATTTCCAAATATATTTAACTTAAAAAAAAACAAGAATTTTGTTTCGTTTCGTTTTTTGAACATTTTTGAAAATATTTTTGAAATAATGATTTAAACATAGCAAATGTAAATCAAAATGGGATATTTACTTGTTTGGGAACCACTGGTATACAGTATGTGTATGCATTGTAATGCAGAGACCCGCAACAATGAAAATGAGATTCCGAATATTAATTGTTCAAGCTCCTGAGCCACGAAAAGGAGCCAAATGCTATCTACTGTAAACACAATTCTGTACATAAACTAAGATACCAGGTAAACAATTGTAGAATAATCCATTATTATGATGTAACGGTGGCGTTTGTATTGGCATGTTACCTGCACATGTGGCCCTCTAGGCCCTGTAATCTTATTTTCAGAATGTTTCAGGATATTCAGCCATAAGAAGTACACATATATGCAATTCTAAGAAGCTACAGCTGTGACTACACTATTGAAACCAGGGGACTTTGTACATCATGTCACATGAGAGTGTTGAGAGAGTTGATCTGCTTTCAGATAAGGACATTAGCCACTGTTAAATTACAGTGCTGGAGCCTGAGTTGCGTCATCTAAGACAGTACCAAGTCACATGATTAATCAACAGAATGTTACACCCACATGGGTAGACCATCGATTGATTCGCTTTGCCTATTCGTGCGTACTAGGGCGGGACGTGTCGTGACTGTAGTTAAAAGAATGGAGGGAAGTAAAGAGAAATAAACTTTTATTAGGTAAAAAAGAGGTGAGTTTTGCGGGCGGTTGTGAAGTATGGGAGAGTGGGGGTTATCTTTGATGTGGGGAGGTAGTGTATTTCACAGGGAGGGGTCAGCAACTGAAAAATACCCTGTCACCCCCACGTTTGGTGATACTGGGGGTTGGCATTACGGCTTTGGCAGTATTATTCTTTTATTATCGATTAATCGATTAATCGATAAATCTTGCGATTAATTGAATCATTGAGAAGCGTTGTTTTTTTATTTATTGTTACTTTCTTTTTTTATAGATCAACGAATTGATGAACCACTTGAGCCCTATTTTATACTTCATTGCACAACGGTGTGAAAATAGCCGCTCACACTGCTATCACACACCGGTGTTTTTTTTATTTTTGTCTTTCTGTTTATTTTCAGTTATTTGATAGAAAATGGTGTGTGCTACCTGACCTTATGTGAAGCAACATTTCCTAAGAAGATGTCCTTTGGATACCTGGAGGAGCTTCAAACTGAGTTCCATGACCAGTATGGAAGGAGGGTGCCTACAGTATCACGTCCATACTCCTTCATTGAGTTTGGTAAGAGATATCGTCCATTTTAATAGTTTTTCGTGTGTGTGTGTGTGTGTGTGTGTGCGTGTGTATGTATGTATATATATATATATATATACACACACACACACACACACACACACACACACACACACACACACACACACACACACACACACACACACACACACGGTATAGAAAAAATGACAACATACTGGAGAGGAAGCACTCATTAAGTATTTCAGCATCAGTGTGTTCACTTTACATATACAACCTTGAAAACTGGACAGAGGCCCTCGGGTGGCGCAGTGGTAAAGTCCTTGAGGTTGTGGGTTGGAATCCACAGTGGTGCATGCGGCTTTGTCTGGCGTCTATGCGAACACAATTGGCCCGTGTTTGGGGGAGGGAAGCCGGGCGGGGAGAGTATCTGTATATGTAATCCCACGGGCTGGGGCGGCATCTGTCAGCGGGGAGTGTTGGGCGGAAGGAGTAGGATGAAGGCTCTACGTCCTCCTGGTGGGGCTCCTCACTGGCAGGTGAGTCAGACTAAAACTAAGACTAAATATATTGACCATTTTCTTCAACAAATAAAAACTAGACTAAAATGTAAGGGAGGGACTAGTGGAGAAGAGATCCATTAGAACTAAATCATCATTAATTTTATGTTTGGTTACGCTCGGGTGTTGTGCTCTGAAAATAGCAGATCTACAAGCTCACAACGCGTCGCAGCGCGACGCGCTGTGAGCTTGTAGATCTGCTATTTTCAGCATGCAACCAAGTGTAAAATCAGTCATTACCACGCTATCGAGGCACCGCCAACATACATTTTAGTCGACTAAATCAACTGTAGATTTAGTCGACTAAAATCTTATGATATTTAGTCGACTAAAACTCGACAAAAACTAAAACATTTCAGATGACTAAAATATGACTAAAACTAAATGGAATTTTATTCAAAAGACTATGACTAAAACGAAATCAAAATGTGCTGTCAAATTCAACACTACTGTAAATGGCACAGACTTTGAGCTAGCGTCACACATCATGTGTTCTAGATACGTACATCCAGAAGACAAAGAAGGCGTACATCGACAGCAGGGCCAGGAGGAACTTTGGCAGCATCAACACAGAGCTACAGGACGTCCAGAGAATCATGGTGGCCAACATAGAGGAGGTTCTGCAACGCGGGGAGGCTCTGTCTGGTAAGTGCATCACATCATTATTACCGTATGTCCAAGACTGTCCTGTAAAAACAGTGGTCCTCAACCTTTTTAAGATCAAGGACCCCAGTTTGATATGCATCAGGCCCACGGACTCCCATCCCATAAGACTTCTGGTAAAACAAAGGATCGGAAGGGTCCATTTGTACTCTCCATGAGTTACAGACCCGTAAAGCTGCTTTCACATTAGTGGTGACAGCAGCGTCATGAAGCCACAAACTGACGGCTGACCAATGGTGGAAAGTAACTAAGTACATTTACTTAAGTACTGTACTTACTAAAGGTAAAGGTTTTGAGGTATTTCTACTTTACTTGAGTCTTTCCAATTTCCAATACTTTTACTTCCACTCCACTACATCTCAGAGGCAAATATTGTACTTTTACTCCACTACAATTATTTGAAAACTTTAGTTACTAATTACTTTTCAGATACATACAAACATACATTAACCACTTTAGCCGTGTTTTATACATAGGCTATTTGAAAATAGCAGATCTACAAGCTCACAACGCGTCGCGATGCGAGCTTGCAGATCGGTTGAGCTGGCTTCAACCTTTTTCAGCGCCCCAATGACGCAGTGAAGCGTCAATCAATGTATGTTTTTGTTTTGCAAACTTCCCAAAAATAGGACACTTGATTGAGGTCTATGACAGATTGCAGATTGCTGTTGCATTACATTTTCAAGTTACAGTTAGTGTGCAGGACAGTTTCATTCTTCAACATGTTACCTTTTTGTTCTACGCACCTTCCCTACATGAATATTACCAGGAGTGCATAGTGCATAGATCAACCAACATTACATCAGACCAGGCCATGTCTCCTTTTAGACATCCTACATCAGAGAAATCCTTAAAGGACGACTTCAGCTATTTTCAACCTATCTTCATGTACAGTAATTGGTCCTCACTAATGCTCATGCACCAATGCTCCCTGTCTGTGTCTCAGAGGAGGGCTGTGGACAGTTCAGAAATCCGTGTTAATAAGACATTTTTTAAATCTTGTTTGAAAAAAAAAGAAAAGAAACCTACCTAATGATGACGTCACTGGTAGGCGGGTTTCTGAAGTGTCCACTGCCCTCCTATGAGATAGAAAGGGTAGAAAGAAATTATACCATTTTATCATCATTGGTCCTCATCATTAGTGAGGACCAATGATTATAAAGATGGGTTGAAAATGGGTGAAGTTGTCCTTTAAATAAAATGACTGTCTCAGTAGTACTTTCCTTAGCATTAAGATACACCATGGTAGATATTTCATATATTGCATTGCTATATTGTACATAGCAGATAATGTCCAACACTTGCCCTCATATGCTTGTACATTTCGCTCAGCCTTGGACACAAAAGCCAGCAACCTGACCAGCCTATCAAAGAAGTACCGCAGCGACGCCAAGTACCTCAACACGCGATCTACTTACGCCAAGGTGGCTGCCGGCGGCCTCTTCATCATCACACTCATCATCTACGTGCGTTTCTGGTGGCTCTGATGGACTGTGAAGAGGGGGAAAAACCAAACATTTAAACCTGTTCCTGCTAACTTTGTTACCCAGCAAGCCCACAGTTCCTAAATGGGTGCCTTTTTAAAGAGGGACATTAATGTAGTTTGTCTGTTATGAGTATCTATTAGGGATGCACGATATTGACATTTGAGCCGATATTGGATTAATTGCATGGTCAAATCAAATTTTCTGTAGGATTTGCCGTACATCTGTTCTACAGTAACTGATTCTGGGTGCAGATGCAGATTCTAAAAATGGTGCATTATTATTACCTGATTTATTTGGTGTACTGATGCACATACTAGTTCAAAATACTTCAATGTAGTGTTTTTACATAACATTTTTCCAACCCGTTGACAATTTTTGAAAGCTTTCCCGTGAATCGGCAACATTAATCCCCTCAAAAGGCTTTTTTAGATTCACATTCAAACATAAATATTGTAAAATAGAATATTGGCTAAAACTGCTATATTATTTTGATATTGGTTCCATACTGTTATTTCATTTTGAAGGCCGATATCGATCGAATAATCGTGCATCCCTAATGAGTAGATTCCTTTTCCAGCAGCGAGTTACATAGTATATACTGAGCCACTGATCTATGACTGGATTTACCTGTATGTGAAAACAGACACTGCAACATGTCTATGTGCAGTTGTAATGGTAGCATAGTTCCATTTCTTAGAAAAGTGAGGGGTGAGGGTTTGAGAAATTCTCGTGTTTACACTGTGGTATAAGGGGTTCTTTCATAACTTTCCTAGTGAAGGGAAATCCATCTATCCATGTGCAATTGTCTTAAAAGTGTTCGTCTTACCCTAAAATGTTTACAATTGTAAGACATTTGTTAATAACAAGATTATATATTTACCAATTTCTGCATTGATGTGTCTATTGTATCGACTTTTATGACACTGTAATCACTGATACATAACCAACAGTGTTTTATACACAAGGCTCACAGCTACAGTAGAATTGTGGGCACACCTGTGAACATTTCTTAAGCCTGTTTTATACTTGGTTGCGTGCTCAGCAAATAGCAGATCTACAAGCTCAACACCAGTCATGAATGTGACGGGTTGTGAGCTTGTATATGTGCTATTTATGGCATGCCAACACTAGTGTGCAACAAAGTATAAATCCGGCTTTAGTGTCAAGGTTTTGCATTTTCCTCTATCCTCTGTGAACATGCAAGAAGACACTTGCCCCAGGAACGTGTGTCCCACCCGTGTACAGCCATTGTGAGTGGATCAACAAAGGCGACTGAACACCCTGGGAAATTCCACGAGGGTACAGCCGGATGCTGATGCCTAGATTGTTTACTTTTATTTAAAGAACATAATGGCTAGTGGATAAGAGCTCAGTCATCCTACAAGGAGTTGATAGATCATCTAGGGTTCCCACCCATTTCAAGAAATAGTTTTCTAGGATATTTTATGCAAACCACACTTGTCGTAACTCATTCCTCTTTCATAACCCAACACCACTGTTGGCGGTCTCTTCAACAGTGATATGTTATTCTGTTAACGTTAAATAAAATCATACACTGCAAAGCAAATTCCCATTAGGAAACTTAACATTGATAGATTAGAAGTATTCAACCACAGTATTTTCATCAGATAAATAGCTTGACACTTTGAGTTAATTGGGTAAAACCATAACCAAGTAAAAATACAAAAGCAGTACCACAACTTATAGCCATAATGCTGAGTGAGTTTTAATTATCAAACAACTGTTTTGATTTTCTAATTCCTATATGCAAGACCAACTTTAGTCAAAATGTCAGTATCTTTATTAAAACTCACTTTGCGTCGTGGCTTTGAGTTGTGACTGCTTTGTTCTTTTTAACTTTGATCTTTTCACTGTGGGCGGCACCTCTGCAATGCTGGTGTTCGCTCCTTCCTTCGTTTAAAAGTTTGTGGAGAACAAGAACTTTCAATGAGAAAGGTTACTAAGATACTTGATGATGGTGTACATGTATTGATTTAAACAAATTCCTTGAAAACCAATGTACAGTAATCACATCTCAGTGGAATCACTTCTATGAAAAAATCAATCTGTAGTCAGAATGGTCATTCATGCCCTTTTAAAGCAGGCAACTGGCTAAATATGATTCTGCCATGTAGCTTTCACCAGATAAGACAAAAATGAGAACAGCATCTTCAATCAAGAGTGGCATTGTCTATTCCCTGGCGCTGCACAACATCAGATTCTTTATTAAACCATTCTCACCGGTACACCGATCAAAAAACATCTGAAATGAGACAGAACCCAAACATTCACTCATGCTTTCCTTTCCACAACACTTTTTCAATGATGCTGGTCCCAGACTAGTTTCGTTTGGCATCAAAACACAGGTGGCTTTTAACCCATTAAAACCGGGAAAGCATCCGTCATTTTAGATTTTAGCGTTGGCTATTCAAAAATAGTGCCGCACTGCGAGCTTGTACATCTGCTATTGTTTTACTTTTTAGCAAAATCTTGCGTTGAAAAATGTTGAATCATTTATAAACACATCTTCTCTTCTGGGGGTCCCTGGCACAAAACATTTTCAGTTGGGGGTCCGCGGCCAAATACATATCATTTTGGGGGTCCTTGGCACGAAAAAGTGTGAGAACTACTGATTTAGAAGGCATTTGTGGAACCGGCCTCATGTCTTAATGGGTCTGGAAACGTGGTCAGTGGTCACTGTTCAGTCACTGAGTGCAGGCTGTGGTTGTGATTGCTCGTTAAGGCAGCGTTAAATCCTACTGATGTGTTTCTTCCAAGTTACTATGAACAAGAGTTTATACATTTTAATATTACAAAATATATGTTCAGTCTAAATACGGGCTGTACAGTCCTTTGTCCACGTGGAATTTCAAATAGTAGTTGCAGAAGTTGGAGAGTGCAGTTCTCTGTAAATTCCTCCACTGAATTTTCCCAGTTGACACAGAGTTCAAAACCTGCGATGCTCTGGTCCACTTCTTCAACATTCAAACCACCTCTTCCCCTGAACTCCTGTCCTCCTCCTCCTCAGGGGTGATGAAGGGAACATACCACGATGACAGAACTACACCACCAGGTCAAAGTCATCCCTCTGTAAAGAAAAAACATACAGCTTTTGAAGTCACTAATATTAACCATACAGCTTTCTAGATTTAGAAAATGTGGACACGGGCACCACCTTTAACCGTAAAATAATACAGATTCATTTAACCGCTTGTAATCTTCTATTTTTCTTCTAAGTAAGTCCTCTAAGTTTTTGAACAGGGCTTAAATGGTTAACAAGATGTCAAATACTTTCAAACAATTCTACAAAACTGTTCCCCTAACCCTAACTGTAGAATGAAACCACCTCCAGAAATACTGATGTAAATCTATTGCGCACATATTTATCTGAGAGTCAGAGTCCTTAACAATGAGAGCTATGGAGCAGATGATTAATATCATGCACTGGGGTCATTTGGCTGTGACAATTGTAATCCCACACTGTGAGAAAGATTCTGATGAAAGCCAAAAGCAATCCATTTATCACAGTTTAAGAATTACAGTGGTTGCATCTTGGGGTCTCTACATATTTCCCAATCAACCACTGAAAATCCCCTCGATAGCCACAGATCATTTGGAAGGGTAGCAAACAAAATGCCCTTACTGAGTGGCAGTAAACTGGAAGTTTGCCAGTTATCAATGGTTTTATTACTGGAACGGAGTGGTTTGGTCAAATAGGACTAACATTTAACAGATTCTGTTGAGTATAATGGTTGCATTTAGTTTGTATTTCTTTAACCACTTAAGCCCTATTTTCTGCCTTATCTTACGATGGTGTTATGCGAGAAAATAGAATGTATTCTGAACACTTTAACCAATAGTGACATGCCCAATACGTGTAGGGACACCAGGTTTAAGGTAGTTAATAAACGTGACTGATTAGCTGTTCCGAACTTCTGGCTGCATACTCAAAGTACATTATTATTTAGATATTTGATTGATGAGATGTGATTTGGATAAATATGCGGCTACTATGAAATATAAACAGATTTCTGTTCTCGGTCCTCCCCTGCATACAAATGCTACTTACCTCTTCATTGTAATTCATGACATGCTGTTTGATCTTGGAGGAGTCCACCCACGTAACAAAGTCTTCCATATTTCTGAGAAAGAATGACAAACCAATATGTTGGGTCTAGATTCAACAAGCTCAAAGGATTCTAAAATGCTGCAATTTTTAAACCAGACAACAGCAAACAGTAGTAGGGCTGCAACTATCGGTTATTATATCGATTACATATTTGATTAATCGAGAAGCGCACATGTTATATAAAATAGTTTTATCATATCAAAGAATATATTAACCACCAGTGTTATTTGACTTTGTAGCACAACTGTGTCGTGCAAAAATAGTGCAAATAGCAGATCTACAAGCTCACAACGCGTCACCAGCTTGTAGATCAGCTAGTATCACTTTCCCCCCTAGAATGACATGCCCAAACTAGGGATCGCTTTTTAATCAATCATTTTATTACATTTTAAATAACATTTTAATTTAACCCCTTACAACCGGGAAACCGTGTCATTTTAAATTTTTGCGTTGGCTATTCAAAAATAGCAGATGTACAAGCTCACAGCGTTTCACTTCGTGCCGCACTGCCAGCTTGTATATCTGCTATTTTTGAACATTTTTGGAAAAATCTTGAAAGTGAGAGAACTACTGATTTAGAAGGCATTTGTAGAATTTGTAGAGTTCGATTAACTGTTGCACCTCTAACAGTAGTAGCACCAACCTTGTGACTAGGAACGCTGGGTCTGTAACAATCTCTGGCCCCACACGCACATCTGAGATGGAGTCAAGGACACTTCTACCAAAACAATTCCCCCTCAAACACAGACAATAACTAACATGATAAAGTCATTATAGCTTCAAGGCATAGCAACAACACTACAGAAAATAATGTGCAAAAACATGCACATTAACAACAACCAATGTGTTGAATAAAAATAAAAAATAAAATCTCAACGACTAAACGACCAAATGAGTGAAATCAGTCGTTGCGACTGGGAACTTGAATCCATGCTGTAGTGAAGGATACGTCCCTGTTCGATGAAGGTAATGGCTGTCTTCAGGTTCTGAGCCATACGCAGAGTCAACATGATGACTGGCAGCCGTCGTCTGAGGGTCACATGGTTTGAGACACGCAAAGATGGAGAAGAGGGTTATGGAGGCGATGAGAACAGGGCTGTCCTTGAATTAAGACATTCTTCATTTTGTCGACTAATGGATTCGTTTATTTAACCGACAGATCTGTTCAGCTTTTCAGGTTGGTGAGGTTGAGATCAGAACATTCGATTGCAGACTGGTAGAATTAAAGGTTTTATCTAGAATTTACAAGATATGTCAACTAGACAGGAAGAGATCTTTTTTTTTTACCTGCAGAATGAGGAAGCTGTGACTTTCTCTGTGAGAGACAGGTTCTGTTTGGTGGGGATCAGACCCATACAGTACCTGGAAGAGGAAACAATCATGTTGGTTTTAATCTCAGCAATATTTCATATACAACAAAGCAACATGAATTAATTATCCTTTTAGCGGTTTACTGTACCTCCGTACAGTTTACGTTTTTGACTAATAAAGTATTCAATCAATTAATCAAGTAATGAGCTATTAGTATAACATTAGAATTGTCATAATATAACTGATGTACAAAACAAAAATGGGACAAAAAACGTTGATGACATTTTATGTCGAGAACATAACAAGCACCATTTAAAAGCTTGCTTTCTTTATTTTAGCAGAGGTGTGCCGTTTCTGCTTTAATTCAGACTGCAAAAGAGGAGGATATTCCTTTGTATGGTTATGCTTAAGTTATACAATTACAATTTACACACTTTAGGCGTTTCGCAGACGCTCTTATGCAGAGTGACTTACAAGTACGAGACTGGAATAAGGTTCATGGTTAGTTAGGACATCGCGTCTGCCACTCAGAGCCAAACAATCAAGGATAAAAACACTCACAGTTTCTCCAGGAGCTGAGAGGTGCTCTGAGCTCTGAAACCATCTCTATCTCTCTCATCCAGGTCACGGATCTTCTGGGCAAGGTCTCTGATGTTACGACTCAGTTTATTGTACCTGAAGCCGTGGACAGAGAGAACAAGACATCAACAAATGTTACTGCATTGTTATACTGCATTTGACTAGTTTCCTGGAATAATGTCAACATTACCAAACACTTAATGGGTATTCACTTTAAAACACTTCTGGGGTCATTTTGACATCTACCGGTACTCTGGCTTTTGTGTGCACCCCAGACAGTTAAGTTGCTTGTTTCAATATTTAGATTATATTCATTAGATCAAAAATGCCCCCCCCTCCTATTTAAACACAACTTATTTAAAAACACACATCTCTGCTTCTGGTGACTGATATTGTCCTTCTAATCAGGCCCACCCAGTTGTAACATTAAAGTGATGATGAACACATTCATGGTAAATTCATGTATTACCAATTCATGTTATTGCTTTTACGTTTGGAACTCACTGTAATGAACTTTTACTCAAATATTTTTTTTGAATGCAGGATTTTGACTGACAAAACAGACAGACAGAGAATGAGTGTCCAGACAGACAGACAGACAGACAGACAGACAGAGAATGAGTGTCCAGACAGACAGACAGACAGACAGACAGACAGACAGACAGACAGACAGACAGACAGACAGACAGACAGAGAATGAGTGTCCAGACAGACAGACAGACAGACAGACAGACAGACAGACAGACAGTTTAGGCATTTAACAGACGCTCTTAATCCAGAGCGATTTAAAGTAAACAAGGACACAAGATAATACAACATACATCAATAATACATCAAATGCATAGACATAGTAATCTGATGATAAAGTAATACATAAGTAAACCAATAATCTAATAATAACTAAGGGTTTCTCTTGCTTGGTGTAGTCCTCTCTCTTCTCGATGTGATACCTCCTCAACACTTTAACAGACAGACAGACAGACAGACAGACAGACAGACAGGCAGACAGGCAGGCAGGCAGACAGACAGACAGACAGACAGACAGACAGACAGACAGAGAATGATTGTCCAGACAGACAGACAGACAGACAGACAGACAGAGGTTTCTCTTACTTGGTGTAGTCCTCTCTCTTCTCGATGTGATACCTCCTCAACACTTTGACCTCGTGCAGGTTGTTGTCTACCTCCCAGTTGATGAAGTCCACCTTTTTCAGGAGCTTCTGCTCGTGGAATTTCAATTTGCGAACCATTTTCACTCACTCGAATGACTGTAAAGTAATACAATGATTGTAAACGTATGTATGTACTCCTCTCATGCGTGTTGTCTCGTCTTACAGGAAGAAACACCGGAAGCACGTGTGTGATTTTCCCTGACATTCTTCCATGCTCGCGCCCACAGCGCCCCCTACCGCCACGCCGCGGTAAATACAGGACAAACTGACATTTTTTACTCTCAAACTGTATTGCCATGTCGGCTTATTATAAGCGACTGTGGTTTGTTTTTCTGTGAAGTTGCTTGTAAATATTGGTAGTTTTTGGGGCTTGTTTCTAATTTCTACTTTTTTATTTAGGCTTGCTTCCAAAATATATATATTTAAACCAGCTGGTGGTTCTCAAACATTTTCATAAATGTTTTGTGCGTGTGTACTCAAGTACTACAATTTTGAGTTTATATTTTATTTTTATTTTTTAACTTATACACTTTTCAATTACTTATTTACGCTTTTACTTCTACTCCACTACATCATGTAATTACAAAACTTCAGCCCCATACATTTCGGCCATTTGAAAATAGCAGATCTACAAGCTCACAATGCCTTGCGGTGCAAGGCATTGTGAGCTTGTAGATCTGCTATTTTCAAAACAATTTCTTAACATTTTGTACTTTTGTACTTTATTTACTCAAGTCAATTTTGAATACCACACCGGACATATACTTGTCACAGAAGTATTTCTACAGTGCAGTATTAAAACTTTTTATTGCATCTGTGTTACTTTAGATTTCTTTGGCTATTCAAAAATAGCAGATATACAAGCTCATAGCGCGGCACCGAGTGCCGCGCTATGAGCTTGTAGATCTGCTATTTTTGAAAAATCTTGAACACATTTTTTTCCGATTTTTTTCAAAAAAACTGTTAGGATTTAGAAAACATTTTTAATAATCGCCTCAGGTCTTTTAAGTAAAAAAAATGCGAGTATCCTACTTTTTCCACCACTGCCCATCAGGCGTCGCCAGATCTATTGATAGGAAAGTGAAAGTGTCGTGTAGGAGTCCTACATGTCCACATGCAGCAGACAGGTAGAGCAGTGTGGATCCAGATCACTGTCAAGTCCACGATTCACCCGGTTTTCCTACAGTCTGTCTACAGCTGTGTGTGGACTGACTGATCTGTCTGCAGCCCAGAGAGAAGATCTCTGGAGATCAGAGGAGATCCTGAGTGATCCCAATCACCCCAGAGCCATTCAACGCTGTTAAATCCCTCAGGTAAATGATTATGATGCGAGATGCGATATTAATAACACTTCATGATGATGAGGCGCGTCGGGAGCGGCTGTCAGAAAAGTAAACGTTGTTGTTTATGTTTACAAGACGGAGAAGAGTTGGGAGGGGACAACAGTTTTCTAACGGTAGAATATGGGGATGGAGGCTGAAGCTGACGATAAAAGTGATCAAACGTGCAGTTTAGGTGTGCATTCTTCTCGGGATGACGATTGCTGCCATGTTTGCTTAATTTATACTCCGTCGTACGGCGGTGTCGCTCACCGAAAATAGCGTGTAGATTGGACTTTCAATGGTACCACTCTCAGCCTGGCATCAGGCGATTTAAAACATATTTTTGTTCGATGTGTTGCACTACAAAATAGACTATAAACATTTTATGGCTTTAAGGTGAAATGGAAATCCTACTTGAATGAATAACCAGACTGGTCTCTATGACTTAAATTGCCTACAGGTTTTTTGTACTTTCTAAATTAAAAGTTCCCTCATTTTATAAATTACAGAGCAATACAAATAGGCCTATTTATAGGAGTATTTCCAATTATCTATACTTTTACTTTTACTCCACTACATCTCAGAGGCAAATATTGTGCTTTTACTCCACTACAATTATTTGAAAACTTTAGTTAGTTACTTTGCAGAAATACATAAGCCCTATATACCTAGGCTGTTTGAAAATAGAACAGACATATTAGTATATAGAACAAACATTTTAGTACTTTTACTTTTGGTACTTTAAGTTCATTTTGATATCAATACTTTTGTACTTTTACTCAAGTAAATGTACTAACAGAGTACTTCTACATTGCAGTATTGATACTTTTACTTTTTCCACCACTGGTGCTGTGTAGCCTACTTTGTGCTGAATGCTGATAGAAATGGAATGACCACCTGAGCACCACAAATGACAGTTTGGAATGATGCAATGTTTGTTTAGTGCTGACCGAGTGTTTGGACTGGAGGTTGGGTGTCTTGTGTGAGCTGGAGGCTTAGATACTGTAGAAGGCTATTAAAGTGACTTATAGGGCTGATGGGTGATATGGACACCAAACCCGATCAGGTATTTCTGACCAATTCCCTCAATATCGATATTGTGACATTATTGTGGGGGTGACTATTCGTACAAAATATTTACACAATGAGATTTTTTACAAATATTCATAGTAAGTAAAGTAAGTAAGCCTTGCCGAGCCATGTGGCCCATGGTCCTGTTTCTGTAGCGTGAGGCAGCTTGATGTACAAGTACGCCCAATCCATTGATGCTGAGTCTTTGGTATGACTATGCCTATGTAATATCTAAGTAGGTAAAGGAATATCATAGAACAGCTATATAAAGCAGTCAGTAAGTTCAGAGAATTTAAGTAGAAACAACAACGAGCATTGTATAATGCAATTTGCCGGGTGCACGGCTCACAAAGATTCACAATAAGAAAATAATAGCCAGCTATTATTTGTCGGAGTGTTGGCTGTTTTTTTCTTATTGTGAAGTTCAGACCATGACATAATTATGCAATATTATGATATTATGATATCCAAAATCCCAGATTATATGTAGTGTGATATATGTCACAATGTTTAAAACAGTCTATGAACTCCTAATCTCCTGACCTGAATACACAGTGGCCTACAAACAGCAAACTAACTAAATCGAGACAAAGGTTTTAAAATATTGTGCTAATTCATTCATTCAGTCAGTCAGTCAGTCAGTCAGTCTGTCAGTCGGTTGGTCGATCAGTCATGAATTAATCCATCCATCCAATAATTAATGAGATTGTTCATATATATATGTATTGCCTTCACTCCCTCTAACCTTTCTATGTTTGTATTACAAGTGCCTATACAAATAGCAATGAAGCACTTGAACATGAACATTTAATGTTGTCGCCTGAATGAACAGCGGATCCACATCCTGAAGCTTTGTCAGCACTGTTCAAGTTAAATATTTGCTGCTGGTGAAGTCAACTCCCATTACAAGCCAGCTGTGTCTCCACAGCGACACCATATCGCTGTCTGGCCTATTGTGATGAAAGCATCCACTATCAGTTGGAAATCCAAGAACAGTGGTGGAGGAAGTACTTGGATGATTTACATAAGTAAAAAAGTAGCGATGCCACAAACAATGTGGACATTCTGCAGTTAAAGTCCTGCATTCAAAATGTCCCTTGATCAACTCGTCAGTTGACTTCAAAAGTACAAAAGTATTGGCATAAAAATATACTTAAAGTAAGTGTGAGCTTGTAGATCATCTATTTTTGAATGCGTTAGTATACAATGGGGCTTAAGTGGTTACTGTATGTTTTGTACTAATAATCTAAATCTGGGAAGTAACTAAAGTTTTCAGACAATTGTAGTTGAGTAAAAAGTACAATATTTGCCTCTAGAGATGTAGTAGAGTAGAAGTATAATGCACTGAAAAATGGACGTACTCAGGTGAAGTAAAAGTACCTCAAAATTGTACTTAAGTACCGTACTTGAGTCAATGTACGCATGTAATGTACAGTAGTTACTTTCCAAGTTTCCACCACTGTCTTGCCCGCAGTGAATCATCCACTATGAGTTGGATGAAATCCACCAGGCTTTGTTCGCGGTTCATACCAGTCGTCACAGCGTGACGTTATGCAACGTGCGGCTGTGGCGTCGAACCAAGATTTCAGCACATTAACAAAGACACAGGCCTGGCTTTTCACTCTGACCTGCTTTTTTCTCACTGCGCTAGTGTTACATGACCTATGGGGCTCCTCCGAGCTGTTCCACACTAAATGTCCCACAGAAGCAGAGGGGTCTGTCTGTGAAACTGTATCCCTTACAGTAGCTGTTGGCAACTCTGACGTGTGGAACGTGAATTGAATTATTTGAATCATTCATGTGGAAAATCCTCAGTGTTCATTTAGCTCTGAGAGTGTACAAATGTAACCAAACGGATGCTTATGGTCAGTTTAGCGTTGGCTATTCAGAAATAGCAGATATACAAGCTCATAGCGCGTCACTTCGTGCCGTGCTATGAGCTTGTAGATCTCCTATTATAGAACAATCGTGAAAATGTGTCAAATCTTTGAATATACAGTGTATACATTTTTAAAGCGAACATTTTTAACTCAAATCTTTGCTTCTGGTCTTCCCTGGAACAAAATATTTTGAGATGGGGTAGGCAGCCAAATACATACATTTTGGGCATCCTTGACATGAAAACGTTTGAGCACCACTGATTTAACAGAATGTTACAGTACACACACCCACTGCTTCAGAAAGCACACCTGAGTTGTGTGATTGTTTTGGACTGCATGGACTCAAGTCAAGGCCCTAAAAGGGCAAGAGCCCTTGTTTCATGAATTATTTGTGGATTATAGCCAGTAGAAGCCCTCAGGAAGCGTTACCCTTTCTTTTCTTGTTTCATCGGCATGATAAATGTTTCTCAAGCAGTATCAGAGTCAGTTTTATTGTCACATCACAGCTTTACAGGTGTAAATCGGTGGGTGAAACTGCCACGGTATGCAAGTATGCAAGAATGATGAGTTCTAATTGGTGCTTTCAGGGAACACTGTGTGCCTTATGAGAAAGGTCATACCGTATAGGTCTGGCTACCAAGTTTCCTGTTAACTGTCCTTGAGAGGAACAGAAATAATCCTAAGTGTATATTAATGTACTTTCCTCCCGTGTAGAAAGATAAATGGCGTGCAGAAATACGGCCAGTGGTGTAAAGTAACTAAGTACATGTACTCAAGTACTGTACTTAAGTACAATTTTGAGGTACTTTTACTTTACTGGAGTATTTCCAATTGTCTATACTTTTACTTCTACTCCACTACATCGCGGAGGCAAATATTGTACTTTTACTCCACTACAATTATTTGAAAACTTTAGTTACTAGTTACTTTGCAGATATAGATTATTACATTATAAAACATACATTAACAACCATAGCCCTATGATATACCTAGGCTGTTTGAAAATAGCCGATCTACAAGTTCACAGCGTGTCGCATCGCAACGCGTTGTGAGCTTGTAGATCTGCTATTTTCAAACATTTTAGTACTTTTACTTTTGGTACTTTAAGTACATTTTGATGCCAATACTTTTGTACTTTTACTCAAGTACATTTTCAATTCTGGACTTTTACTTGTAACAGAGTATTTTTATATTGCAGTATTGGTACTTTTACTTAAGTAAAGAATTTGAGTACCTTTGCCACCACTGACAACTGGCGTGCAGAAGTACGGCCGGCCTGCTTTTGTCTAAGAAAGGTGACGCCTAAATTGTAGCTTTACGCACCTGTGCCTGAGGCATGCGGTTGTAGTAGGACCCACCCACACTGGTTATCTCCTTCCCAGTGTCATCAGCATGTGTGACGTCCTACTTGGCACGAAGGTAGCTTTAGGTCAAACTGGTTAGTGCACATTTTGTGCTGTGTGGAGAAACTAGTTTACGCTCAAACATCCTCAACATCCTCACACCACAGAAGAGCAGAGATTGATTTTGTTCCTATGTAGTTGGAAATGTCCACTGAAGACCTATCAGGAGATTCAGGCCCAGCTGATGAAGCCATTGATGACGCTGACTCTTACATAAAGGTACTTGTAAAATATTATGACTTAACATGGGGAACACTGGACATCTATGAACAATGTAAGGTGGAATAACATGCATATCCATCATGTTTCTGGCTGACTTACTGCTGAGTGATTTTAGCATGGAAAACTACAGGAGGACAAACTACTGGGTTGCTTTTTTATGCAGGTAAATCAGCATCCAGACATGTGAGGACATAGATCTGTGGCAAGTTTTGTTTCTTACAAAATCTCCATGTTCTGGTGGGCTTTTGGCACGCTTGTTGCAAGTACAGTAACTTGTAGTGTTTCTGTCACTTAACCACTTAATTCTTACGTATACTTAGTTGACTGGAGTCCCCCAGGGCTCTATACTAAATACTCTACTCAGATCTACAAGCTCACAACGCATTGTGACATGTTGTGAGCTATTGTTTCCAAATGTTTGCCCCAGGATAGGGCACTAGTGTTCAAGTGGTTAGATTTCTGCCATTGCCAGTACGGACTCTATGAAAGTAAGATATTCAAATGCAACGCAGGCTTCCATCTGACAGTCTGCTAGTGCTAGCCATGCTGCTCTCCCAGACTCACACATTATTTGAAATTAAATGCTACAAACTTTAAAGAACGACCATTTCTTTTGAGATAACTTTAAGATTCTTCAGATAGTTATGAGTTTATAACATTCCAGTGTCATGGTAGAACAAGTATCTTTAGTTGAACCTTACTTCATTTTATTCTGTATATGAAAGCTCATATTGTCCACTCTGCGTAGAGCGCTTTATGAATATGGGGGCAACAGTGTGTGTGTGTGTGTGTGTGTGTGTGTGTGTGTGTGTGTGTGTGTGTGTGTGTGTGTGTGTGTGTGTGTGTGTGTGTGTGTGTGTGTGTGTGTGTGTGTGTGTGTGTGTGTGTGTGTGTGTGTGTGTGTGTGTGTGTGTGTGTGTGTGTGTGTGTGTGTTGGGGGGTGGAGAAAGCTTTTTGGCCAGCTTTCCAGTGCCCTCCCTCTCACACACACACACACACACACACACACACACACACACACACACACACACACACACATCGTAGACAGAGGCAGATTGTACGAGTGTTCCCCAGCAGCCAGAGCACTCAGATGGACTACATAAGGACACCAGTGTGTTGCACACTCACCACACCTCTCCCTGCGTACTCAGACTAGTCTTATACGTGTTCCTTTTACGTAGCAGGATCCATGCAGGATGGGATTTGTTGTATTTGTCCACTGTTTATTGTCTACTTGATCACACAGCTTAGTGGGACTTTGTCTCTCGGGTCGGCTGTAAAGCTTTCCCGCCTGCTGCCGCCTCCGCTGTGACGTCTGCTTTTACTGCCTTTGGAGTAGATTATTGACCGCGCCATTTGTTTGTCATTTGGAAGTCAGAGAGCCATGAGGAAGTGAATGTGAAGGACTTAAGAGAAAATTGACAACTGTGAAAAGCGAGCTGCATAAAACCAGCCAAACCGGTACTGTGGCTTGAGGGTGGTTGTTGTGACATGCAGCAAGCACACAATGAGAATGATACTGAGAAACAACATCAAAGAATGCAAATTAGGTGTTAATTAAATGCTGCTGGGTGGAGGGAGGGAGGGAAACAGGGTGTAACTATATGAACAGTCAGTCGTTGTCCCAGTCAGAGAAAAAAATCAAAACATAGTTTCTTCCCCTTCCCCCTCTGGACATGTAAAGGAGGGGCTAGCTGGTTTCTGGCAGAAAGTGGTTGAATTTATACATTGTACAAAATGGTCTGGTATGGTTTGTCTGCTGTGAGCGTCCTCCCATTCATGCTTGTGGTGTTACGGTGATGCTGTGAGAGGTGGTATAGCAGTTATGGTCATAATATGTTAATAAGTCTATAAGGGGACGTGAAAGACAAATGCCACAGAGAAAAGAGTCCTTTAAACATCAACCTGCCCCAGGGACAGCAGAATAAAATGATTTTTGTGGGCTAAATTTGGCTTAGTGATGTTAATTGATGCGTATTGTCCCTATTAGATAAATGAATAAATAAAAAGTGTCTTAATACTCATAACTCTACTCTGTGGCCTATTGACCTTGTGGTTAGAGTGTGTGCCCTGAACAAGAAGGTCAGTTGGCTCTCATGCATTGAAGGAGGCATGAGCTCGGCCCTGGCCTCTCTAGGTTGGCAGAGGGAAGGTAGTGCCCAAGATTACATAGACAATTGACACTGGGTGTAAAAAAATGGGGTTACAAAATCATGGGATAAAAATGTAAAGAGAGAGAAAAAAAAAGAGTGTGTGCCCTGAGTTTGGTCATACCAAAGACTATCAAAATGGGACCCCATGTCTCCCTGCTTGGCACTCAGCATAAAGGGTTAGATTGGGTACCAGTCCCTGTGACATACTAGTGTCATGTCCACTCCAGGGGGTTTACGTGTACATCAAGCTGCCTCACGCTACAGAAACGGCAAGGCTTACTCACTCATAACTACCACAAAATAACTTAAACTATCTGTTGTGGTTTCGGTTGACCAACCATGTGGTCCCTTCAGAGTCTCCATCTAACTATGGGTGGTGAGTGATGCTTCAGTTGAGTCGCACGCGCGGAGAACAAGATGACACCAGGCCGTATCACACGGCAAGCTCTGAAGTTTAATACATACATAGAGAAATATATACAGTATTGGACAGTGGACACATGACGTGACCAGAAGATATGAGACAAGGACCAGAACAGAATGGATAGAATAGAACGTGTATCTCGTATCATTGTGCACAGACGTCAGTCTCTCTGATGAAGTAGTTGATGGGCCTCGTATCATGGGTCAAGCAGATAAAGGTCATAATTCATGACAATATCCAAACGTTTGTTTTTAGTCATTGTAAATAGATGAGAAACCACACCATTTGGAAACAGTTTGGACATTCATAGGTTCGGGATTTGTAGTGCGCCCCCCCATTATTTACACTTATTTACAGTTATTACACTGGCCCGGGGTGTAGTCCGAAGAAAGAGGAAAAAAAAAGAGAAAAACATAGGACAAGACGAAGAAGACTAGACGAGGACAACAAGAACTCAGTCTCACTGTCAGTCATTGGTTCCTGAAAAGTAGTTGTTCAAATTAAGGGAGGAATAGATGCATGCTAGTGGGCTACTGATGTTCAAATACA